>NC_072005.2:53245000-53550000 GCF_028885655.2 Pongo abelii
AAGCAATTCTCCTGCCTCAGCTTCCCGAGTAGCTGGGATTACAGGCATGTGCCACCACGCCCGGTTAATTTTTTTGTATTTTTAGTAGAGACGGGGTTTCACCATATTGGCCAGGCTGGTCTCAAACTCCTGACCTTGTTATCCACCCACCTCGACCTCCCAAAGTGCTGGGATTACAGGCGTGAGCCACTGCGCCCAGCACAGGATTACTTTCTTTCTTTCTTTTGAGACAGAGTTTTGCACTTGTTGCCCAGGCTGGAGTACAATGGCGCAATCTCGGCTCACTGCAACCTCTACCTCCCCAGGTTCAAGTGATTCTCCTGCCTCAGCCTCCCGAGTAGCTGGGATTACAGGCATGAGCCACCACGCCTAAAATTTTGTATTTTTAGTAGAGATGGGGTTTCTTCACTTTGGTCAGGATGGTCTCAAACTCCCGACCTCAGGTGATCCGCCCGCCTCGGCCTCCTAAAGTGCTGGGATTACAGACATGAGCCACTGTGCCCGGCCTCTATTTTTCTTTCTATAATCCATGTACATTTCCCTTTAATAACATAAGGCAACTAAAGAGCACTGTTTATTTTCAGAGGCTTATCTAAAAGATACTTGACACAGCCCTTTGCAGCTGGGTCATTCTCTGAATTCTAAATGTCTTTTCCTGCACAAAGAGGTTATTTGATCTTGTAACTGGCATTTTCCCCTGAGATTAGGAAGTGGCACACCAAAGTGCAAAAACTTTGGAATCAGATCTTTAATTTTTAATCTTTATTTTATTTATTTATTTATTTTATTTATTTATTTTTTTGTGTGACAGAATCTCGCTCTGTTGCCCAGGCTAGGGTGCAATGGCAAGATCTCCACTCACTACAAACTCCACCTCCCGGGTTCAAGTGATTCTCCCCCTTCAGCCTCCTGGGTAGCTGGGATTACAGGCGCACACAGCCACACCCAGCTAATTTTTGTATTTTGAGTAGAGACGGGGTTTCACCATGTTGGCCAGGCTGGTCTCTAACTCCTGATCTCAGGTGATCCTCCCGTCCCTGCCTCCCAAAGTGCTGAGATTACAGGTATGAGTCACCGTGCCTGGCCTAATTTTTATTTTTTTTTGTAGAGACGGGGTCTGGCTGTGTTTGACAGCCTCAAACTCCTAGCCTCAAGTGATCCTCTCAAAGTGTTGGGATTACAGACATGAGCCAATGTGCCTGGCCTGTTTAAAGTTTTTCCACCATAATAGGTCCTTTGCCCCATGCTTGCAGCAAGTCAATAGTAGGAGACACGAGGTTGCAGCAGAGAAAGAGGTTTAATCATAGGGCCACTGAAAACCAAGGGAGGCGATGGAAGGAAACCACAAATCCACCTCCCCAGGGAGTTCGGGGCTTTTTAAGGGTTTTGGAGTGGGCTGAAGTGTGGAAGCATTGGTTGGTTGAAGTGTGCAGGGTGAAGTAATGAAACAGGGAGTTGAAGAAACTCTATTCTCCTGTCAATTTGGTTCCTCTGTTGGGTCTTCCCACTGGTTGGCATCAGCTGTTTTGCTGGAATTCAGGATCTGAAAAACATCTTAGGCTTTTTTTTTTTTTTGAGACAAGGTCTATTGTCCAGGCTGGAGTGCAGTGGTGCCATCATAGCTCATTGCAGCCTCCAACGCCTGGGCTCAAAGGATCCTTCCACCTTAGCCTCCCAAGTAGCTGGGATTACAGGCATGCACCACCACACCCAGCTAATTAAAAAAACATTTTTTTTTTGTAGAGACAGGGGTCTTGTCATGTTGCCCAGGCTGGTCATGAACTCCTGGCTTCAAGTGATTCTCCTATCTCAGTCTCCTAAAGTGCATGGATTACAGGCATGAGCCACCACGCCGGGCACTAAGCAATTCTTATTATTTATTTATTTTTTGAGACGGAGTCTCGCTTTGTTGCCCAGGCTGGAGTGCAGTGGTGCGATCTCGGCTCACTGCAAGCTCCATCTCCCAGGTTCACGCTATTCTCCTGCCTCAGCCTCCTCAGTAGCTGGGACTACAGGTGCCTGCCACCACGCCCGGCTAATTTTTTGTATTTTTAGTAGAGATGGGGTTTCACTGTGTTAGCCAGGCTGATCTCGATCTCCTGACCTCGTGATCCGCCCTCCCCGGCCTCCCAAAGTGCTGGGATTACAGGCATGAGCCACTGTGCCCTGCCAAAAAGCCTATAATTCTAACATCAGAAATCCTCCCACCTCAGCCTCCCACGTAGCTGGGACTATAGACTCAGTACCACCACACCCAGCTAATTTTTGTATTTTTAAATAGAGATGGTGTTTCCCTATATTGCCCACCTGGGGCCATCCCTGTTTTTTTTTTTCTTTCCTTCCTTTCTTCCCTTCCTTCCTTCCGTTCCCTCTCTCTCTCTCCCTCCCTCCTTCCTTTCTTTCTTTTCTTTTTTTCTTTTTTTTTTTTTTTTTTACAGAGTCTTGCTCTGTTACCCAGGCTGGAGTGCAGAGGGCATAATCTTGGCTCACTACAACCTCCGCCTCCCGGGTTCAATCAATTCTCCTACCTCAGCCTTCCAAGTAGCTGGGACTACAAGTGTGAGCCACCATGCCCTGCGAATTTTTTTATTTTTAGTAAAGACGGGATTTCACCATGTTAGCCAGGCTGGTCTCGAACTCCTGATTTCAAGTAATCTGCCTGCCTTGGCCTCCCGAAGTGCTGAGATTACAGGTGTGAGTCACCGCGCCTGGCCTATTCCTGTTTTCTTAACGCTCCTCTCTCCCACTGGGCCGTGACTGCCTCTAAAGCAGAGATGTGTCCATTTTTATTATTATTGTATGTCCAGGGCCGGGCACAAAGTGCAACACATAGTAGGGACATGAAAGGCTGGGCACAGTGGCTCATGCTTGTAATCCCAGCACTTTGGGAGGCAGAGGTGGGAGGATGGCTTGAGGCCAGGAGTTGGATACCAGCCTAGGCAACAGAGGGACCCCTTCTCTATGAAAAAAAGAAAAAAAAGATTGACAGTTCAATGTCACCTCTGATAAGCCTTCGCTGACCACCGCTGTTGCTCTGTAGCCCCAAGTCCTGCTTTATTTTTCTCCAAAGCATTTATCATCGCTGGGTTTATATTTATTTCTCTTCGGGCTTTTCTCACTGGATCGTAAACTCCATGAGGACATGGCTTTGTCGATTTTACTCAACACCGTATTTTACAACATTCCTATTGCTGGGATCTCAGTATGGACTCCTTAAATATTTGCAGAATTTAAGTGCCACACAAGTGACCACGTGGGCAACGCCCTCGGGGCCTTAAGCCGCGCCATTTTTGGGGCTAGGATTGGCTGGACCCTCCGTCACGTGACATGCGGTCGCCGGACCGCCTTTGAGTCTCGTGAGGTACTTTTGGTCCCAGGCTCCGCGGACGAGGTACTGCGCAGGCGTGGGAGCGTCTGCGTATGCGCAGAAGCACTCCGGGCGTGCTGCCGGCGGCGGTTGGTGGCGCGCGGGTTCGGCGGGCGGTTGGCTTGAGCGGGTACGGAGCTGAGGCAGGAAGAGCCGGCGCCATGGTGGAGAAGGAGGAGGCTGGCGGCGGCATCAGCGAGGAGGAGGCGGCACAGTATGACCGGCAGATCCGCCTGTGGGGACTGGAGGCCCAGAAACGGTCAGGGCCGGCGCGGCTTGAGGCCGCGAGGGTCTGGAGGGGGCGTCTATTCTGAGGCGTTTGCTGCCCGGAAGGAGCGGGAAGGTGTGATTTGAAGGGAGGAGGCGGGAATTCTGTGCTCTGGTATCGTCTCGCTCTTGAGGGGACTGGAGGAGTTGATTGGGGATGTTTCTGGAAGGTGGGGGAAGTGGTTGGGAGGGCCGTTCCGAAGGATGGGAGCTCTGAAGGGGGCGTTGGGGAGTCCTGAGAGAGCGGGAGAATTCAAACTCAGGAAATCCGAGGCCCGAAAGCGGTGATTGTGGGGTTTGATCGCGATTAGGAGGATAAGAGGGGTTGGGGATACGTGGAAAGGGTGAGGTGAGGTTCGTAGTTCATTCATTCGAGGGTATGGGACCTGGTTCCGTGCTGCACACGGGGGAGACTGGACTGGCCAACCGGACAGACGGGAGCTTACATTCTTGTGGGAGCTCAGGGGCGGGCCAGTCTGAAAGAATGCGGGTTTTGAGGAGTTTTGGAGCAAGTTATCTCAAATGGGAATCTTGAGAGACTCGGAGCGGCTGGAGGGGGACGGCAGTACGCTCCCGAAAAGGTTGCTTGTGTTTGGTATGGGGCTGTGTCTTGATAGGACAGGAGACGTAGTTTGGGCATTGTGGAGTAGCTTAGGGATTTTTTTTTTTTTTGAGACAGTCTCTCTCTGTCGCCCAGGCTGGAGGGCAGTGGCGCGATCTCGGCTCACTGCAACCTCTGCCTGCCGGATTCAAGCGATTCTCCTAACTCAGCCCCCCGAGTAGCTGGGATTATAGGGGCCCGCCAGCATGTCCGGCTAATTTTTGTATTTTTAGTAGACACGGGGTTTCGCCATGTTGACGAGACTGGTCTCGATCTCCTGACCTCAAGTGATCCACCCGCCTCGGCCTCCTGAAGTGCTGGGATTACAGGAGTGGGCCACCGCGCCAGGACGTCTTTTGTTTTGTGCAGTTGGGTGATCTCGGCTCACTGCAGCCTCTGGCCTCCCGGGTTCAAGACTTCCTCTCACCTCAGTCTTCCGAGTAGCTGGGATTATAGGCTCGCGCCACCACGCCTGGCTAATTTTTGTATTTTTAGTAGACATGGGTTTTCACCTTGTTGGCCAGGCTGGTCTTGAACTCTGGACCTCAAGTGATCTGCCCACCACAGCCTCCCAAAGTGGTTGGATTACAGACGTGAGCCACTGTGCCCAGCTTGTTTTTTTTTTTTTTTTTTCTCTCTGTGGCCCAGGCTGGAGAGCAGTGGTGGAGTCATAGCTCACTGTAGTAGCCTCAACCTCCAAGGCTCAAGGGATTCCCTCTTCAGCCTCCCAAGTAGCTGGGACTACAGGCATGCCCCACATCATCCGACTAATTTTTGTATTTTTTTTTTTTTTGTAGGATGGGGTTTTGCCTTGTTGCCCAGACTGGTCTTGAACTCCCAAGCTCAAGCAATCCTCGGCCTCAAGAGATCTCTTCCCGCCAACTCAGACTCCTAAAATGCTGGGATTACAGGCATGAGCTACCATGCCTGGCCTCACTGATCAATATTTTTACTTAGCCTGGACGCAGTGACTCACACCTGTAATCCCAGCACTTTGGGAAGCTGAGTTGGGGGGAGGGGATCACTTGAGCCCAGGAGTTTGAGACTAGCCTGGGTAACGTTGCCAAACCCAGTCGCTACAAAAATACAAAAATTAGCCAGGCATGGTGGCGTGAGTTTATAGTCCCAGCTAGTTAGGAGGCTGAGATGGGAGCATCACCTGAGCCCCCGGGAGGCGGAGGTTGCAGTGAGCCATGATCACGCCACTACACCCCAGCCTGGGTGACAGAGTGAGGCCCTGTCTCAAAAAAAAAAAAAAAAAAAAAAAATCCACAAGCGTGTGTATATACGTCAGTTATTAAAGGATGGTGAAGTGGGAGGGTTGTTTTGATAGGTTGGCCAGGGAAGGGCTCTGAAGAGGTAACATTGAGCCTCAGACTTATATGAAGGGAAAGAGCCCTGTGGTCATCTGGGAGAACTTTCCTAGCTAAGAGAACAGCAAGTGCAAATTCCCAGAGGCCCAAGCATGATTGTCAAATTAGAGAAATAAGGTAGCAGGAACCAAATGATTTGAGGAGTAGCTTTTATTCTAAGTGTGTGGGAAAACCTGTTGGAGTGTTTTGAGTGTGGGAGTAACATGATCTGTTTTTTGTTTTTTTTTTCTTTGAGATGGAGTCTCACTCTGTCGCCCAGGCTGGAGTGCAATGGCACAATCTCGGCTCACTGCCGTTGCAGTGAATCCGCCTCCCAGATTCAAGCAATTCTCCTGCCTCAGCCTCATGAGTAGCTGGGACTATCGGCGTGTGCCACCACACCCGGCTAATGTTGAATATTTTTAGTAGAGATGGGGTTTCACTGTGTTAGACAGGATAGTCTCGATCTCCTGACCTCGTGATCCGCCTGCCTTGGCCTCCCAAAGTGCTGCGATTACAGGCCTGAGCCACTGCGCCTGGCCTGGTTTGTGTTTTAAAATGATCGCTCCAGAATAGGTTAAAGTGGGCAGAAATGGAAGTAAAGATTCTGGCTGGACTGTTGCAGTAATCCAGTTGAGATAAAAATATTGGTGGCTTGAAACTCAAGAGAAGGGGTCAAATATATATATTCTGGATATATTTTGAAGGTAGAAGAGGGAACAGAATTTGGGGCAGAAGTCCAGGATGACACCACTGTTTTTGGCTTGAGCACCTACCTACCTGGAACGATGGAATTGCCATTTTGAAAGATATGGAGAGCTGTAGGTTTGGTGGGGTCAGGGAAGAGTCAGTTCTCTTTTAGGTTTCAGATTTGTTTTTTTTGTTGTGTTTTGTTTTGTGTTGAGACGGAGTCTCGCTCTGTCACCCAGGCTGGAGTACAGTGGCATGGTCTCACTGCAACCTCCGCCTCCCAGGTTCAAGCAGTTCTCCTGCCTCAGCCTCCTGAGTAGCTGGGATTACAGGCGCCCGCCACCATGCCCAGCTAATTTTTGTATTTCTAGTAGATATGGGGTTTCACCATGTTGGTCAGGCTGGTGTCGAACCCCTGACCTCGTGATCCACCCGCCTCGGCCTCCCAAAGTGCTGGGATTACTGGCGTGAGCCACCACGCCTTGCCTCAGATTTGTTTTTTTATACAATTAAGTAGAAATATGTGAGGGGTTGAGTTCAGCGGTAAAATTTGGGTGATGGTGAGTATTGTGTGAGTACAGAGTATAGAATTAATGGAGGGTTGGGGAGGCAGACATGTCAGGAGAATTTAGTTTGAGGGGGTGGGACCTTTCAGAAGGTTTTAGAGGGTGCAGTGGTGGGATAGGAATTACCTCAGGCTCATTTCAGATCTGTGGGGTCTTCTTTGATGGGGTCGGGGGATGTCATTATGAGGCATTAACATTGGTGGGAGGGTTGAAGGCACCTGGAATAGATTGGGAATTCAGTGATGAGAATGTGCCTCTGGACATAGGTGGGCTGCATTGATTTTAGGGACTGCTATTTTCTGGATGGAGTGGAAAGAGGATTTATGTGAGTTGGAGGAAACTTTGAGGAAGCTTGGTGTGTTCTGAGGTCCTGAAGGGTTGGGGAGGGGATTCTAAGGTACTGGAAGGGTTAATCGAAGGGGTTTGTGGCAGCAGATAGTTTTGTTTGAAGTGGGGCAAAGTTGGTGAGGTTTAAACTGGAATGTAGTTAGGGAACTTTCAGAGGGATAGGGATGATTTTTCTGAGAAGCAGTGAAGAACGGATGGGGGCCTCTGAGTGGGAGATGACCTAAGGGACAAGTCAAGGTCAGGGCATGGAATTTGTGGGAGGTAGGAATTATTCTGAGGGAGTGGAGCTGTACTGAATTTGGTGGAGAACATGAAAAGGATTGGCTGGGGGTTGCGGGAGGGAGGGAAGAGGTTATTTGTAATCTGTACTCTATTTTTAGACAGTCTTAGAGAGTTTATTAAAGTGTTTTTTTGTCCATTTTCAGCCGAGGTTTTTAGAAATTAAAATTTTTTTTGTATGAGTACATAGTAGGTGTATACATTTTGGGGGTATGTGAGATACTTTGATACAGGCATACAATGGGTAATAATCACATCAGGGTAAATGGGGTATCCACCACCTTAAGCACTTATCCTTTGTGTTACAAACAATGCAGTTACATTCTTTTAGTTGCTTTGAAATGTACAACAAATTATTGTTGACTGTAGTCACCCTGTTATGCTATCAAATACTAGATCTTATTCATTGTATTTAATTATATTTTTGTACCCGTTAGTCATCCCTCCTTCCCCTCCACCCCCCACAACCCTTCCTAGCCTCTGGTAACCCTCAGTCTACTATCTGCATTAGTTCAATTGTTTTAATTTTTTTAGTTCCCACAAATAAGTGACAGCGTGCAAAGTTTGTCTTTCTGTGCCTGATTTATTTCACTTAACATAATAACCTCCAGTTCCCTCCTTGTTGTTGCAAATGACAGGATCTCATTCCCTTCTTTTTTTGTAGACAGGGTCTGTCTTTTGCGCAGACTAGAGTGCAGCGGTGTGATCACAGCTTACTTCAGCCTTGACTTCTTGGGCTCAGGTGATCCTCCCACCTCAGCCTCCCAGTAGTTGTGACTATACCACATGCCACAAGCCCAGCTAATATTTTAGTACAGGTGGGGTTTCACCAGGCTAGTCTCCAACTCATGGGCTGAAATGCTCCTCCTGCCTCCCTGCAAAGTGATGGGATTAGAGGCGTGAACAGCAATGCCCAGCCTTTGTACCACAATTTCTTTTTTTTTTGAGACGGAGTCTCGCCGTGTCGCCTAGGCTGGAGTGCAGTGGAGCAGTCTTGGTTCACTGCGAGCTCCGCCTCCCGGGTTCACGCCATTCTCCTGCCTCAGCCTCTTGAGTAGCTGGGACTACAGGCGCCCGCCACCATGCCCGGCTAATTTCTGTATTTTTAGTAGAGGCGGGGTTTCACCTTGTTAGCCAGGATGGTCTCGATCTCCTGACCTCGTGTACCACAATTTCTTTATCCATTTGTCTGTTGATAGACACATGGGTTGCTTTCAAATCTTGGCTATTGTGAAGAGTGCTGCAATAAACATGGGAGTGCAGATTTTTTTTTTTTTTTTTTTTTTGAGACCGAGCCTTGCTCTGTTGCCCAGGCTAGAGGGCAGTGGCATGATCTCAGGCCAGTACAACCTCCACCTCCCAGGTTCAAGCGATTCTCCTGCCTCAGCCTCCCGAGTAGCTGGGATCACAGGCACCTGCCACCACGCCCGGCTAATCTTTGTATTTTTAGTAGAGACGGGGTTGCTATATTGGCCAGGCTGGTCTCAAACTCCTGGCTTCAGGTGATCAGCCCTACTTGGCCTCCCAAAGTGTTGAGATTACAGGCGTGAGCCACCACACCCGGCCTGATTTATTTTCATTTGGGTATATACCTAGCAGTGGGATTGCATTTTCACCCGAGTCTTTTTTTTTTTTTTTTGAGACGGAGTTTTGCTCTTATTACCCAGACTGGAGTGCAATGGTGCGATCTCAGCTCACCGCAACCCCTGCCTCCCGGGTTCAAGCAATTCTTCTGGTTCAGGCTCCCAAGTAGCTGGGATTACAGGCGTGTGCCACCATGCCCGGCTAATTTTGTATTTTAGTAGAGACGGGATTCCTCCATGTTGGTCAGGCTGTGAACTCCTGACCTCAGGTGATCCGCCCGCCTTGGCCTCCCAAAGTGCTGGGATTACAGGCATGAGCCACAGCCCCCAGCCTTCACCTGAGTTTTACAGCAGCTCTCTGGAGTAGGAAGGGCAGTGATTTCCTCCTCTGTTCAGATGAGGAAGGAGGCTCCACAGAGCAAATTGACTTGCCTCTAAGAGGGCTCTAGGTAGGATAGGAGAACTCTGGAGACTGGAGTTCCTTTATGAAACAGAAGCCCTGGAAATGGGCAGGCTGATAAAATATACAAATTGTGGGGCATTTTATAAGACACTTATCCTACTTCTCTTCCAAAAGTCAGTTTCATGGGAAAAACAAGTGAAGGGACTGTTGCGGATTAAAAGAGAGTAAAGGCCGTCGCAGTGGCTCAGCCTGTAATTCCAGGACTTTGAGAGGCCGAGGTGGGTGGATCACCTGAGGTCAGGAGTTCGAGACTAGCCTGGCCAACATGGTGACCGTCTCTACTAAAAATACAAAAAAAATTAGCCAGGTGTGGTGGTGGGTGCCTGTAATCCCACTACTTGGGAGGCTGAGGCAGGAGAGTCGTTTGAACCCAGGAGGCAGAGGTTTTAGTGAGCCGAGGTCATGCCGTCGCACTCCAGCCTGGTGACAAGAGCGAAACTCTGTCTCAAAAATAAATAAATAAAATAAAATAAAGTAAAGAAGCAGCTTCCTAGAGCAGATTTGGTTGCTTAAATTGGGCCAAGTTTCTGGAGTTTTTATTGATAGTTGACGATTACAACTAAAATTTTTTTTTCTCGCTCTGTCACCCAGGCTGGAGTGCAGTGATGCAGTGACGTGATCTTCAGCTCACTGCAACCTCCACCTCCCGGGTTCAAGGGATTCTCCCACCTCAGCCCCCAAGTAGCTGGGACCACAGGCGCATGCCATACCACTCAGCTAATTTTGTGTGTGTGTGTGGCATATGCCATAACACTCAGCTAATTTTGTGTGTGTGTGTGTGTGTGTTTTGTGATGGAATCTCACTCTGTCGCCCAGGCTGGAGTGCAGTGGCGCAATCTTGGCTCACTGCAACCTCCACCTCCTGAGTTCAAGCGATTCTCCTGCCTTAGCCTCTGGAGTAGCTAGGATTACAGGCGCGTGCCACCACACCTGGCTAGTTTTTATATTTTTAGTAGAGACAGGGTTTTACCATGTTGGCCAGACTGGTCTCAAACTCCTTACCTCAAGTGATCCGCCCACCTCGGCCTCCCAAAGTGCTGGGATTACAGGCGTGAGCCACTACACCCAGCCTATGTGTGTGTATTTTATTTTTTTATTTTTTTGAGACGGAATTTCTCTCTTGTTGCCCAGGCTGGAGTGCAATGGCGTGATCTTGACTCACTGCAACCTCTGCCTCCCGGGTTCAGGCAATTCTCCTGCCTCAGCCTCCTAAGTAGCTGGGATTACAGGCGCCTGCTACCGCGCCCAGCTAATGTTTGTATTTTTAGTAGAGACCGGGTTTCGCCATGTTGGCCAGGCTGGTTTTAAACCCCTGACCTCAGGTGATCCACCCTCCTCAGCCTCCTTAAGTGCTGGGATTACAGGCATGGGCCACCGCGCCTGGCCAGAAGTTACCTTCTTTGTGCCTGTTTTCTCAGTTGCAAAAGAGGGGTAACAAAGTGCCAGCCCATTAGATTGTCATGGGAATTAAATGACATAATACATACAAAGAGCTTAGTAGAACAGTGCTTGGCACATAGTAAGTGTTAGATAAATGTTGGCCATTATTATTTTATTATGTACCAAATTTCTATAATTCTGCTGATGGACACAGGTTTGTTTTGGTGTGTCTATTAATTCACAGCCATTTGAGTAACAGTATGTCCTAAATGCCAAGGAAGTTACTGGTTCTAGGGATACAGTGGTTTCTGGAGTTTACATTCTAATGGAGGAGGGGGCAGTAAACATATAAACAAGTAGTGTAGCTTAGCGCAGTGGTGTGTGCCTGTGATCCCAGCTACTGGGGAGGCTGAGGTTGGAGGATCACTTGAGCCAGGCGATTGAGACTAACTTGGGCAACATAGCGAGGCCCCATTTCAATCAAAACAGTGGGCAACATAGGCCCCGTCTTAATCAAAACAAAAACAAATAGCATAATTCGAGATAGAAGAGGATATGGACCTATTTTAAATTAGGTGGCCAGTATGGACTTCTCTAAGGAGGTGACAGTTGAGCTGAGACCTAAAGAATGTGTCCCTCAAGAAGTTGAGGGAAGAAGCAGCGGGCAGCACTAATGCCAAGGTCCTAAGGTGGGAGCAAGGATAGGGCAAGGATGATGTTCTCTAGGATCAGCCTCCCGAGTAGCTGGGACTACAGGCACGTGCCACCACGCCTGGCTAATTTTTGTATTTTTAGTAGAGACGGGGTTTCACCATATTGGCCAGGCTGGTCTCAAACTCCTGACCTCAAGTGATCCAACCGCCTTGGCTAATTTTGTGTATTTTTGGTAGAGATGGGGTTTCACCTTGTTAGCCAGGATGGTCTCCATCTCCTGACCTCGTGGTCCTCCCGCCTTAGCCTCCCAAAGTGCTGAGATTACAGGCGTGAGTTGCTGCACCTTGCATACCCAGCTAATTTTTTTTTTTTTGTACAGATGGAGTCTTACTTTGTTGCCCAGGCTGGTTTCGAACTCATGGGCTCAAGTGATCCTCATGCCTTGCCCTCCTAAAGTGCTGGGATTACAGGTGTGACCCACTGTGTCCAGCCTGATGTAGTTTCGTCGGAGAGAAACGATGGTGGCTCAGACTAGAGTGGTGTTTGTGGAAGTTGAGGGAAGTAGATGGACAATGCTGCTGTGAATGTGTATTTTTTTTTTTTTTTTTTTTTTTTGAGATGGAGTCTCACTCTTGTCGCCCAGGCTGGAGTGCAGTGGCGCGATCTCGGCTCACTGCAAGCTACACCTCCCGGGTTCACGCCATTCTCCTGCCTCAGCCTCCCGAGTAGCTGGGACAACAGGCGCCTGCCACCACTCCCAGCTAATTTTTTTTTTTTTTTTGTATTTTTAGTAGAAACGGGGTTTTACCGTGTTAGCCAGGATGGTCTCAATCTCCTGACCTCGTGATCTGCCCGCCTTGGCCTCCCAAAGTGTTGGGATTATAGGCGTGAGGCACCGCGCCCTGCCGAATGTGTATCATTTTTGTGCCCACTTGGGTATTTCTTTTCTTTTCTTTTTTTTTTTTTTTTTTGAGACGGAGTCTCGCTCTTTTGCCCAGGCTGAAGTGCAATGGTGCGGTCTTGGCTCTCTGCAACCTCTGCCTCCCGGGTTCAAGCGATTCTCCTCTCTCAGTCTCCGTAGTAGCTGAGTTTACAGGCGCCTGCCACCATGCCCGGCTAATTTTTTTTTTTGAGACAGAGCCTTGTTCTGTTGCCCAGGATGGAATGCAGTGGCACCATCTCGGCTCACTGCAAGCTCCACCTCCCGGGTTCACGCCACTCTCCTGCCTCAGCCTCCCGAGTAGCTGGGACTACAGGCACCCGCCACCATGCCCGGCTAATTTTTTATATTTTTAGTAGAGACAGGGTTTCACCTTGTTAGCCAGGATGGCCTCAGTCTTCTGATCTCGTGATCTCGGCCTCCCAAAGTGCTGGGATTACAGGTGTGAGCCACCGTGCCCAGCCCACGCCCAGCTAATTTTTGTAATTTTAGTAGAGATGGGGTTTCACCATGTTGGCCAGGCTGGTCTCGAACTCCTGACCTCAGGTGATCTACCCAACTTGGCCTCCCAAAGTGATGGGATTTGTAAACCCAGCACTTTGGGGGAGGCAGAGGCAGGAAGATTGCTTGAGCCCAGGAGCTGAAGATCAGCCTGGGCAACATAGTGAGACCCTGTGTCTAAAAAAAAAAAAAAAAACACCCCATAAATTAGCGAGGTGCAGTGGTTTGCACCTGTAGTCCCAGGACTCAATAGGCCGAGGTGGCAGGATCACTTGAACCTGGGAGATAGAGGCTGCAGCGAGCACTGGTCTTGCCACTGCCCTTCAGTCTGGGTTCTCAGAAAGAGACCCTGTTTCAATCAAACAAAACAAAACGTAAACATGATATTTGGTGTTGATGGCAGTTGAGTAATGAATTTAATTTAATTTTATTTTTTTTGAGACGGAGTCTGTCCCCCGGGATGGAGTGCAGCGGCACAGTCTTGGCTCATTGAAACCTCTGCCTCCCGGGTTCAAGCGATTCTCCTGCCTCAGCCTCCCAAATAGCTAGGATTACAGGTGCCCGCCACCAACACGCCCAGCTAATTTTTTTTTTTTCTTAAACAATCTCGCTGTGTCTCCCAGACTGGCATGATCTCCGCTTACTGCAACCTCTGCCTCCCAGGTTCAAGTGATTCTCCTGCCTCACTGTCCTGAGTAACTGGGACTACAGGCACCTGCCACCACGCCTGGCTAATTTTTGTATTTTCTGTAGAGACACGATTTTGCCATGTTAGCCAGGCTGGTCTTGAACCCCTGGACTCAAATGATCTGCCCACCTTGGCCTCCCAAAGTGCTGGGATTACAGGTGTGAGCCGCCATGCCTGGCCATAATTTTTTTTTGTATTTTTAGTAGAGAGGGTGTTTCACCATGTTGGACAGGCTGGTCTCGAACCCCTGACCTCAGGTGATCCACCCATCTCAGCCTCCCAAAGTGCTGGGATTACAGGCATGAGTCACCGGGCCTGGCTGAATAATGAATTTTAAACAACTGCAGAGCAGTCTGTAGAGCTATGTAGGAATGTAGGTCGTGGAGAACAGATTTATTGTCAGGAACTTTTTATATGTAGCTGTTGCTGGAAGAGTTCGGGGTGGGGGAGTGCTTGCTGGTGTTGACTCAGCCATGATAAAAAAGGCTTTTTTGAGGAAATGGCATTGGGGTTGGGTTTTGAAGGGGAAAGGCTTAGCTAGGCATTGAGAGGAGGAAATGGTGCATTTTGCGAGGGTGGAATGTTGTGATTAAATTTTATTTAATTTTTAATTAAATTAATAGCAAACTTACGGGCCAGCAGAACTTGAATTGTGTGAAAATTATTCTTAGTTATTACTAAATCCTTTTCAGTATGAATAATACATTTGCTGCAGAATTATTAAGTTTGGTTACATGATGCAGCCCAAGATCTTGATGAGTTGTTTCATAATACATGATGTAAAGTCTATATTCCCTTTTTGAAATCTGAAAAAATTGTGATTCTGAAATACTTCTGGTTCAAGAGATTTCAGATAAGATATAGTAGACCTATTCTGCTTCCTACTGACCTCAGAGAAGTCTTGGAATGGCCTGATCTCTGATTGCCTTTTTTCAGCCTCATCTTCTGTCACTGTACAGATTTAAAAAGCTAAAAACAAGGCCGGGCGCGGTGGCTCACGCCTGTAATCCCAGCACTTTGGGAGGCCGAGGCGGGTGGATCACTTGAGGTCAGGGGTTCTAGACCAGCCTGAACAACATGGTGAAACCCCGTCCGTACCAAAAATACAAAAACTAGCCACGCGTGACAGTAGGCGCCTGTAATCCCAGCCACTCGGGAGGCTGAGGCAGGAGAATCGCTAATTTGAGCCACCATCATCCTCCCTCACCTTAACTGTGACATCTTCCTACCCCCATGGCTTTCCATCATGGAAGGAAATCCAGAACCCTTCCATTGCATGTGAGAGCCTTCCTGATACGGCCCCTCGTCCCAACTCTTCAGCCTCTCTGTCATTCCTATCCCTAGCACATGCCAAGCACTCTTGCTTCAGGGCTTTTGCATTTGCTGTTTTCTCTATCTGGAATGTTCTGCTGCCAAATATCTGTGTGTTTGTCCTTTATTTCATTTTGATTTTTGCTCATATGGCATCTCCTCAGAAAGGCTTGTATGATTTCTGTCTCAAATAGTGTTCTCCATCATTCTTGATTCTTGTCACACTTGATTTTCATCACTTTTTCACATATTATGTATCTATTTGTTTATCTGTCTCCTACTTTTTCATGAGGGCAGGGACTATGTCTGTCTGATTCACTGCCTTATTTCCACACCATAGAAGGATGCCTGGCACAGTAGGTACTCAATACATATTTGTTGAATGAATTGTTTTGTGCAGTATGGATTGGAGCCTGTCCCTTTCCTAGATTCGAGGCATGATGCCTCAATGCAGTTAGAACCAAAATGATTTTTTTTTTTTGAGACGGAGTCTCACTCTTGTTGCCCAAGTTGAAGTGCAATGGCATGATCTCGGCTTACTGCAACCTCCATCTCATGGTTTCAAGTGATTCTCCTGCCTCAGCCTCCCAAGTAGCTGAGATTACAGGCGCCTGCTGCTACGCCCGGCTAATTTTTGTATTTTAGTAGAGACGGGGTTTCACCGTGTTGGTCAGGCTGGTCTCGAACTCCTGACCTCAGGTGATCCGCCTATCTCAGCCTCCCAAAGTGCTGGGATTACAGGCATGAGCCACCGTGCCTGGCAAACCAAAATGATATGTGTATTTTTTGTTCTTTTGTGATTCTGCAAGCTCACTGTTCTGTATCATCAGGTTAACAATGTTTGTCTTACAGGCTGCGGGCCTCTCGGGTGCTTCTTGTCGGCTTGAAAGGACTTGGGGCTGAAATTGCCAAGAATCTCATCTTGGCAGGAGTGAAAGGACTGACCATGCTGGATCACGAACAGGTGCGCTGTTGTGAGCTCATTCCTCCCTTGCTCTGGCTCCCCTTTCCAGCATGAAGATCTGCAGATTTTGTGAGTTCCTACTTGTGCCTTAAGGGCTGTGAAAGGAGGGCTAACATTGATGAACTATTGCCTCTGGAGACTGAAGGTGCTATTGTTGGGTTTGAATTCCAGCTCCACCACATCTAGCTGGATGAGCAGTAGAGACTCACATCCCCTCATGGAGCTTGCCTGTCTGTAAAATGAGGTTAATAATATCTCCCTTGGTGGTTGCTTGTGAGGAGGTGTAGAGAAATGTTTTTCCAATTTGTGCCTAAAAATGACCTGAGTGACTAACTGAAAATGCAGAGTGGCCTGGAGGCTTTGTGGTGCCCTAGCTTTCACCCCTAGTGATTCTCATTTAGGTCTGAGATGAGCTCAGGAGTATGTGCATTTAAAAGGTGTTTTAGGGCCGGACACAGTGGCTCATGCCTGTAATCCCAACACTTTGGAAGGCTGAGGCAGGTGGATCATCTGAGGTCAGGAGTTTGAGACTAGCCTGGCCAACATGGCGAAACCCTGTCTGTACTAAATATACAAAAATTAGCCAGGCATGTTGGTGTGCACCTGTAATCCCAGCTACTCGGGAGGCTGAGGCACAAGAATCGCTTGAATCTGGGAGGTGGAGTTTGCAGTGAGCTGAGATGGCACCACTGCACTCCAGCCTGGGCAACAGAGTGAGACTTTGCCTTAAAAAGAAATAAATTAATAAAGGGTGTTTCAGGAGATTATGATTTAGATGGTCCACAGACATCACTTTAAAAAACACTGGATCAGGCCGGGCACGGTGGCTCACGCCTGTAATCCCAACACTTTGGGAGGCTGAGGCGGGCAGATCATGAGGTCAGGAGATCAAGAACATCCTGGCTAGCACGGTGAAACCCCGTCTCTACTAAAGACACAAAAAATTAGCAGGGCTTGGTGGCGGGCGCCTGTGGTCCCAGCTACTCAGGAGGCTGAGGCAGGAGAATGGCGTGAACCTGGGAGGCGGAGCTTGCAGTGAGCCGAGATCACGCCACTGCACTCCAGCCTTGGTAACAGAGTGAGACTCCGTTTCAACAACAACAACAACAAAAAACAAAAAAAACACTGGATCAGAGAGAATGTGGGCAGACTGCTTTGTATAGTGCTTGAACCTAACAAGTATCCAGTAATTAGGAATAATGATCTGACATGCTGTTTGTTTATTTGTTTTTGTGAGACGAGTCTTGCTGTGATGCCCAGGCTGGAGTGCAATGGCGCAATCTCCGCACACTGCAACCTCTGCTTCCCAGGCTCAAGTGATTCTCCTGCCTCAGCCTCTCAAGTAGCTGGGATTACAGGCACGCACCACCACGCCTGGCTAAGTTTTGTTTGTTTTTGTTTTTGTTTTTGTGACGGAGTTTAGCTCTTGTTGCCCAGGCTGGAGTGCAGTGGCATGATCTTGGTTCACTGCAACCTCTGCCTCCCAGGTTTAAGCAATTCTCCTGCCTCAATCTCCCGAGTAGCTGGGATTACAGGCATGCAACACCATGCCTGGCTAATTTAACGTTTTTAGTAGAGATGGGGTTTCTCTATGTTGGTCAAGCTGGTCTTGAACTCCGACCTCAGGTGATCCTCCTGCCTCGGCCTCCCAAAGTGCTAGGATTACAGGCGTGAGCCACCGCACCCGGCCATGCCTGGCTAAGTTTTGTATTTTTAGTAGAGATGGGGTTTCACCATATTGGCCAGGCTGGTCTCGAACTCCTGACCTCAGGTGATCCACTGGCCTCGGCCTCCCAAAGTGCGGTGATTACAGATGTGAGCTACCATGCCCTGCTGACATAATGCTGTTTGATTAATATTATAATGGTAGAGCCCAAATCCAATGTAGCTTTCTCTGACCAGGCTCATCTTCAAGGTGAAAATAAGTGCTTCTCTCTCTACATTCCCATGCCTCAGTGACATTGTATTTATTTTATTTATTTATTTTGAGACAGAGACTTACTCTGTCACCCAGGCTGGAGTACAGTGACACGACTTCAGCTCAGTGCAACCTCTGCCTCCCGGGTTCAAGCACTTCTTCTGCCTCAAGCTTCCCTAGTAGCTGGGATTACATAATTACTTCATCTGGTTGTAAGAATCCAACATTGGAGGCCAGTCACAGAACAGTGTGATTCTGACACCACAGATGTGAGCCACTGCACCCATCTTAGAGCGTATTATTTAGTTTACATTCAATAAGCATCTGAGAGCACCTGCTGGGTGCCCTGAAGTCTGCTAGGTGCTGGTGATAGAAAGATGTTCACGGTTTGGTTCCCATTCTCAAGGTTTTTTTTTTTTTTTTTTTTTTTTTCTGGAAACCAAAGCAGGCTACCTGACTCAGGTTGTGGTACATGAAAGATTTCCTGGAGTCCTGATCTGAGCTAAGTGTTAAAGAACAAGGAGGGTTTGTCAAGATAAGGGCCTGTGTTTCAGGCAGGGGACATAGCAGTGTCACAAAGGCACCCAACAGTGTGGTAGAAATGGAAGCTAAAAGTAGTTTGGTGTTTTTAGAGTGTGAGACCCAAAGTGGTGGCTAGGGACTGGTTGCTGGTGAAGTCCAAGTCAGGAGGGGCTCCTAGGAAGCCCCACTGTAAGCTTTTACTTAATCCTCTGGGTGGTGCAGACTCACTGAAGAGTTTCAAATGACAGGAAGGGTGACATGGTTAGCTTTGGGCTTTATGTGTAGATCACTAATTACTGTATAAACTATAATTGGCACAAAATACAGGGCAGAAGACCACTTAGAAGGCAGTTTTTAGTAGTTTAGGTGAGAGGTGAAAGTGGCCTTGCTGATAGGGATGGCAAGAAGCACACAGATATGAGAAGTAGGTTTAGGTGGTAGAATCGGGAGGTCTGTGTATGGGAGCTTAAGGAAAGCCAGGAATAACCAGAGCAGCTGACACTGAAGGGGCCAGGCACTGTTCTCAGAGCTGCAGTTGTATTATCTCATTGAGTCCTGACAACACATCTGAGATCAAGTACCCATTACCATCCCTGTTTTACAGATGGGAAAACTGAGTAAAAGGAAGAAAAGTACTGGCCCATCCAAGGCCCCAGTAGTTAGTGGTACGGCCGGGACCCAGGCATCTGACTCCAGAGCCCATGTTCTCAGCCACCTCACTATGGACCACTCTCATGGAAATAGCAAAGATATGAAGACCAGGCTTCTGGCTTGAGTGACTGGGTGGGTGGCTGGTGGACTCCGGAGACAGCACACAGAAGCAGGCAGACATGTAGGGTTTATGGATATCTGAGAGAAAATGGCTGGTGGGCAGTACAGTAGAGAAGACTCAGGTGGATCAGGAATAAATCTGCACCAGAAGGAGTGATTTGAAAAATAACAGCAGATTTTGGTAGAAACTAAAAGAGACATTGAGTTGGTTTATGGAGCTATACAAAGTGAAAAGATAAGTAATTCTGAGGTGGAAGCTTGGGGACAGCCACACCTAAGAGGGCCCAAATTGAGACTAGAATGTGTAGCACAGGAGGAGAGCATAGCAAGGAAGGTGTGATCTGTGGACTGATAGTGATGAAGTGATAATTGTATGTGTATGGGGTTTTTTTTTTTTTGAGACAGTCTCACTGTTACCTTTGCTGGAATGCAGTGGGTACGATCATGGCTCACTGTAGCCTTAACTTCCTGGGCTCAGGGTATTCTCTCACTTAAGCCTCCCAGTAGTTGGGACTACAGGTGCACGCCACCACACCTGGCTAATTTTTCATATTTTTTGTAGAGACTGGGTTTCGTGATTGTTGCTCAGGCTGGTCTTGAACTTTCTGGGCTCAATTGTATGTGTTTTTTTGTTGTTTGTTTTTTTGAGATGGAGTCTCACTTGTCGCCCAGGCCGGAGTGCAGTGGTGAGATCTTGGCTCACTGCAACCTCCGCCTCCTGGGTTCAAGTGATTCTCCTGCCTCAGCCTCCCAAGTAGCTAGGATTACAGGCATGTGCCACCACACCCGGCTAATTTTTGTATTTTTAGTAGAGATGGGGTTTCACCATGTTGGCTAGGCTGGTCTCGAACTTCTGACCTCAAGTGATCCGCCCACCTCAGCCTCCCAAGCTGCTGCGATTACACGCGTGAGCCAGCGTGCCCGGCCTCAACTGTATTTTTTTTTTTTTTTTGAGACGGAGTCTCACTCTGTCACCCAGGCTGGAGTGCAGTGGCGCGATCTTGGCTCACTGCAAGGTCCGCCTCCTGGGTTCACACCATTCTCCTGCCTCAGCCTCCCGAGTAGCTGAGACTACAGGCGCCCAGCACCACTCCCGACTAATTTTTTTGTATTTTTCAGTAGAGATGGTGTTTCACCGTGTTAGCCAGAACGGTCTCGATCTCCTGACCTCGTGATCCGCCTGCCTTGGCCTCCCAAAATGCTGGGATTACAGGGATGAGCCACTGCGCCCGGCCCTCAACTGTACGTTTTTATCCATGTCCTCGTTTTATATGGGATTCCCACATGTCTTGCTGAGGTTCACACGGTCGTTGAGCCAGGATTTGAATCAAAGATTGAATCCAGCCTAAATTATTTCAGAGCCTTACTGTTAACCATTGTGTGGTGCAGCTTCTCAGCACATAATGAGATCCCTGAAGAAGCAGGATGGAATGGGTCAAGGATACAGGATTAGCCTGGAATGGGAAGTGGGCCAGCTCATTTTCTTGGAGGAAAAGGTAGTAAGATAGAGAGTGTGCTGTGGATGGTTGGTAGGAGGTGATGAGGGGAGATTACTTCTGTTGTACCTAGTCTTGGTGAAGGTGGCAAGGTTATTTGAGATTAATGGTTAAATTAGATGTTTGATGTGTGAAGAAATACTTTGAGAGCAGTATGGAATCTGTAATCTTACTGGTGGCTATTAGGGGATTATATTATCCTGTCTTTGAGGCTCTGCTCTGCTGATGTTCAGCCTTAGGGGTGAAATAATTCCTCTGTTCCAGTCCCCACTCATCTCTCCACCTCTCTGAGTTCTTTTTTTTTTTTGAGACAAAATCTCACTCTTGCCCAGGCTGGAGTGCAGTGGCATGACCTGGGCTCACTGCAGCGTCTGCCTGCCAGGTTCAAGCGATTCTCCTGCCTGAGCCTCCCGAGTAGCTGGAATTACAGGCGTGTGCCACCACGTCCGCCTGATTTTGTATTTTTAGTAGAGATGGGGTTTCACCATGTTGGTCAGGCTGGTTTTGAACTCTGGACCTCAGGTGATCCGCCTGCCTCGGCCTCCCAAAGTGCTGGGATTACAAGCGTGAGCCACCGCGCCTGGCCATAGTCTATCTATATTTTTAAAAAGTTCATTTCAAGCATTCTTAATTGTGTCTGATTTTTGCACAAGTTTGATTTTTTTTAAAGTTTTCTCATGAAGTTGCAATTTTTTGTTGTTTTTTGAGAGAGGGCCTCTCTGTGTTGTCCAGGCTAGTCTTGAGCTCCTGGCCTCAAGCAGTGATCCTCCTGCTTTGGCGTCCCAAATTGCTGGGATTACAGATGTGAGCTACTGTGCCAGGCCGCACTGGTCTACTTTTTTTTTTTTTTTGAGACGGAGTCTTGCTCTGTTGCCCAGGCTGGAGTACAGTGGCACAATCACAGCTCGCTGCAACCTCCGCCACCCGTGTTGAAGTGATTCTCCTGCCTCAGCCTCCTGGGTAGCTGGGATTACAGGCATACACCACCACACCTGGCTTATTTTTGTATTTTTAGTAGAGATGGCATTTCACCATGTTGGCCAGGTTGGTCTCAAACTCCTGACCTCAGGTGAGGCACCTGCCTCGGCCTCCCAAAGTGCTGGGATTACAGGTGTGAGCCACTGTGCCCTGCCCACACTGGTCTAGTTTTAAACCACTGGAAGACAGAGATTTAATTGTTTAAACTACTTGTGTATTTCCCCAAATGCTTATAGTTGGGCACATGCTAAGTATTTAGTCAATTCTTGCCACTGGTAATCAGTCATTTGTTAGCAGTTAAAATTTGCATGGAAGAAGAAAGCATGGATTTTTTTGTTGAGAGTGAATTTTCTTTATAAACACAAGGGGGTGCTCTTTAACCATCAATGACCAGTTTAAAGAAAGTTTAAAGTCATTTTAAAGCCTTAGAAGGAAGCCTGCATAAGGCAAATTGCTACAGTAACAGTAATACATTTTAGGGCCATGCACAGTGTTTCATGCCTGTAATCTCAGCACTTTGGGAGGCTGAGGCGGGCGGATCACGAGGTCAAGAGATTGAGACCATCCTGGCAAACGTGGTGAAACCCTGTCTCTACTAAAAATACAAAAATTAGCTGGGCGTGGTGGTGCGTGCCCGTAGTCCCAGCTACTTGGGAGGCTGAGGCAGGAGAATCATTTGAACCTGGGAGGCGGAGGTTGCGATGAGCCGAGATCACGCCACTGCACTCCAGCCTGGCGACAGAGCAAGACTCTCTCAAAAAAAAAAAAAAAAAAAAATTTAGGTGGT
Organism: Pongo abelii; assembly: GCF_028885655.2. NCBI lineage: Eukaryota > Metazoa > Chordata > Mammalia > Primates > Hominidae > Pongo > Pongo abelii. The sequence continues at coordinate 53,267,427 of NC_072005.2, forward strand.
AGGTATTTTAGCTATCCTTTAAAATTTAAAGATTCTCTTTAAGATTTATTTTCCCTAAAAATACAAGAATTAAAAAAATACGTGTATTATTCCTAGGTAACTCCAGAAGATCCTGGAGCTCAGTTCTTGATTCGTACTGGGTCTGTTGGCCGAAATAGGGCTGAAGCCTCTTTGGAGCGAGCTCAGAATCTCAACCCCATGGTGGATGTGAAGGTGGACACTGAGGATATAGAGAAGAAACCAGAGTCATTTTTCACTCAATTCGATGCTGTAAGTTTCTTAGTATAAAATCTGCTGTGGGAATTAAACAAATTAAGGTGCTAGTTGTATATACTTTCAAATCCCAAAGCAATCTGAGAGCATTCAAATATCAAATTCTGAGCTTTTTCCCAAGAAAATGTATAAGCTGTTCTGTTGTTTAGGCTTAGTATATTGTGTGAATGTGTTGCTAGAGAGGTCCAGTCTGTTGCATCTGCTGTAGTTGTTGGTGACTTGCTGTCTGCTGGCTTCTTCTCTGGGCATATGTTCCCTCAGCCAGGTTTCATCTTTGGTGTTTTGTCTTCCTTCCAGAATCTTTGCACGTAACTTTAATCCATGTTATTGCAAATGTTTTCTTCCGAAAACTTAACAAGTTGGTGATTAATTTCTGTGGCAGCGGCATTTTTTTGTTAGAAATATCAAACTACAGCTTGTGTTTTGTCTTAAGAAAAGCACACCTGATCTTGGTCTATGTCTGTCTGTCTGTTTCTCACAGTCACGTTGACCATGTTGCCATGGATAACTAGAGAAAAATCACTCTAGTCATAAGCCAAATGAGGCATATCCAGCCTCATTTAGTTTCACTGCCAAATCTATGTGGAGGTGAAAGGATAAATTAAATTCTTTGTCAATGTCTGCGACCTTTCAGACATAGTTCCCTGCATTCTGGAAAAGCTTAACAAATCTTGATAAATGTGAAATAGTCATAGATGAGCTACTAGTTTTTTAAATGAAAGGCCCCAGTGCGTTACATGAGAGGGTAGAATTTGGGTTGGGTAGTTTTTTTTTTTTTTTTTAACACCTTTTTTTATTTGAGATGGAGTTTTGCTCTTGTCGCCCAGGCTGGAGTGCAATTGTGCGATCTTGGCTTATGGCAGCCTCTGCCTCCTGGGTTCAAGTGATTCTCCTGCCTCAGCCTCCCAAGTAGGTACGATTACAGGCGCTCACCACCATGCTCGGCTAATTTTTTGTGTTTTTAGTAGAGATGGGGTTTCACCATGTTGGTCAGGCTGGTCTTGAACTCCTGACCTCAGGTAATCCACCTGCCTCGGCCTCCCAAAGTGGTGTGATTACAGGCGCGAGCCACTGCACCCAGCCTGTTTTTTACACTTTTCTTTCTTTCTTTCTTTCTTTTTTTTTTTTTTTTTTTTTTTGAGATGGAGTCTTACTCGGTCGCCCAGGCTGGAGTGCAGTGGCATGATCTTGGCTCACTGCAACCTCTGCCTCCCTGGTTTAAGTAGTTTTCTGCCTCAGCCTCCCGTTTTTGCACTTTTCTCTTTCATATGTGCATCTGTTCAAATATGGGCTTGGAAGGATGGATCATCTGTGCATTTATCCTGTTTTCTTTTTTGCTAGTCCCTTCTATTTTTTAACTTTAGGTATTGGGACACTTTCCATTTGGACATAAGTCTTCATTTTCTTATCTGTAGTAACCACATTTATTTTATGCCAGGTGTCCCTTGAACTTGTAGAATTGGCGGCTTTGTTAAAACTGAAGTGTGAGGCCAGTTGATTGTGTAATGCATGTGCGTGGGGCCATGTTGACTGCCTTGCGGGCCGTGTTTGGCTGGTCCTTGCAGGTTTTATAGTTACTTTTGACTCTGCAGGGTTCCATATGATCAATTGGTTGCATGTTCACCTGTGGATTTCTTACTTTTTAGATGGGATTTTTCCTTGGGTGGCTGCATCCTTTGAAACACCAAAGGAACACATTTCTCTGTGAGTGTTATTTCGGTATTCAGGCTGCTAGACAACAGCAAAGAGGGTCTATCAAGTGAAAATGTCCTTTTGTTCAGGAGAAAGCATGTGCAATTTGGAAGTTGTCTTTTGACCATGATCACAAAGCTTCTCCCCAAAAGATGGTATTTTGTGCAGTAGAACTTAGCCATTTCCAATACCTCAATTTACTGGAATACAACCTGGAGGCCCCAGAGCAACACTGATAATTCCACTGAGTGAATCACCAGTTCATTGTCTTAAGCCTGAATGGAAGGTCACTTGGTCTGTAACCTTTTCTTTTGTCCTTAAATTCAGATAAAGTTTCACACTGCAATCTGTGGAAAAATGATCTCAACAGGACTTGTTTATCTTCTTTATCTTAACATATCAATCAAAAGGAGGGGGGGGGAAAAGCCCTTGTATTTAAACATGACCTTTGGGTCAATTTAAAAAACTGGTTTTGCTTCTCCCTGTAGCTTATTTGGATTTTAATAGATTTAACAGTATAGAAACAACTTCCTAAGTTATTTTCTTTTTAAGAAAACTATGAAATGTGTATATGTTCATGGATTACAGAAAACATTTGTTGAATGGCTTTTACTTTTTAGCTAAACACATTTTATTTTGGCTGCAGAACATGACGGTCTCATAACTTACATTTTCTACACATTGAAACCTGCAACTTTTCTTTTGTCTTCTAGCCATAGGACCCAAAGAACCTGTTGTACCAGTTTGAAACGTGCTTTAAACATGCCCAGAGAGACTGTTCATTAAGATTTATTTAGACATCAGGGCAGTGATTCACAGTTTGCAAAATTCACACCCAGCCAATTTCTTTCTTTCTGCAGGTGTGTCTGACTTGCTGCTCCAGGGATGTCATAGTTAAAGTTGACCAGATCTGTCACAAAAATAGCATCAAGTTCTTTACAGGAGATGTTTTTGGCTACCATGGATACACCTTTGCCAATCTAGGAGAGCATGAGTTTGTAGAGTAAGTGTTGGGAGAGGAGGGGAGAACGCAACATTTTCTCCTTTTTATACTTTTTAAAAAAATTATGTATTTATTTATGTGTAGAGACAGGATCTATGCTATGTTGTTCAAGCTGGTCTTGAACTCCTGGGCTCAAGTGATCCTCCCACCTTGGCTTCCCAAAGTTCTGGGATTACAGGCATGAGCCATTGCACCTAGCTGATAACCTAACATTTTCAAAATTTAGTCTTATTTACTGGTAGAAAACAACCATCTAAGAAAGAATTTGATTATAATACTTACAACATTCTGAAACCAAGTCATTAACAACTTACCAAATACAATATATTGTGGGTTCAGAATTTTAGGAGGTATGCCTTTGCTCTCCAAAATGATGGACTAAATCTAAATCCTAAAGCAAAGTTTTACGGCAATGAAAGTATACCACATGGGTATTTGTTTTATCAGTCTGGGCTTCAGGTGGTAAAGTCACATCTTCTGCATAGGGAAGGCTTGCTCTGATTGTAAACATTTGTTCCCCAGCTTGGGCTTACATGTTTTCTTTTTTTCTTCGAGACATAGTTTCGCTTTTGTTGCCCAGGCTGGAGTACAATGGCGTGATCTCGGCTCACCGCAACCTCCACCTCCCAAGTTCAAGTGATTCTCCTACCTCAGCCTTCCCAAGTAGCTGGGATTATAGGCATGCGCCACCAAGTCCTGCTAATTTTGTGTTTTTAGTAGAGATGGGGTTTCTCCGTGTGGGTCAGGCTGGTCTCGAACTCCTGACCTCAGGTGATCTGTCCACCTCGGCCTCCCAAAGTGCTGGGATTATAGGCATGAGCCACTGCGCCTGGTCTGCTGACATGTTTTCAAGTTGAGAGATAGTAAAACGAGTACAAAATAGTTGGGTGATTCTGGAGGCATATTCAGCCAAAGTCTACCTTGGAAAAGGTGTCCAATATCCAGAGAGACTCCTCTGGTAGAACAAACAGACCTCATCCTCTCATTTTGAACATTGAGGCTGCAGAACTTGATAATTCTTACATGACAGGACTTGCCGTGTTTTGACTTTGTAGTCTCTAGGTGAAAGATGGGAGATGATACGTTATTGTAAAACTATATGAGTTACGTATTTTGGCTGCAGTTTCTGACCACCCCCTCCAAAACCCTCCAGCTTGCTAATTGAGAAGGAAAGACAGGTTCTGTGAGATAGGAGCTTCCTACCAAGAGACTGAGAACTCTTCTCTTGTTCAGCCTCTCAGGCAAGTCACTGAAATTTCTCTGGTCTCCAAGTTTTTTGCCTGTAAAATCAAGATAGGGGAAGGACAGTCATGTTCCAGACATCTCCTAACTCTAGTGTTTTATGGCTTTAGGATAATCTAGTTCTTTGGGCATATTATTATTATTATTATTATTATTTTATTTTTTGAGACGGAGTTTTGCTGTTGTTGCCCAGGCTGGAGTGCAATGGCGCCATCTCAGTTCAGAGCAACCTCCACCTCCTGGGTTCAAGCCATTCTCCTGCCTCAGCCTCCGGAGTAGCTGAGATTACAGGCATGCCTCACCACGCCTGGCTAATTTTGTATTTTTAGTAGAGACAGGGTTTCTCCATGTTGATCAGGCTGGTCTTGAACTTCAGACCTCAGGTGATCCACCCACCTCGGCCTCCCAAAGTGCTGGGATTACACAGGCGTGAGCCACCGCGCCCAGCTATTATTATTATTTTTGAGACGGAGTTTTGCTTTTGTCACCCAGGCTGGAGTGCCATGGCACGATCTTGGCTCACTGCAACCTCCACCTCCTGGATTCAAGTGATTCTCCTGCTTCAGCCTCCTGAGTAGCTGGGACTGCAGGCACTCGCCACCATGCCCGGCAAATTTTTGTATTTTTAGCAGAGACGGGGTTTCACTATGTTGGCTACGCTGGTCTTGAACTCCTGACCTCAGGTGATCCACCCACCTCAGCTTCACAAAGTGCTAGGATTACAAACATGAGCCACCACGCCTGGCTTCTTTGGGCATATTATAAAGAAGTTATAGTAGTGGAAAGCAATCCAGATTATTTTAACATAAGCTGCCCACAGCAGAGGGGCAGAATTAAGTTTGGCTATTTTTTTTTTTTCTGAGACATACTTTCACTCAGTTGCCCAGACTGGAGTACAGTGACATGATCTCAGCTCATTGCAACCTCCTCCTCCTGGGTTCAACCAATTCTCCTGCCTCAGCCTCCCGAGTAGCTGGGATTACAGGCGCCCGCCTCCACGCCCGGCTAGTTTTTTGTATTTTTAGTAGAAACGGGTTTTGCCATGTTGGCCAGGATGGCCTCGAACCCTTGACCTCGGGTGATCCGCCCACCTTGGCCTCCCACAGTGCTGGGATTACAGGTGTGAGCCACTGCACCCGGCCAAGTTTGGCTATTTATTTCATGATTCAAGTAGAGTGTTTACAAAGTAATCACTTTGATTTATTGAGAGCAGCTGTGTGCCCGGCAGTGTGCTGAGCAACTTATGCTGCTCTGTTTTTCCCACAATAATTTCCTGAGTGCCCGACAGTGTACCAGACTCATCATGTTATCAATGGCAGAGCTCAATTTGAACTGAGATCTGACTCCAAAGCTTTTGCCCTTAACCACGATCCCGATCTGTGACCTGGAGAGGCTTTTTTTTTATTCCCATAACGTGATTCCTAGGGTAAAATTACATTCTCTCCCCTTGTCGCCCTCTAGGGAGAAAACTAAAGTTGCCAAAGTTAGCCAAGGAGTAGAAGATGGGCCCGACACCAAGAGAGCAAAACTTGATTCTTCTGAGACAACGATGGTCAAAAAGGTATGTGTAATGTGAGGGCAGAGGTCAGAAACCCTGGGGGCTTGGAAGGGTCAGGCAATGACGATAGAAAAAGATAAGAGCAAGCACTTCTTGAAGGGGTGGGGTGGGTGCTTGTCCCATCTAAAGGGAGGCTGCCACAGCTTAGTGTCAGCCAGCTGTTGCTGTGAGGGAATGTGGGCCCAGTGATTCCAGATGGGATTTTTCAAGACAATGAGAAATGCAAACTTTTGTAGGCTCTGTCCCAAACTTTTTTTTTTTTTTTTTTTTGTGAGACGGAATTTTTTCTTGTCGCTCAGGCTGGAGTTTAATGGCATGATCTCGGCTCACTACAGCCTCCACCTCCTGGGTTCAAGCAATTCTCCTGCCTCATCCTCCCAAGTAGCACCCCTGGCTAATTTTTTTTTGTATTTTTAATAGAGACGGGGTTTCGCCATGTTGGCCAGGCTGGTCTCGAACTCCTGACCTCAGGTGATCCACCCGCCTCGGCCTCCCAAAGTGCTGGGATTACAGGCGTGAGCCACTGTGCCCGGCTCCAAACCTTTTTTCTTTTTTTTTTTTGAGATGGAGTTTTGCTGTGTCCAGGCTGGAGTGGCACAATCTCGGCTCACTGCAACCTCCACGTCCCAGGTTCAAGAGATTTTCCTGCCTCAGCCTCCCGAGTAGCTGGGAGTACAGGTGTGCGCCACCACACCCAGCTAATTTTTGTATTTTTAATAGAGATGGGGTTCCACCATGTTGAGGATGGTATTTATCTCTTGACCTTGTGATCCGCCTGCCTCAGCCCCACAAAGTGCTGGGATTACAGGCATGAGCCACCATGCCCGACCAGAAAACTTTTTTTTTTAAAGCGGCAAAACACTAGCCCTGGGTTACAGTAGCAAGACCCCGTGTCTACAAAAAAAAATGTAAAAATTTGTCTGGCGTGATGGTGAGCACCTGTAGGCCCAGCTACTCATAGGCTGAGCTGGGAGGATTGCTTGAGCCTGGGAGGTGGAGGCTGCAGTGAGCCATGGTCACACCACTGCACCCCAACCTGGGCGACCTAGCAAGATCCTGTTTAAAAAAAAAAAAAAGCAAAACAAAAAATTTTTTGTATTTTCTCTACTAACAATACAAAAATTAGCTGGGCAAGGTGGTGTGTGCCTGTAGTCCCAGCTACTTGGGAGGCTGAGGCAGGAGAATAGCTTGAACCCGGGAGGCGGATGTTTCAGTGAGCCGAGACGGCGACACTGCACTCCAGCCTAGTGACAGAACGAGACTGTGTCTCAAAAAAAAATTTTCTTTGCCTGTTTTTTTCCTTTTGCCAAATAACCTTTAATAAGAAAAATCCTTCAATGTTGACTGGTGTTACCAGATTCATATTTGTTAATGTAGTTTATATTAGGGGCCCAGCCTCCATTTGGATCAGGTGCAATAATTACATTTATAGAAAGGAGTGGAGAAGGGATCAGAAGACGATGGTTTCTGTAGCTAGTGCTGGAATCTGAGATGGGAACCATGTGATGGGAAAGCAAGATGAAGGGGCCAGAATTGGTTTCATTGAACTGAGAGGAAAGACATGACCAAGCCCATATTTACTCGTTGCTTTGTAGATTTAAATGTTGAGAAAGAAAAACAGCTGGTCAGAATGTTGAGTTAAATTACGCTAACAAGGGGATTCTAAAGAGTTCAGAAACCACAAAAGAGACTGCAGAAAACCACAAAAGTGGAACTCTCAGACTCTCCAGCAAGGCGGCGTTGGAGATTTTCTTTCTCTTTTTGTGTTTGTGTTGGAGTAGTTTGGTGCTGTAAGTGTGATACAGAGGAATTAAGCCCTAATTTTAGTGTCTATTCACAGAACCATAATTATCCAGAGTGAACCTTGGTGTTTTGGCCAAAACTTGGGTCCCTTTCTTTCTGCCTTTCTTTCTTTTTGAGGCCCAGTCAAGATTTATCTGAATAGCTCCGTGAATTTGGTGGGGGGAGATAAATTGTTAACAAACGGAGGAGTACAAAAGCTGCTTTGTGGGTGCTGTCAGTTTATAAATCACACCCTCTTACAAGTGTGACACTTGGCCTTGGTGTGAAGGGTTTTATGGCTTAAGGGCCTTCTCTGATTGAGGCAGGTCTTTCACATTCAAATGGAGAGAGTGCCTAGCTTTGTTAGCCATTCACAGCTGGAAGTTTCCCTGGAGTCAGTTCTGATGGTGCCCACTGGGGTGGATCTGGAAACCTCTTTTGGGAACCACTTTATCTCGCTATGAGGAGAATGTAGGCAGCCCAGGCCTTTGCCTACCATTCTGGAGGGCCCTACAGGCACAGAGGTTTTTGTGCAGCCTCTTCCTACGTGGAGCTGAGCTGGAAGGTATCAAAATATTCCCCAGCTGACATTGTTAGTCAGCTGTTACACTTGAACAATGCAGGCTCAGATTCCAACCCCAAGCCTTTAAGGTTAGGAGGCATTCAGTGCATTCCTGCTGACAATCCCTGGGATTCCAAACCTTGCCTTTGTGCAGCCTCACCAAGGGCCCTGCGGACCGACTGGGCTGGACTGGGTTTTGGCCATGGCTTTGTCACCTTGCAATAACATGCCTCCTTCCGTTTTGGCACAGATGGCCCTGTGATTTCAAGGTGCTCTTCCAACACCAAAGATTCCTTGATTCGGATGCTGCCCTTTTGCCTAATTGTACAGAATAACTAGTTGGGTTGTGCTCAGAGAGTGCAAGGTGGGGCTGGGGAAGCAGCTACTTCCTGTTTCCTGTGAAAGGTTTTCTGGTTAGGGTTCCCTTCCCCTCCCCCCTTTCCCTAGGTTTAACCAAAGGTTGTAAAGCCACTTTTGCTTCAAGGTACACTTTGTGCTCCTAAATTAGTAACGTTAAAAAACAAAAAGGAAAAACAGCCTGTGGTTTTCACACCCTCTAGGAAGCTGGTGGGCCTTTCTAGCACCTGTGCCATTCTGATAAATAAGGCCTTAGGAAAATGCCTAGCCCAGAAATAGGTGCTCAGTAGTTTGTTTGCTTCCTTTGGTGCCCAGGAGAAGATTTGAGACGGATTTCGTCACAATCAGGTCTCAGGCACAAGCCTCACGCGGACACTGACATGCAGAAGACAGAGGAGACAGCAATGAGGTGGTGGTGAGGAAGTGCCCAAAAAGGTTTCCCAGAGGAAGAGTTGTTTGTGTTGGCATGTGAGGGACAAGCTTTCCAGGCACCAGAGCCCAGAGCAGTGCTCCGTCCGAGGAAGTAGGATAAACCAAAAGACTGACATAGGGGCAGAGTTGATCTGGCTGCCCTCACTGCCACAGCCAGCTCTTTCTATGAGTTGCAGAATGCCTACTGTGTGCAAGGCACAGTGTTGAGTGCAGGGAATCACATCCAGTCTTGTTGTCCCCATCTATAGCTGATAAAGAAGCTACGAGAAATTAAGTGACCTGACCAAGGCCACACAGCTGTGGAAGAAGGGGCGAGAGCATAGACAGTGGGTAAGGGCATAGGCTTACCCTATGATTTACAAAGAGGGATACCCCTGAAGTTGCTAGGGTAACGTGACATATTAGGAGGATGGTGGGATAAAATATGTGAACATCGGGATCATTCTGGAAAACCTTTAGGATAAAAGGCCACTGTCATGCTCCCATGTTCATGTTTCTTTATTGTGAGTTATCTGTGTTAGGTGCTGCCAGAGATGATGAGATGCCTGACAGTGGTTACTCTCTAATAGCTCTTTAAAAATTAAAGACAAAGTAGGGTTTGTTCCTGACTGTACTAGAAACACAGATTTAATTTTACCTCTGCTCCTGAAATAGGTGACTAATTTGGAGTACTATTAATACTCTTTTCATGAATTAGTTGAGAAATTCCACAGTTGAGGAGTGATTCATTCTTTTGACTCCCTCTTTCTGAGCAATTTGTTGACAACCATCTCATCCTCTCTCACACCTGTCATTAAAGAAACAGTCGAGTTCTTTTTCTTTCATGTGGTACCTTGGTTTTCACTGCTGGTGGCCCTTAGGTTGCTTGTCTCTGTCTCCCCCCTTCCATTTTAAGCTCCATAGGGGGAAGGCAGTCTTGTTCAATGCTAGACTCCTAGTCCAGTGTCTAGCACAGTCATATCCAGGGAATATTTGTTCAGTGTACTGGTGGCTGTTAACTGCAGCATAATCCAATAACCCTAGAGGAGATTATTTTCTTCCTTTTTTTTTTTCTTTGAAGCAGGGTCTCACTACTCTGTCACCCAGGCTGAAGTGCAGTGGTTCAAACACTGCTCACTGCAGCCTCCCAAGTAGCTGGAATTACAGACATCCACTACACCTGGCTAATTTTTAATTTTTAAAAATTATTATTATTTTTGAGATGGAGTCTTGCTCTGTCACCCAGGCTGGAGTGCGGCGGCACAATCTCAGCTCACTGCAGCCTCTGCCTCCTGGGTTCAAGCAGTTCTCCTGCCTCAGCCTCTGGAGTAGCTGGGACTGCAAGTGTGTGCCACCACACTCGACTAGTTTTTGTATTTTTAGTAGAGATGGTATTTCTCCATACTGGCCAGGCTGGTCTCGAACTCCTGGCCTCAAGTGATCCGCCCACTTTGGCCTCCCAAAGTACTGGGATTATAGGCGTGAGCCACAGCTTCCAGCCTGATTATTTCCATTTTAAAAAAGAATAATTGAAGTAACCTTTGTTACTGATGAAATGAATTAACCTTCTAGTATATTAATTCTCACGGTTTAGGTTATTTGAACTAAGCTGAGAGAACAGAATACCAAAGAAGACAATAGACTTGCCCAGAAATATTTAGAAGTAAGTCATTCAGTTGCCTGGACTGGAACCCTCAGGCCAGAGAGGTTCAAAATCCTGCACTTTTTTTTTTTTTTTTGAGACAGAGTCTTGCTCTATCGCCCAAGCTGGAGTGCAATGGTGCGATCTCGGCTCACTGCAACCTCCACCTCCCGGGTTTAAGCGATTCTCCTGCGTCAGCCTTCCGAGTAGCTAGGACTACAGGTGCGCACCACCATGCCCAGCTAATTTTTTTTTTTTTTGAGATGGACTCTCGCTCTGTCGCCCAGGCTGGAGTGCAGTGGTGCGATCTCGGCTCGCTGCAAGCTCCACCTCCTGGGTTCAAGCCGTTCTCCTGCCTCAGCCTCCCGAGTAGCTGGGACTACAGACGCCCGCCACCATGCCCAACTAATTTTTTTGTATTTCTAGTAGCGATGGGGTTTCACCGTGTTAGCCAGGATGGTCTCGATCTCCTGACCTCATGATCCGCCTGCCTCGGCCTCCCAAAGTGCTGGGATTACAGGCGTGAGCCACTGCGCTCAGCCTAATTTTTGTATTTTTAGTAGAGACGGGGTTTCACCATGTTGACCAAGATGGTCTCAATCTCCTGACCTCGTGATCCACCCGTCTCAGCCTCCCAAAGTGCTGGGATTACAGGCGTGAGCCACCACTCCTGGCCAATCCTGCTAATTATTAATATCAGAACTACTTGGTTCAAAGGAGTGGAAATAGGGCAATGACGGGGGTAAATTTGCAGAGTTAGGTGGAATGCTGCTAGCAAGTTTTCCAGGTAGGAGAGTTAGTTGGGGTAGGGGATGCTAATGTTAGCTTATCTCTATGTATATATATTTAATTTTATATATTATTTATATTTGAGATAGGATGTAACTCTGTAGCCCAGGCTGGAGTGCAGTGGCGCGAACACAGCTTACTGCAACCTTGAACTCCTGGGCTAAAGGGATCCTCTCATCCACCTCAGTCTCCAAGGTAGCTGGAATCACAGGCTTGTGCCACCATGCTCTGCTAATTTTTTCGGGTGTTTTTTTTTTGAGATCTCTTGCTGTGTTGCCCAGGCTGATCTCAAACTCCTGGCCTCAAGTGATCCGCTTGCCTTGGCCTCCCAAAGTGCTGAGATCATAGGCATGAGCCACCATACCCAGCCTATTTTTTTTTTATTGTGACATTTAATGCACAAAAGAAGATATACAGCATCAATGCAGATAATGGAACAAAACAAACACTATCCACCTTAAAAACACAAATATTTTTAGTACTTTTGTACCAATCTGTGTGCTGTTTATCTTCTACTTCCTCTCCCTGTGCCCTCACCAGGTAAGTAACCCCAGAGCTGCTGGTACATTTGTGTGGATTAAAAAAGACACCTGGAAGGGGCAGATACAGCCCTGCTTGGCTTCCTGTTTTATCACGTGTTTATAAATCTAAACAATGACATGGAACTTATTATACAATATTTTAGGCATAAATTAAGAATGATTTAGCTCACCATCATAGACCTACCACTCAATTTGAAGCATCAAACATTACTGGTATGGTGAAGCCCTCTGGCTGTCCCTCCAACGGAAGTTACCACCTTCCTCAGTTGGGTTTCTCATTCCTATGCATTTCTTCTTACTACTTATGTATGTATTTCCAAGCAATACATAGAATTGCTTTGCATGCTTTTTAGCTTCTTAAAAATTGGTTTTATATGGTATGCATGCTGCCACCTGCTTTTAAGGAGCAGCAACACGTTTGTGAGGCCATCTGTTTATATGTTGTTCTAGGGCTTTGCTGTCCATTTTGGTAGCCACTAGCCACAGCTGGCTGTTTAAATTAATTAAAATCAAATAAAATAAAAGATTTAGTTCCTCAGTCTTACTGGTCACATTTCAAGTGGCCAGTAAGCACATGTGGCCATTGGCATTTGTATTGCATAGCACAGATTACATTCTGTTCCATCATCACAGCTAGTTCTCTGTTGGACAGCCCTGCAGGGCATTTCTTTTTGGTTTTTGTTTTGTTTTTATTTTTGTTTTTTGCTAGAGTCTTTGTTGCGTAAACACATTACTATTTATATATCAATTTTTCTATTTATGAGCATTTGGGTATGCTCATAATTTGTTACAAATTGTGCTGCATAAGCATTTTGTTTGTATGTGTATAGATGATCTCCTTGGGCAATTGTGTTAATTTCTCTTGGGTATATACCTGGGAGTAAAATTAAGGGCATTTTCAGCTTTTCCAGACCCCGTGGTTACTCTCAAGTGGTTTTATCAATTTATATTCTAGAACCAACATTATGTATCAGTAACATTTGGTAACTTCAGGCGTTTTTTTTCCATTCTGCTGAGTGTGAAAAATATGTTTTGATTATGGTTGTCATTTGTTAGAATACTTTGTTAAAGCTTTTTAAAGATTCTTGGTCTCTCTACCCCACCCCCCACCCCCTACCCCAGGAATTTTGATTGGGTAGGACCTGGGGATTATATTCATCTTTATATGCAGAATTATATTACCTCTTACTGTTAGGCCTGATTTAAGAAGTAAAATAAGGCTGGGTGCAGTGGCTCATGCCTGTAATCCCAGCACTTTGGGAAGCCAAAGTGGGCAGATCACTTGAGCCCAGGAGTTTGAGACCAGCCTGGGCAATATGGCGAAAACCCCTTCTCTACCAAAAATACAAAAATTAGCTGGGCGTTGTAGCACGTGCCAGTGGTCTCAGCTACTGGGGAAGCTGAGGCGGGAGGATTGCTTGAGCCTGGGAAGTGGAGGCAGCAGTGAGCTGAGATTGAGCCACTGTACTACATCCTGGGTGACAGAGCAACACACTGTCTCAAAAAAAATTTTTTTTTAAGTAAAATAAGTTCATAATTCCAAATGTGGAAAATGCAGAACAAGTTAATGAAATGTTAATCCTACTACCAAATAATAACTATAACCTTCCTTTCAGTATTTTTCTATGTATATACAACAAAATTGGGGCACTATTTAATACAGATAATATATATGGTTAGCTCTCCTTATTAATGGGCTTCACATTCATGGATTCAACCAACTGTGGATCAAAAATATTTAGTGTGCTTGGAGTATATCCAAAAAAAAAAAGAGAAAATTGAAATCCTATTAATAATAAAATATTTGGGAAAAAACATTGCGTCTATGTGTACCAAACATGTACAGACTTTTTTCCTTGTCATTATTCCCTAAGCAGTACAATATAACAACTGTTTACGTAGCAATTACATTAGGTATTATAAGTAATCTAGAGATGATTTAAAGTATATGGGAGGCCGGGCGCAGTGCCTCACGCCTGAAATCCCAGCACTTTGGGAGGCCGAGGTGGGTGGATTACTTGAGGTCAGGAGTTGGAGACCAGCCTGGCCAATGTGGTGAAACCCCATCTCTAATAGAAATACAAAATTAGCTGGGCATGGTGGCGCACACCTGTAATCCCAGCTATTCAGGAGGCTGAGGCAGGAGAATCACTTGAACTTGGGAGGCAGAGGTTGCAGTGAGCCAAGATCGCACCATTGCACTCCAGCCTGGGCGACAGAGCAAGACTCTCTCAAAAATAAATAAATAAATAAACAAAGTATGTGGGAGGATGCGCATAGAGTATATGTAAGTACTAGGCCATTTATTTATTTAGAGACAGAGTCTTGCTTTATCGCCCAGGCTGGAGCGCAGTGGCGTGATCTCTGCCTCCCAGGTTCAAGTGATCCTCTGGCCTCAGCCTCCCGAGTAGCTGGGATTACAGGCTTGTGCTACCACACCTGGCTAAGTTTTGTATTTTTAGTAGAGAGGGCATTTCACCTTGTTCGCCAGGCTGGTCTCGAACTCCTGACCTCAGGTGATCCGCCCACATCGGCCTCCCAAAGTTTTGGGATTACAGGCGTAAGCCATTGCGCCTGGCTTGTATATGTGTATATGTATATGGTTTTGTCTTTTGCTTTTTTCACTCAATAAGCATTCCCCAAATCTGCTTTGGAGCGCATGATTTTATTTTATTTTTATTTTTTTGAGACGGAGTCTTGGTCTGTTGCCCAGGCTGGAGTGCAGTGGCACGATCTCGGCTCACTGCAAGCTCTGCCTCCTGGGTTCACGCCATTCTCCTGCCTCAGCCTCCCGAGTAGCTGGGACTACAGGCGCCCGCCACCACGCTCGGCTAATTTTTTGTATTTTTAGTAGAGACGGGGTTTCACTATGTTAGCTAGGATGGTCTCGATCTGCTGACCTCGTGATCTGCCCGCCTTGGCCTCCCAAAGTGCTGGGATTACAGGCATGAGCCACCACGTCTGGCCTGGAGCGCGTGATTTTAAATGTCTGTGTCATTTTTCCTCTTCTTGTCTAGCCATAATCTATTTTACCAGTCTCTTATTGTATTGAGGTTATTGAGGTTATTGCAGTTTCCTACTATGCTAAATGGCTCCTAACAACAAATTTAATGGTTGATGGGCTATGTGGAGAATTCACCCTTTTTTTTTTTTTTGAGACAGAGTCTTTCTCTGTCACCCAGGCGGGAGTGCAGTGGTGTGATCTCAGCTCACTGCAGCCTCTGCCTCCCAGGTTCAAGCGATTCTCCTGCCTCAGCCTCCTGAGTAGATGGAACTACAGGCACCTGCCACCACGCCTGGCCAATTTTTTTTTGTATTTTTAGTAGAGACGGGGTTTCACCGTGTTAGCCAGGATGGTCTCGATCTCCTGACCTCGTGATCCGCCCGCCTCGGCCTCCCAAAGTGCTGGGATTACAGGCGTGAGCCACCGTGCCCTGCTAATTTTTGTATTTTTAGTAGAGACTGAGTTTCACCATATTGGCCAGGCTGGTCTCGAACTCCTGACCTTGTGATCCGCTCGCCTCGGCCTCTCAAAGTGCTGGGATTACAGGCATGAGCCAAGTCTTTTTTTGTTGTTGTTGTTGTTGAGACGGCATCTTGCTCTATTGCCCAGGCTGGAGTGCAGTGGTTTGATCGTGATCTCGGCTCACTGCAACCTCAGCCTCCTGGGTTCAAGCGATTCTCCTGTCTCAGCCTCCCAAGTAGCTGGGATCACAGGCATGTGCCACGATGTCCGGCTAATTTTTATATTTTTAGTGGAGACGGGGGTTTCACCATGTTGGCCAGGCTGGTCTCGAACTCCTGACCTCAGGTGGTCTACCCACCTTGGCCTCCCAAAGTGCTGGGATTATAGGTGTGAGCCACCGCACCTGGCCTTGTTATTAGTCTTAACTAGATTGTTGATTGAAATCCTTAAGCCCAGAACTGTATGTGAAGGATGGTGGAGAAGAGTGGCTCAGGCATTCTAGGCAGAGGTATTCTTGAGCTGAGGAAGTGGAGGAGAGGAGGTATGTAAGTTACCTGTTTTCTGGTGTTCATTCCAGTGGATAGTGGATGCCACTCCCTGGCAGACACTGTGGGTGCCTCACCTGAAAGATTCCTGATTCCCTGAAGGCATTGTCGGGTGTATTTTTTCTTTATAAGCCTAATGCCAGTGGAGTGGGTAAGGCAGGTACCACCTTTTGCATCTGCTGCTACAGATTAGGCAGCTTGGTTAAGTTTTGTTTTGTTTTCAATTGTTATGAGTTAGTTTGAACCAAAAGGATTGTTAAGTGAAGTGCAAGAAGCACTGAATAACTACTGTTATCTGAGAGGAGTAATAAAGACCAGGGCCACTGGGCAATCCCAGAGGCATTAGGAATTTGTGGCCTTTCCCTTTAGAGCATTGTCATTATGTGTATCTGCATCTCTGCATTCCGACTTTTCACATTTTCAGTTCCCAGGAGAGAGAATCTGATTGGCCTGGTTGGGGCCCTGTGCCCACTTCTGGCTGTCACCTGTGGCTTTCTTCCCTCAGTTGTAGACCACACTCTGGATACCTGGGACCCCTGAAATCTCCTGCCCAGACAACCCCAAGCTTCTCAGGATTTTTTGTGGGCTGCTTCCCTGTTCTGCCTGTGCAGTGCAGGCCTTGTCACAATGTCTGAATGCTTAGGCCAGAGACGTGGGGGTTTGGTGAGAAAGGATGAGCTGAGTAGCCACACTCAAGTGCAGAGCCACCAGTATTGTGGGACAGAGCCAGGCATGGGAAAAGAAGTGGGCACGGATGGGGGCCAGCTTTCCCGATGTGCCTTAATCTGGCACAGAACTCCTAAGGAGTGTGATAATTTCAAATTTGATCCAGGCCTTCCAGGTGGTTATGAAGAAGGCGTGTTTTTCAAGACAGGATAATACAATATACTTCATTTAATAGCTTGTTAGTGTGATTTGTAACTAAATATGTAGACATGATATATGGGTCTTCATTCATACTCTTGCCGCAGGCCCTGAAAGTGTTAGCTAACAGGCAAGACCTGCCTGGAACTGAGATTCTAAAACACAACCCCCACCCCCAACTCCGTTTCATCATATAGTAACCTAACATATTAGTTGGTTCATTGCTTATAGTCAGGCAAACAACAAAGACTCCGAATTGAGCTCTTGGTAATTTTTGAAACCTGCCTGGTAATACTGTTTCCTCATTCTGATGGCATTCCCAGACCATATTGCGAATGAGTTGATGTGTATTTTCAAACTTGTTGAGAAGGGCCTGGTGGTCTATATAGCAGGCATTAAATGTCACCAGGCCGACCTCATGACTTATCTTTTGAGGTCAAACAGACCCATTGACCAAAAGATTTGAGGGCAGTGAAAACATCTTGTATACTATCTTTAACAATAGATTTAACTCCTAAAGGAAAGCCACCTAAACATGACTGTTTAATCTTCACTAGCAATTTGAACTTTTTTTTTTTTTTTTGAGACGGTATCTCACCTTGTTGCCCAGGCTGGAGTGTAGTGGCGTGACCTTGGCTCACTGCAACCTCTACCTCACGGGTCCAAGTGATTCTCCTGCCTCAGCTTCCTGAGCAGCTGGGATTACAGGTGCCTGCCACCGCACCCGGCTAATTTTTTTGTATTTTTAGTAGAGACAGGGTTTCACCATGTTGGCCAGGCTGGTCTCGAATTCCTGACCTCTAGTGATCCACCCGCCTTGGCCTCTCAAAATGCTAGGATTACAGGTGTGAGCCACCGCACCCGGCCTGCGCCCAGATAATTTTTGTTGGTTTTTTTTTTTTTTTGAGAGTCTCGCTCTGTCCCCTAGGCTGCAGTATAGTGGCACGATGGGTTCACGCCATTCTCCTGCCTCAGCCTCCTGAGTAGCTGGGACTACAGGCGCCCGCCACCACGCCCGGCTAATTTTTTTGTATTTTTAGTAGAGACGGAGTTTCGCCATGTTAGCCAGGATGGTCTTGATCTCCTGACCTTGTGATCTGCACGCCTCGGCCTCCCAAAGTACTGGGATTACAGGCATGAGCCACTGCGCCCAGCCAACAATTTGAACTTTTATCTGTCAAATCTATATGCATCCTTAGCAAGCTTTGTAAACTGCCTGGTAACTGATAGATCTTGGTTCACTTAGCTTCCCAAATTACGCTGTTATCATCTTGTCTCTCTGTTCTTTAAATATCTGGTTGGGAGGGTGTGGAGAGAGAGGGAGGAAGAAAGACACCTCTGTAAGTTTGAAATTATTTGCATCCCCCCCACCACCCACAACCAACCTTTTTAAAATATAGAGACACAGAGTCTATACCACGCCTGGCCTAAAATAATTTTTTTTTAGAGACGGGATCTAACAATGTTCCCCCAGCTTGGCTATCTTAAACTTCTGAAGGGTAGCTAGTTCTAAGAACTGCTTTTTTCTGGCTAGGCACAGTGGCTCACGCCTATAATCCCAACACTTTGGGAGACCGAGGCAGGCAGATCACCTAAGGTCAGGAGTTTGAGACCAGCCTGGGCAATATAGTGAAATCCTGTCTCTACTAAAAATACAAAAATTAGCTGGTCGTGGTGGCATGCATCTGTAATCCCAGCTACTGGGGAGGCTGAGGCACGAGAATTACTTGAACCCAGGAGGTGGAGGTTGCAGCAAGCTGAGATCATGCACTGCACTCCAGCCTGGGTGACAGAGAGGGAGACTGGAAAAAAAAAAATGTTTAAAACAAAAAACTGTTTTTTTTGTATGTGTGTTTATGTTTGAACCATTTGTGAAAGTGGTCCCAGCATGGTGCCACATGTGTCATTTCCAAATATTTCAGTCTGTATTTTTTTCTCTTCCTCTGTTTTTTCTGTCACCCAGGCTGGAGTGCAGTGGTACGATCTGGCTCACTGCAGCCTTGACCTCCTGTGCTAAAACAATTCTCTTGCCTCAGCCTCCTGTGAAGCTGGGACCACGGGTGCGTGCCACTGCACCCAGCTAACTTGTAGAGATCGGGGTCTCACTTTGTTGTCCAGGCTGGTCTTTGACTCCTGGACTCAGGTGATCATGCCACTTTGGCCTCCCAGAGTGCTGAGATTATAAAAGTGAGCCACCACACTCAGCCGTAAATGTGTTGTTGTTGTTGTTGTTGTTGTTGTTGTTGAGACAGAGTTTTGCTCTTGTTGCTGAGACTGGAGTGCAATGGCGCAATCTCGGCTAACTGCAACCTCCCCCTCCTAGGTTGAAGCGATTCTCCTGCCTCAGCCTCCCAGGTAGTTGGGATTACAGGTGCCCGCCACCACGTCCAGCTGATTTTTGTATTTTTAATAGAGACAGGGTTTCACTGTGTTGGTCAGGCTGGTCTTGAACTCCTGACTTCAGGCGATCCACCCGCCTCGGCCTCCCAAAATGCTAGGATCACAGGCATGAGCCACTGTGCCTGGACCTGTAAATGGTATTTCAAAGTAAAATATATGTCATTGCATTTATCAAGATAATTTGATTGAGCTTTGTAGGTCCTAGCCATCCTTCTGCCTATCATTGGGCTTTTTGCAAATGCTGTTCCTGTTTCCACAACCTGGAGCTTTGTCCCATCCCCTTTATTGTTTCTCTTGCTGTTATTTATTATTGTCATCCATCATCATTAAACCATTCCTCTGCCAAGAAACATTTAATTTTTGTTTTTGTTTACTATTACAAAAACGTTTTATAGAATATTGTTAGACTTACATTCTTGCCCCTCATTGTGGAAGTATTCCTGTAGTATGAATACAGCCAGAGGTTTTTTAGTTTTGTTTTGGTTTTTTTGAGGAGTCTCACTCCTTCATCCAGGCTGGAGTGCAGTGATGCGATCTTGGCTCGCTGCAAACTTCACCTCCTGGGTTCAAGCGATTCTCCTGCCTCAGCCTCCCAAGTATCTGGGACTACAGGCGGCCGCCAGCATGCCTAGCTAATTTTTGTATATTTGTAGAGACGGAGGTTTCACCGTGTTGGCCAGGCTGGTCTCGAACTCCTGACCTCATGTGATCCGCCTGCCTCGGTCTCCAAAGTGTTGGGTTTACAGGTGTGACCCACCACGCCTGGCCCAGCGAGAGTTAAAGAGCCAGAATGGAAGCAGGTCTTTGGAAGCTTGGCTCTGTCTTCCTTCAGTGCAGAGAGTTTGTGTTGTCCATCCCCAGACTTTAGGGAAGCACACAGTGAGTGCTCAATAAGCATTTCTTGGATCAAATGGCCCCTGCTTCTTTTAATGGTCAGTAAACTTTAAATAATGAGATTTTTCTGCGATAGAGAAGAGCAACTGCCTTGTGATTGGAAGCCAGCATATGTTATTCCTAAGCAGTTCTGCCTTTTTTCCACAGAAGGTGGTCTTCTGCCCTGTTAAAGAAGCCTTGGAGGTGGACTGGAGCAGTGAGAAAGCAAAGGCTGCTCTGAAGCGCACGACCTCCGACTACTTTCTCCTTCAAGGTGAGGCCTCAAAGCACAACTTACCCAGGGAGGGCTTTTGGCTCTGATTTCTGCAAATGTGGTTGCAAGGTCCAGATGGTTTTGTGATGTTTGCCTTGGGTGACATTCTTCATTGGCTAGTTCTCAGTGATCACTTGAGAAAGGGGTGATCACTTGAAGTGGGTGAGGTCTACCATTGAGCTCTGGGTTCTAATGACTTCTGCTTTTTTTACTTGTTGAAATGACCTCCCTGTCAAGTTGACCCTATGGTAATAGTGTTACAGGTCACAGATTGAGCAACCTCTTTTTTTTTTTTTTTCCTTTTTTGAGACAGAGTCTTGCTCTGTCACTCAGACTGGAGTGCAATGGGGTGCAATCTTGGCTCACTGCAACCGCCACCTCCTGGGTTGAAGCGATTCTGGTGTCTCAGTGTCCCCAGTAGCTGGGATGACAGGCATGCGCCGCTGTGCCCGGCTAATTTTTGTATTTTGAGTAGGGATGGGGTTTCACCATGATGCCCAGGCCCTGAAGTGCTGGGATTATAGGCATGAGCCACCATGCGAAGCTTGATCAACCAACTTCTCTTCACCCGCCCCCCCCTTTTTTTTTTGTTGAGACAGAGTCTTGCTCTGTCACCCAGGCTGGAATACAGTAGCGCGATCATGGTTCACTGTAGCCTCTACTTCCTGGGCTTAAGTGCTCCCCATGCCTCAGCCTTGTGAGTAGCTGGTACTACAAGCACACACCACTGTGCCCAGCTAGTTTTTGTATTTTTTTGTAGCAGCAAAGTTTCTCCATGTAGCCCAGGCTGGACTTGAACTCTTGGGCTCTAGTGAAATCCCCACCTTGGCCTTCCAAAGCTGGAGTTAAAGGCGTAAGCCACCAGCGCTTGTTCCCCTCTTCAGAATTCTTTCTCTGCCTCAAAACCAGCCTCACGCTCATGAAAGGTGGGGTTGTTTTTCCTCTTACTATTAATGAACTACTTATCAGTCCATCTTTGCTGGTGGTCAGGAGACTGTTAGTAGTATTGGTTGGCTTTTCAGTGTTCTTCCTGTACTTGGCACTTTTTTGTTTGTTTTTGAGACGGAGTCTCACTCTGTCCCCAGGCTGGAGTGCAGTGGTGTGATCTTGGCTCACTGCAACCTCTGCCTCCCGGATTCAAGCGATTCTTCTGCCTCAGCCTCCCGAGTAGCTGGGACTGTAGGTGCGTGCTAACACACCCAGCTAATTTTTATGTTTTTAGTAGAGACAGGGTTTCACCATGTTGGCCAGGTTGGTCTCGCTCTCTTGACCTCATGATCTGCCCACCTCGGCCCCCCAAAGTGCTGGGATTACAGGTGTGAGCCACCGTGCCTGGCAAACCTGGTACTTTTAATTTTTATTTTAATTTCTTTTTTTGGAGACGGAGTCTAGCTCTGTCACCCAGGCTGGAGTGCAGTGGCACGATCTTCGCACACTGCAACCTCTGCCTCCCAGGCTCAAGCAATTCTCCTGCCTCGGCCTCCCAAGTAGCTGAAATACAGGCGGGCGCCACCATACCCAGCTAATTTTTTTTTTGAGATGGAGTCTCGCTCTGTTGCCCAGGAGAGCAGTGGCGTGATCTTGGCTCACTGCAACCTCCACCTCCCAGGTTCAAGTGATTCTCCTGCCTCAGCGTCCTGAGTAGCTGGGATCACAGGCACCTGCCACCACACTTGGCTAATTTTTTGTATTTTTAGTATTTTTGTATTTTTTTGTATTTTCACCATCTTGGCCAGGCTGGTCTCGAACTCCTGACCTCAGGTGATCTGCCCACCTCAGTCTCCCAAAGTGTTGGGATTACAGGCGTGAGCCACTGCACCTGGCTGCGCCTAATTTTTGTATTTTAGTAGAGACAGGGTTTCACCATGTCGGCCAGGCTGGTCTTGAACTCCTGACCTCAGGTGATCTGCCCGCCTCAGCCTCTCGAAGTGCTGAGATTACAGGCGTCATAATTTTTTTTAAAGTATTTTTTTTTTTATGTTATTTATGCACTTATTTTTTTTTGAGACGGAGTCTTACTCTGTCGCCCAGGCTGGAGTGCAGTGGTGCAATCTTGGTTCACTGCAACCTCCACCTCCCGGTTCAAAGTTTCCCTGCCTCAGCTCCCGAGTAGCTGGGATTACAGGTGCCCGCCAGCACACCCAGCTAATTTTTGTATTTTTAGTAGAAACGGGGTTTCACCATGTTGGCCAGGCTGGTCTCAAACTCCCAGCCTCAGATGATCCACCTGCCTCGGCCTCCCAAAGTGCTGGAATTACAGGCGTGAGCCACCACGCTCAGCTGGATGAACTATTTGAAAGTCCCGAATATCCATTTGTATAGAAATAAATGGGTTGAGCAGGAATGAGTGTTGCATGTGAGTGGGCTGCACTTAGAAAATGCCTCCTCTTGATAGTGGGATCAGGTGTGGAAGAGGCATCAGCAGTAAGAGCAGAGTCTTCTCCAGTCCGGGGTTCCCTGTGGGAACAGTGCCTGGGCCCTTTGGGAGAAGCTTGTTGCTCACTGCCTCGCATATAGAAAGCCCTCAGGAAACAATGGGTGCTAATTCGCCAAGGTTTGGGTTTGATTTGAGCATCTCTAACTGCTGCTTATGAAAGGAGTCAACTGGGCCAGGCTACTAAAAATACAGAAATTAGCCAGATGAGGTGGTGTGTGCCTGTAATCCCAGCTACTCGGGAGGCTGAGGCAGAATCACTTAAACCTAGGAGGCAGAAGTTGCAGAATCCGAGATCATGCCAAAGCACTCCAGCCTGGGTGACAGAGCTGAACTCCATCTCCAAAAAAAACGGGGAAAAACAGAGTCAATCACAAATCATCTACTCCGGAGTTGAAAAGTGTACACGCCAAAAAAAAAAGAGAAAAGTAAAAAAGCACATATCTTCACGGATGACAGAGTTCTCTAGGACTTGCTCTGTGCCAGGCGTTTTCCTTGTATATCACCTTCATCTCACAAAGGCCCTCAGGCAAGTGCTATTAACACCACCAGCTACAGAGGGGAATCTGACGCTCAGGGAATTTAAAGTCAGTGGCTCAAGATCACCCATCTAAAACAAAATGGCAGTGCCCACTGGAAGCCAGGTCTGTTTTGATTCCAAAGGTCTTGTTCTTTTTCTTTTTCCCCAGAGACAGAGTCTTGCTCTATCACCCAGGCTGGAGTGCAGTGGGGCGATCTTGGCTCACTGCAACCTCTGCCTCCTGGGTTCAAGCGATTGTACAGGCACGCACCACCACACCCAGCTAATTTTTGTATTCTTAGTAGAGGCATAGTTCCACCATATTGGCCAGACTGGTCTCGAACTCTTGACCTCGTGAACCGCCTGCCTCGGCCTCCTAAAGTGCTGGGATTAGAGGCGTGAGCCACTGCGTCTGGCCCAAAGGTCTTGTTCAGAACAACCATGTGCCACTGCCTGCCACAGAAGTCATAAAGCTACTGTTTTTTCCTCAACCACCTGTCCACCCCTCCAGCCCCGTAACTTCTGATACTGATGTCCAGTAGCACCTGCACTGAACATTCACTTTGCTCCTAGATATCAGTTTTGTCCCCTCAGTTCAATGACCCCTGTGATGTTGAGATGAAGGAGAAAATACTCTGGAAACTGCAGAGGATTAAATCAGGATTTCCTCACTTCAGCACACTACTGACATTCTGTGCCGGATATCTCTGTCACTGGGGGCTGTCCTGTGCACTGTGGGATATTTAGTAACACCCCTATCCTCTACTCACTAGATGCCAGTGATATCTCCCCACCCAGCTCTAACATCAAAAAATGTTTCCAGACACCGCTGCCACATGTCCCCAGTTGAGAACCACTGGATTATGCTAAACTCAAAGGCCAGTTGACTTCTTTCTTTTTTCTTTTTTTTTTTTTGTGATGGAGTCTCTCTCTGTCGCCCAGGCTGGAGTGCAGTGGCGCAATCTCGGCTCACTGCAAGCTCAGCCTCCCGGGTTCACGCCATTCTCCTGCCTCAGCCTCCCGAGTAGCTGGGACTACAGGCGCCTGCCACTATGCCTGGCTAATTTTTTGTATTTTTAGTAGAGACGGGGTTTCACCACGTTAGCCAGGATGGTCTCCAACTCCTGACCTCCTGATCCACCCGCCTCGGCCTCCCAAAGTGCTGGGATTACAGACGTGAGCCACTGCGCCCAGCCTGTTTACCCTTAATTCCATCCCTCAGTGGGTATTATGGCAACAGTCTCATGAGTGCCTATGACCCTTTGCTGGATAGTATATCCTATCATGTTTACCACTCTCTCCCAGATGGCATTAATTATCTGTCTTTTTCAGTTTTGAGTTCCAGGGCTTTGGATATGGTAATCAAAACATTAAAACTATGTGCAGTAAATTTCTTTTTTTCTTTTCTTTTTTTTTTTTTGGTGTGGTGAAAAGCACATAACATAAAATTTACCCTTATAACTTAAGTGTATAGGTCAGTAATAATCATACAATGTTTTATTTTATTTTGTTTTTTTCTGAGATGGAGTTTCGCTCTTGTTGACCAGGCTGGAGTGCAATGGTGCGATCTCGGTTCACCACAACCTCCACCTCCCAGGTTTAAGCAGTTCTCCTGCCTCAGCCTCCTGAGTAGCTGGGATTACAGGCATATGTCACAACGCCCGGCAAATTTTTTGTGAGACAGAGTCTCGCTCTGTCGCCCATCCTGGAGTGCAGTGGCATGATCTCAGCTCACTGCAAGCTCTGCCTCCCGGGTTCATGCCATTCTCCTGCCTCAGCCTCCCGAGTAGCTGGGACTACAGGTGCCCGCCACCATGCCCGGCTAATTTTTTTGTATTTTTAGTAGAGACGGGGTTTCACCATGTTAGCCAGGATGGTCTCGATCTCCTGACCTCGTGATCTGCCTGCCTCGGCCTCCCAAAGTCCTGGGATTACAGTGCTGGGATTACAGGCGTGAGCCACCGCGCCTGGCCAAATTTTTGTATTTTTAGTAGAGACGGGGTTTCACCATGTTTGCCAGGCTGGTCTCAAACTTCTGACCTCAGGTGATCCTCCTACCTCGGTCTCCCAAAGTGCTGAGATTACAGGCGTGAGGCACCGCGCCCGGCAGTGAGAACATTTACAATCACATATTGTGTAGCACCAGGAAGGATTTTTAAGATCAAAGTTAGCACATTAGAAGTGGAAATAATTTAAAAGCGGCCTTGATTTTTTTTTTTTTGCCTACTGTAAAGTCAAGCCTCAGTAACATTCTGACTTCAGGATGCGGGGTGGCTTTGGGGGATATCCAAGTTGAGTGGTAAACTTTGTAGGCACTACTCTTGTTTCCATGTTCCTGGCACCTAAGTTGATATATTTTCTCACAGTCTTGTGACAATCTTTGAAGTATAGTTGTTATCCCATTTTCCTATAAGGAGACCAAGGTTGAGCATGGTTGTGATTGCTGAAAGTCATATCCGTGGTTTTATAGACAGTCAGAATTTAGACCATGAGGTTTGTTTTACCTGTGGACTTAGTTTTCAACATATTTAAGATACATCTGTAGGCTGGGCCGGTGGCTCATGTCTGCAATCCCAGCACATTGTGAGGCTGAGGTGGGCAGATCATTTGAGGTCAGGAGTTCCAGGGCAGCCTGGCCAAGATGGTGAAATCCCGTCTCTACTAAAAAACACAAAAATTAGCCAGGCATGGTGGCACACACCTGTAGTCCCAGCTACTTGGGAGGCTGAGGTGAGAGAATCTCTTGAACCTAGGAGGCGAGGTTTCAGTGAGCCAAGATCGTGCCACACTGCACTCCAGCCTGGGCGACAGAACGAGACTCTGTCTCAAAATAAAATAAAATATCTCTAAACTAATATATCTCATTAAATTTCAGATCTGGAGTTCTGTGAGTTAGGGAAACAAGATCACCACCATACTAGAAAAAACTCTGGTGCAGATAGTATTAGACACAAAGATTATCTGAATTCAGGCCCAGATAATTGTCTTCTTTTTCCCCAAGAAACATTTGAATTGTATTTCTGTTAGATAAGCATCATAGTAAAAAGTCTTCAAAGTTTTTGAAGGCATAAAAAGTTTTCTTTGTTAAACCCTTCCCATTTTTTTGTCTTCTAAATTTCTAGGAGAACTACTGTTAAGTTTTTTAGTATCTTGTTGAACAATGGTTAACAATTATAAACGTTTGTGTTTGTGTAATCAAACTGAAACACTGGTTGGGAACTTGCTTGTTTACACTTGATGGCGTAAATGATAGGGGAAGAGCATACATAAAAAAGTGGCCTCTTTTGCTTTCTTGGCAGCATAATGTTATATTCCTTTGGATGTATCATCATCTATAACCAGTCTCATCTTGAAAGGCACGCATATTTTCCATTTTTCCCAGTGCTTGGAATTTGTTTCCAAAATTGTTTCTAGGAACATGACTAATGTGACTGACAATGCCTTAGGAATTCCTAGTGGGGACAAGGTGCTTGGCTGGGATGCATACCTAAGAATACCTCACAAAGAAACCTGATTTTGTTTCACCATTGCCTAATGGCGCACGTAGTAGGTGCTCAATAAATAAATATTTTTTGCATGAGTGGTTTTTGCTTGTCTGGTCATTTGCCCTATTGCAGAGGGAAAGCAGTGTGCCCACTGGAGTCCCCACAGGGTCCTTTCGCCTGCATGCCTGCCCCCATGGCACCCATCAGGCTTTTGATTCCAATGTTGCCCTGGGCTCTCACTCGCAGATAGATGTTTTTTATTGCCCCATTCACAATTCAGCCACCTGCTGTCCGCATGCATGTGCTTGCCATGTTTAGATGTTGGGTGTTTTTCCAGTTTACTTAATAAGTTAGTGGCCAGACTGTACGCTTCCTGCTGCATTTTTCCACTGTCTTGAGAGTTGGCCTTGCCATCTGTGAGCAAAAGGTCTCATCTTTTTATTATTCTCCCATGGCATGTTGCAAAACAGTAAGCGTGAGCTGGTTTCCTGTGGCAAAAAATTGACTTTGATTTGTTCTTTTTGAGGTTACTGTGAGTTTATCATAACAGGAGTGCTAAAAATATCAAGTCTGGTATGGAAACAGCATTCACTTACCAGCATGAACAATAACATACAGGTTTAGCCTAGAGCAGGAAGAAATGGACTTCATCTCAAGATGAGAATACTTATCAGAGAATTCTTGGCAATCTTAACTTGCTCAGTCTCTGTTCTGATGAGTTATGGAAAAGTACTTAGACCATCTTTGAGCCACAGAATTGAAGCTGAAAATATTCTTAGACCAAACATTTTGTGAGCACCTGCTATGTACCAGATCTCATGGCTGGGACTCATCAGAGGAAGAGGAATAGAATAAGTCTTCTTGCCGATGTAAAAGACAAACAAATAATTCTACTCCTTGTGAGGACAGCAGTAACAGAGGGCTACAGAAACTATCATGTGTTGTTACTGGTTTTTGTTTTTTTTTTCCCGCCCAAAACAGGGTCTTGCTCTGCTTTCCAGGCCGGAGTGCGGTGGCACAATCATAACTCACTATAGCCTTGAACTCCTGGGCTCAAGTTATCCTCTCACCTCGACCTGCAAAGTAGCTGGGACTACAGGCGTGTGCCACCATGTCCAGCTATTTTAAAAAATTTGTAAAGATTGGGGCAGGGAGGTCTTGCTATGTTGCCCAGGCTGGCCTTGAACTCCTGGCCTTAAGAAATCCTCTCACCTCAGTTTCCCAAAGAGGGACTATAGGAAAGCACCACCCTGCGTGGCTCGTTGTTCTGTTTTTAAATACATTTGCATTATTCCATAATAATCAAAAGTAATTTATTATGGGAACTTAGGAAACTGAAGTTCTGACCATCTTTGGGGAGTTGTGAAGTCTTGACAGAGGAGGGGAGATCTGAGCTGTATTTCGCAGAACAGGTATTTGCCAGGTGGGAAAGAGGGAAGAATATTGCAGAGCAACACGTGCACAGGGCAAGCAGGATAGAGGCTGAGCCTCAGAGGGAACTGGAGCATGGAGAGAGCAGGCTAGTGGTTTCCCTATTGATAGAATATCAGAATCTGGCCAGGCGCGGTGGCTCACGCCTGTAATCCCAGCACTTTGAGAGACTGAGGCAGGCAGATCATGAGGTCAAGAGATCGAGACCATCCTGGCCAACATAGTGAAACCCCATCTCTACTAAAAATACAAAAATTAGCTGGGCATGGTGGTGTGCGCCTGTAGTCCCAGCTACTTGGGCGGGGGAGGCAGGAGAATTGCTTGAAAACCTGGAAGGCAGAGGTTGCAGTGAGCTGAGGTCGCGCCACTGCACTCCAGCCTGACGACAGGGCAAGACTCCATCTCCAAAAAAAAAAAAAAATCTATCTATCTATCCATCAATCAGAATCACTGAGGAAACCGTTGAAAAATGCGGAGTCCCTGCTTGTAGCTCACATTACTGAATCCAGATAACTAGGAGTGACTTGCATATCTGCATTTTTCTATAGCACCCAGGTTTCTCAAACCAGCCAAGCTAGGGGAAAGTACTATCATAGGAAAGGGAAGCCCATTTCCCTGGTCAAAGCCTTTGCTTACTAGTTTATGTTTTTATTTTATTTTATTTTATTTTTGAGACAGAGTCTAGCTTTGTTGCCCAGGCTGGAGTTGCAGGTGCAATCTCAGCTCATTGCAACCTCCGCCTTTTGGATTCGTGTGATTCTCCTGCCTCAGCCTCCAAGTAGCAGGGATCACAGGCACACGCCACCATGCCTGGCTAATTTTTGTATTTTTAGTAGAGACGGGGTTTCACCATGTTGGCCAGGCTGGTCTCGAACTCTTGACCTCAAGTGATCCATGCACCTCGGCCTCCCAAAGTGCTGAGTTTATAGGCATGAGCCATCGCGCCTAGCCTGCATTTTTCTTTTAAAATGTATTAAGTACTGTATTTCAAATTACATTTGTGCACTGAAGCAGGGAGGAAAAAGGAGCTAACCCAAGTAGCTGTTCAATATAGTATTTTGACTGCATACCCTCAAAGTAAAGAAAAATCTCACCGGGCGCGGTGGCTCATGCCTGTAATCCCAGCACTTTGGGAGGCTGAGGCGGGTGGCTCACAGGGTCAGGAGATCGAGACCATCCTGGCTGACACGGTGAAACCTCGTCTCTACTAAAAATACAAAAATTAGCCCGGCGTGGTGGCGGGCACCTGTAGTCCCATCTACTTGGGAGGCTGAGGCAGGAGAATGGTTTGAACCTGGGAGGCAGAGCTTTCAGTGAGCTGAGATCCCACCACTACACTCCAGCCTGGGCGACAGAACAAGGCTCTGTCTCCAAAAAAAAAAAAAAGAAAAGAAAAGAAAAATCTCTAGCCAGTCGCGATGGCTCAATCCTAGGCTATAATCCTAGCACTTTGGGAGGCCGAGGCAGGTGGACTGACTGAGCTCAGAAGTTTGAGACCAGCCTGGGCAACATGGTGAAACCCTGTCTCTACTAAAATACAAAAAAAATTAGCTGGACATGGTGGCACACTCCTGTAATCCTAGCTACTTGGGAGACTGAGGCAGGAGAATTGCTTGAACCCTGGAGGCAGAGGTTGCAGTGAACCGAGGTCACTCCATTGCACTCCAGCCTGGGCGACAGAGCGTCTTAAAAAAAAAAAAAAGAAAAACTCTAAATAAATATTGAACTCTGCTTAGTAGGGATTTTGTTTTGAGATGAGGTCTTGCTCTGTACTGCAGGCTGGAGTGCAGTGGCATGATCATAACTTATTGCAGCTTCTCCCTCCCAGCTCAAGGAATCCTCACATCGCAGCCTCTCAAGTAGCTGGGATTATAGGCAAGTAGCAGGGATTACAGGCATGCAATACCACACCCAGCTGATTTTGGTATTATTTGTAGAGACGGAGTCTCACTGTGTTGCCCAGGGTAGTCTCTGTCTCCTGGGCCGAAGCGAGCCTCCTGCCCAAAGTGTTGGGATTACAGGTGTGAGCCACTTTGCCTGGCCTAGTAGGTTTGTTTTTCACAGTGATAGGGGTTAGCAATTCTGAAACTACTTACTGTTCTTCTAAGATTGAGCAGATAGGTAAGTATAGTGTTGATAATGAGAATCAAGCTTTCTTATTGTCAGAAAAGGGTGTTCCTATGAATGTGGACAGTGGGAAAGGCTAGAAGGAACCATGTGGTATTGGATTGGAATTGAAGTTATCTGGATGAACTCATGGTTTCTTATACATAGATGTAGTAATAGATGTATGTGTGTATGCGTATCCACTTTCACATGTGTTTATTTCCTAGAATTGTTTGTTGAGAGGGTTTATTCCCAGAGACATCCCAGAAGCACTGAATGCACTCATGCCAAGATGTTAATACCTTTCCTCACTAAAGAGAAACCAGGGTTCCTTGGAGAAATGGCTGTTTCCAGATCTGGGGTAGGAAAATTACAGGTGAGCTTGGAATATCCTGCTATGCCAGAAAGTAAGGAAGTGCTCTAAGAATGATAGGAGCATGTGAAAAGAACAAGAAGAATAATCAATTAATGTAAACAAGGAATTATGAAGATAACAAAGTCTATCTTTGACTATCACCATAGTAGTAACAATTGTTTCAATCAAGAATCAAGGTGCCGAAATCAATGGGAAACAGTTTGCAGTGAAACAGTGTAGATGTTTCCTTATCAGATGCTTTTATGCTATGCCTGGTGGCTCAGCCCTATAAATCCCAATATTTTGGGAGGCTGAGGCAAATTGATCACTTGCACCCAGGAGTTTTGAGACCAGCCTGGGCAACAAAACGAGACCCCATCTCTACAAAAAATATAAAAGTTAGCCAGATACAGTGATGCATGCATGTAGTCCTAGCTACTCAGGAGGATGAGATGGGAGGATCGGTTGAGCCCAGGAGGTCGAAGCTGCAGTGAGTTGTGATTGCAACACCGCACTCCAGCCTGGGAGCAAGACTTTGTCTCCCCTGAAAAAGAAGATGCTTTTAAATGAATTACATGGAGAGACATTGGAGAACCCTGGCAGGTTGTACCTCAGCTGAGTGATGAAATTAACAGTCTAGGCATGGACAGTTAGACCTCATGCCTCTTGGAACATGTAACCCTGGGTTGGATCTGAGAACAGAGGAAGGTTTCTTTTCTTTTGCTGTAAAGGACATTAGTGGAACAATTGGTAAAAAGAGGCCCCGGCGCAGTGGCTCATGCCTATAATCCCAGCACTTTGGGAAGCCGAGGCGGGTGGATCACCTGAGGTCAGGAGTTCGAGACCAGCCTGCCCAACATGGGGAAACCCCGTCTCTACTCAAAATACAAAATTAGCCAGGCGTGGTGGCACATGCCTGTAATCCCAGCTCCTCGGAAAGCTGAGGCAGGAGAATCGCTTGAACCCAGGAGGCGGAGGTTGTGGTGAGCTGAGATCGCGCCATTGCACTCCAGCTTGGGCAATAAGAGCGAAACTCTATCTCAAAATAATAATAATAAAATAAAAAACAAATAAAAAGGTCTGTAGGTTAGATAGCAGTACTGTTTCCATGTTATTTATTTTTACAGTTTTGATAATTGTCTCATGGTTATGTAAGAGAATGGTTTTTGTTTTTCTTCTTCTTTTTTTTTTTTTTGAGATGGAGTCTCGCTCTGTTGCCCAGGAGGCTGGAGTGCAGTGGCATCATCTCGGCTCACTGCAAGCTCCACCTCATAGGTTCACGCCATTCTCCTGCCTCCTCCTCCCAGGTAGCTGGGACTACAGGTGCCCACCACCACACCCGGCTAATTTTTGTATTTTTAGTAGAGATGGGGTTTCGCCATGTTAGCCAGGCTGGTCTCGAACTCCTAGCCTCAGGTGATCCTCCCACCTCAGCCTTCTGAAGTGCTGCGATTGTAAGTGTGAGCCACTGCACCTGGCCTCTTTTTTTAAATAATTTTTTTATTGTGCAGAATTTTTTTTTTTAAGACAGAGTCTTGCTCTAAGGCTGTAGTGCAGTGGTATGATCACAGCTTGCTGCAGCCTCAACCTCCTGGACTCAAGCGATCCTCCCACATCACCCTTCTGAGTAGGTGGGATTATTGTAGGCTAATTTTTTACTTTTATTGTAGAGAGGCCTCACTCCATGGCCTGGGCTGGTCTTGAATTCCTGGGCTCAAGTGATCCTCCCACTTCTGCCTCCCAAAGCATTGGGATTACAGACGTGAGCCACTGCACCCAGCCTGTTAGATAATTTAGAAAACTTTCTTTCCTCATTCTTCAATTTCCCCTCATTCACACTCCCAACTTTCCTGTTTTGTGATTTTTAAATGACTTTGTCTTTGGATGCCAGCTTGATTTGGTGATTAGTTCTCTTCAGAAGAAACTTCTTATTTTAGAACTTGTAACCTTTGCAAAGCAGGCCATAGGCAGCCATCGCTATTTGGATATGACGTTCCCCAGTGGGTTTTTAGTGTCCAGTAATGACAAAAACTGCTGAGAAGGAGACAGCCACAGAGAAATGGGTTCCGATAATGGGGCAGCGAGAAGGAGACAGCCACAGGGAAATGGGTTCCGATAATGGGGCAGCAGCTGAGTGCTTGTTGATTTGCTGCTGTCATGACCACAGATGTTTAAAAATAATTTGTAAGGAAAAAGAAAAAAGCGTAGTTGGGGTGTGTGTGTGTGTGTGTGTGCGCGTGTGTGTGCGCGCGCGCACGCACCACTGCCTTATCAGTAGAGAATGCAGACCACAGTCATTCAGAAAGGAAGAAGGCACCACCATGCAAACAGGAGAGGTGAGGGGAAGGGCAGAGGTGACCCACAAATGCGGCTCAATGTCTTACAGCAGAGAGCTCATGAGAGAACAGAACTGGTTAGTCACCGACTCTGCTTCTCAGTCTGCAAGAGAGGTTCAGCACCAAGTCTATACCACACAGTACTGGAAGGATTAGATGAAGGCCTGGCACACATTGTGAATTAATAGTTACTGGTTACAGGCGGGGTGCGGTGGCTCAGGCTTATAATCCCAGCCCTTTGGGAGGCCAAAGTGGGAGGATTGCTTGAGGCCAGTAGTCCAAGACCAACATGGGGCAACATAGCAACACCCTGTCTCTTTTTTTGTTTTTTTGAAACAGTCTTGTTCTGTCACCCAGGCTGGGGTGCAGTGGTGCAATCTTGGCTCACTACAACCTCTGCCTCCCAGGTTCAAGCAATTCTCCTGCCTCAGCCTCCCAAGTAGCTGGGATTACAGGTGCCCACCACCACGTCCGGCTAATTTTTGTATTTTTAGTGGAGATGGGCTTTCACCATGTTGGCCAGGCTGGTCTCAAACTCTTGACCTCAGGTGATCCACCCACCTTGGCCTCCCAAAGTGCTGGGATTACATGCATGAGCCACTGTGCCTGACCGGTTCACATACTTTACATGCATTGTGATCATATTAAATCTTCATGACAGCCTTACTAGATCAGGTCTTGTCCTGTTTTCACATGAGGAAATTGAAGCTTAGAAGGGCTAAGTCATTTGTCCAGGGTCATCACACTCAGTAAGTGTTAGAGTCTAAACTTGAGCCAGAGCTGTCACACTGTCATCCCCAGGGCCTTGTGTTTAAGCATCGCCCAACAAAGTGCTCAGTCAGACTTTAATTGTTAACATTACTAATAATACCATTATGATGATTATTTTTTCTAAACTTCACAGGCACCTCGTGACATTTTCTTATTACATTTCTGCAGATGGGAAACTGAGGCCCACCAAGATCAGATTACAATAATGGGCAACATTGTCAGCAACCTGCCTTGCTTTTTTTCTTAGCAGGCCCACATCTCCCGCACTCCCCCACCCCCTTGGCAGTAGCCTGTGTTTGAGCTGCTCACAGGCCCCAAGGCCCAGCTGCAATTCTTGTTTAAAGCCTCACATCTTTTCTCTGACTGTCAGACAACAGTCACGGGAATGTCCTGTGCCATCTTCCCTCAGCAAGAGGGGTTGGCAGAGAGCAGCAGATGCCTAGAGTCAAGGTCATGTGCTGCTCAAGTGCTGGGCTGGAGACAAGACCCTCTCTCCCTGCTGCTTGTGACCAGGCAGGGTGGCTCTGAATGTAGAGGGCTCTGTCAGAACAGTTCTGTGACCAGACGGTGTGGTTGGCAAAGCAATGCATTAGGGGGCCATGGAAGTTTATTCTTGTTGTCCACATTATTTCCCTGTGACTTTTATATTTTTTTTTTGTTTTTATTTTTGTAAATTAGTTTTTTCATACTAGTTAGCATGTTTCACCTTAAAGATGAGAGTCAAGCTCTGGAATCACCTGACATTTTTAAGGAAAGGAATAGTATATTGGGCTGGGGCTAGTCTGAAATGGTGGTTTGTATTATTTTAAATTGATGGGCTCTGGGTTAGGGGAGCCAAATCCATTTTAAAGTGATTTTTGTAAAAATTGGCATGTCTTCTATTTCTTCTCTGTTCCAAAGGTGACACTATAACGTAGAGGTTAAGAATGTGGTGACTTCTAAATCCGTCGTGACCATAAGCCTCTCCTAAGCCTCAGTTTTCCTACCACTAAAATGGGGTGGGTAACAGTTGTACCTACCTCATTCTGTCTTTTTTGTTTTTTGTTTGTTTGTTTGTTTTTTAGATGGAGTCTTGCTCTTGTCGCCCAGGCTGGAGTGCAATGGTGTAATTTCGGCTTATTGCAACCTCCACCTCCTGGGTCCAAGCGATTCTCCTGCCTCAGCTTCCCGAGTAGCTGGGATGACAGGCACCCGCCACCATGCCCATTTAGTTTTTGTATTTTTAGTGGAGACGGGGTTTCACCGCGTTGGCCAGGCTGCTCTTGAACTCCTGACCTCAGGTGATCCACCCGCCTCAGCCTCCCAAAGTGCTGGGATTACAGGCGTGAGCCACCACTGCCGGCCTCGTTCTGTCATATTTTTTTACGTAGGAGAGCTCAGTCTGCATGTAGGATATGACATGGTTGTGGGGTTTTTTGATTGTTTTTTTGTTTTTGTTTTGTTTTGTTTTGTTTTGTTTTTGAGACAGTCTCACTCTGTCACCCAGGCTGGAGTGCAGTGGCGTGATAGCTCACTGCAACCTCTGCCTCCCAAGTTCAAGCGATTCTCCTGCCTCAGCCCCCAAGTAGCTGGAATTATAGGTGCCCACCACCACGCCCAGCTAATTTTTGTAGTTTTAGTAGAGATGAGGTTTCACCATGTTGGCCAGGCTGCTCTCAAACTCCTGACCTCGGGTGATCCACCTGCCTCAGCCTTCCAAGTACTGGGATTACAGGCGTGAACCACCACGCCCGGCCATTATATGCTTTTTAAAAAAACCTAAATGTTGCAAAAAACATGTGTCTAAAATCTCTGTTTAAACATAATTTTTTAATAGCCACATAATATTCCATTCTGTCAATATGTCTTTTTTTTTGTGGTACAGACTGAGCATCTAAATCCAAGAACCCAAAATCTGTAATTTTTTTTATTTTTCATTTTTATTTGTTTACTTATTTTTGAGACAGAGTCTTGCTCTGTCACCCAGGTTGGAGTGCGGTGGTGTGTTGGCTCACTGCGACCTCCACCTCCCAGGTTCAAGTGATTCTTCTGCCTCAGCTTCCCAAATAAATGGGATTACAGGCACCCGCCACCGTGCCTGGCTAATTTTTTGTATTTTTAGTGGAGACGAGGTTTCACCGTGTTGGCCAGGCTGATCCTGAACTCCTGACCTCAAGTAATCCTCCCACCTCTGTCTACCAAAGTGCTGGGATTACAGGCTGAGCTACTGTGCCCAGCCTATTTTTGTTTTTTTGAGACAGAGTCTCACTCTGTCTCCCAGGCTAGAGTACAGTAGCCCCATCTCTGCTCGCTGCAAACCTCCACCTCCTGGGTTCAAGTGATTCTCCTGCCTTAGCCTCCCGAGTAGCTGGGATTACAGACGTGTGCCACCACACCCAGCTAATTTTTGTATTTTTAGTAGAGACAGGGATTCACTATGTTGGCCAGCCTGATCTTGAACTCCTGACCTCAAGTGATCCACCCGTCTCAGCCTCCCAAAGTGCTGAGATTATAGGCATGAGCCACCGCACCACGCCCCCAAAATCTGAAATGTTTTGAGTGCCGACATAACACTCAAAAAAATGCTTTTTGGCCCCGGGCGTGGTGGCTCATGCCTGTAATCCCAGCACTTTGGGAGGCCTAGGTGGGTGGATCACCTGAGGTCAGGAGTTCGAGACCAGCCTAGCTAACATGGTGAAACCCCGTCTCTACTAAAAATACAAAAATTGACCAGGTGTAGTGGGTGGGTGTCTGTAGTCCCAGCTACTAGGGAGGCTGAAGCAGGAGAATCGCTTGAACCCAGGAGGCAGAGCTTGCGGTGAGTCGAGATCCCGCCTCTGTATTCCAGCCTGGGCAACAGAGTGAGACTCTGTCTCAAAAAAAAAAAAAAAATAATAATAATAATAATAAAAGCTCATTGGAGCATTTTGGACTTAGGATTCTTAGATTTGGGGTGCTCTATCGGTAAGCACAATGCAAATATTTCAAAATCTGAAAATACCCAAAATTCAAACACTTCTGCTCCCTGTCATCCTGTGTAAACAACACTGCAGTGAACATTTATAGGTAATTCATTCAGCGGGTAAGGGTCAGGACCTTTTATAGGGATCCTTAATACCACATTTTTACATGGTTCATTGAGCATTCGTGCTCCCCTCTGCTGTGGGTGAGGGTGCAGGTCCCTCAGCCTTCTTGCTTGGGTTGAGTCATCCTGGTCTTTAATTTGGTAGGCAAAAAATGGCATCTTGTTTTTGAGCTCGTTTCTGAGAAAGTGCACGCTCCTTTTCCCCGTCAACAACTTTCATCTGGTGCCTCGGAATCTCTTCAGTAGAGAGTGAGATGCAAATAGCGAGGCACAGCTTCTTTCCCTCTTCTGAGCTGATGCCTGGTGAGGTCATAGACTGGTTTCATTGCAAAGACGAAAGCGTGGGCAGGACTTGGAGCACAAAAAAGGGCATTTCAGAGTAGTCTTCAGGGACGGCCACTCCGGAGGTGAAGTTTTCTAGAGAAAGAGATGAAAGTACTGTGTGGCTGTGGTGACAGACAGAGGCTTATGAGCCTGCCCTCTAGAGATTGTGAGCTCCGCGTGTGAGGGCAAGGCCTGGGGCTGTCTGGGTCGCTTCTGGGTCCCCAGCACAGCTAGCATAGGGTAGGGGTGGAGGGCGGGTGCTCAGGAAGTGATTTTTGAAGAGTGGATGACTGAATACATGCACACACGTACTTTTAAGTTTCTGGGTTAAAGAGGAAAACAGAATGAGGTAAACAAAGGAAAGTAATGTGGAGGTGAACTGAGCAGATGGCAAGATGCCGTGAATGGTTAGAGGCCAGGAGAGCCAGAATCAGAGTGGCTTCCATGAAGTGTCCCTGCCTCCTCCCCCAACCCAGCTATGTCCCTCCTCTGAGCTTCACACCTATGGACTGTTCTGCACCCTAGCCCTCAGATGCAACGGTGAAAGTGGGACTCCTATTGTGTTTCCCTGTTGAGGACGGACATGGTGCCCTGTGTATCTGCTGCTGCTTTTTTCTGTTTTTCTTGCTGAGTATTCCATATGTAGCATGTTTGTAACACTTGATAAGAAACAGAACCATCCCAGATAGCTTGAACACTTTTCAATTCAGTCAGTAACAGACCAGGTCTGCTTTGGATTTCCAGGAGCTTGTGTCACTTTATTTTTTTTCTGAGCCAGGGTCTCGCTTTGTCACCCAGCTGGAGTGCAGTGGTGCAGTCTCAGCTCACCACAGCCTCCTGGGTTCAAGCAATTCTTGTACCTCAGCCTCCCAAGTAGCTGGGACTACAGGTGCCTGCCACAACACCCAGCTCATTTTTGTGTTTTTAGCAGAGACGGGTTTCACCATGTTGGCCAGGCTGGTCTCAAACTCCTGACCTCAGTTGATCTGCTTGCCTTGGCCTCTCAAAGTGCTGGGATTACAGGTGTGAGCCACTGCACCCAGCCTCTGGATTGCCCGGCCTGTGTCACTTTGTCATGAGCCCTTCTCCCCTAGTTATCGTTTATTCTTCAAACAGGCTTCCTGTGTGACATATTTTTTGAGTGCCTGCTACGGGGCAAGCCCTGTGCCAGGTGTTAAGTATATAGTAGTGACATGGCCTCTGCCCCACAGAGCATAAAAATCTGATGGAGGAGACAAGTCAATCCTTGTACTAGTTCATTTCCACAGGTGAATATAAAACCACAAACTGGGCAGGGCGTGGTGGCTCACGCCTGTAATCCCAGCACTTTCAGAGGCCGAGGCAGGTGGACAACTTGAGCTCAGGAGTTTGAGACCAGCCTGGGCAACATGATGAGACCCCGTCTCTACAAAAAATAAAAAACAAACCACCAGGCTTTGTGGTGCATGCCTGTAGTCCCAGCTATTTGGGAGGCTGAGGCAGGAGGATCACTTGAGTTCAGGAGGTCCAGGCTGCAATTAGCTGAGATTGTGCTGCTCACTCCAGCCTGGGTGACAGACTGAGGCCGTGTCTCAAAAAAAAAAGGAAAAAATACACAAACTGTGAGTAAGGTATCTAAGGGAAAAAACTGTGCTGGGAGTGAATGTCAGGAGACAGGGAGATCTGAGGCAGTATCGTGTCCAGAGCCCACAGCTGAATTAATAGTAATGCAGTTAAATGAGCTACTGTGTGACACAGGTCACCACAGCAAGTGTATCGGCTTTTCTAGGGCGAGTGTGAGCTGGATTTCTGGACTTTGCTTAAGAGCAGTGACAGACCTGGAAGATATTGCCCCAGGCACTCTTGGGTGCTTTACATGTATTGGTTCATTTAATCTTTAAACCCCACAAGTGCCCTTGGGTTTCCCATTTTGCAGAGGAGGCTCAGGGTCCTTGTCACTTGCCCAAGGTCACAGTAAGTGGAAGAATAGGGAGTCTAGAGCTGTGCTCTTCGCTGCTGCCCTCCAGTTGGAAAGCTGTCCAGGCCAGGGACAGGCTTTGCAGAGAGAAGGTACAGAGGACGGGACAGGCAAATATTCAGGGACTATGAGGACTGAGGTGGTTCTGCCAACTGTAGAGGGCCTGGTCACTTGACAAGGCACCTCCTTGCATCCCCCTGAGGCTCTCTCAAAGCTCCTTTTCGAGTTAGGACATTTTATCTCCTGTGTAGTTTTTGTTGACTGCCCTCTGAAATGCTGTGAGAGGGTAGACCATCCATTCTGCCCTTGCCTGCCCAGCCCAGCACCTGGCACAGTCATTGTTCAGTGTATATTTATTGAATGAACAATTGACTGAATGTCAGGCCCAGGGCTTTGCCTTAGGAAATAGGCTGTTGGATAAGAGGTAGTACTACCATACTTTGCTTTTTTTCTGGAAATTTATGTCACCTGGGAGTGGAGCAGATTACCAGGCTGTTTCCAGAGACAGCGACTCTCCATAAAGTGAGCCAACCTTGGGGCTGGGTGCAGTGGCTCACGCCTGTAATCCCAGCACTTTGGGAGGCTGAGGCAGGCGGATCATGAGGTCAGAAATTTGAGACCAACCTGACCAACATGGTGAAACCCCATCTCTACTAAAAAAAAAAAATATATATATATATAAATGAGCCGGGCGTGGTGGTGCCCTGCTTGTAATCCCAGCTACTCAGAGAGGCTGAGGCAGTAGAATCGCTTGCACCTGGGAGGCGGAGGTTGCAGTGAGCAAAGATCGCGCCACTGCACTCTAGCCTGGGTGACAGAGCGAGACTCTGTCTTAAAACAAACAAACAAAAAAAACAAAAGTGAGCCAACCCTGGGGAGGAGTCTACATTCAGCTGCAGGGAGCCAGGGAATTGGGGCCGAGGTGTCTGGCACAGAAAAGCTTTGGGCCTCTCTCAGGTAAATGAAGTTTTGATATACATTCAACTCCCCTGCCCCCCACAATTGAACTGTTTTTGGGGGCCAGCAATTGGGGCTAATTTGTGACAGTGACTTTCTTTTCTTCCTATTAAAGTACTGGTTTATTCAGTGGCCTTGGTGATTAGATTTAGGCATAATAGTTAAATGTAATAGAAGAGAGGATTGTGTAACAAACAGTGATTAATAATGTTGCTGTCCAGATTCCCATTGTAGCGCTAACCTGATGTTATGAACTAAGATTAAATTTGAATTTGAGTGCTTACATTATTTTGTAAAGGTGGTAGTATATCCACATATCCACAGTTTTTTCTTTAAATATGTGAAACCGTGCTTGGTTTCTCTTTTCCAAAGTTTGCCTTTTCTATTACATGGGCAAGTCCTGAACCTAAGCCGAGACACTAGCCCATCATTTCCGGCAATGAATGTCATCCCCGCAGACTTCAGCATCCTGAGTTAATTAAAAGGTTCAGATGAAGTTAATCAAGTTTGGAACTCTAATTTTGTGCAATGTTTTGATACGATTTGATGAGTCATCTTTTGGTAGAGCACCTCTCTATCCCTGACAGTGTTTGATCTTAACGGAACAGTTTTATAATGTGTAAACTGGTGGGAGGTGCTCTTCAGAAGTGCAGAGTCGACAGTGGTATGTGTGCGTGTTTGGCTCTTCGGGCGGGGCAGAAAGCAGAACAAAGAGGAGAATTTAATAAGCGAGAACTTGTCAGGGGCTAGGGTCAGTTCTGAGGCTGCTGCCTGTCAAGAACATGGGTTTCTTCCTGCCCCCCTCCACTGCTGCTAACTGGAGTCTGACCTTCAAGAAAGAGTGAAAAACGACAGCTTCTGTTTGTTTTGCTGCAAATAAGTGGCTGGACTGATTGGCCCCCTTCCCAGAGGCCCTGCAAGGACTTCAGATGTGGTCAGCAAGGTATGTGGACGGTGCCAGCCTGCCGGCCCTCGTCCAGCCGAACTGCACCAGGAACAGGCAAGGGGCCCAGAGAAACAGCGGGGCCAGCTGCCGCTGCCTTTGCTCCTGCTCTTAATGCTGTCCTATTTCTTCCTAAGATGAAGCTGGTTTACTCTCTCAAGATTGATGGGCAAAGTTTTGTATGACCACGGTCTCCACTTCTCACCCACGGAACTTACAGCTTGAAATTAACAGAGGCGAGGCCCATTTGGAAAAATGCATTTGACAAAAACATGATCAAATGGGGGATCCCTTGAGATGGGTGGCAAAGAACCAGACCACTTGGAATCCTAGGTGCTGTGTCCCTGTATGGACCTGCTGTTTCTTTTGGATTCCATTAGGGTTAAGAAGCACAAATTCTGAAGCTAGATTTGAGTTTACATTTCTGCTCCAGTACTTGGGAGTTACAGTGACTAAGTCATTTAATGTTTCTGAACTTCAGTTTCCTGATCTGTAAAGTAGGATGGGTAGGTCAGACGTAGTGGGTCATGCCTATAATCCCAGCACTTTGGGAGGCTGAGGTAGGAGGATCACTTAAGGTCAGAAGTTTGAGACCAGCCTGGCCAACATAGTGAAGCCCCATCACTAGTAAAAATACAAAAGTTATCTGGGCATGGTTGTGGGCGTCTCCAGCCTGGGTGACAGAGTGAGACTCCATCTCAAAAAAAAAAAAAAAAAGAAAAAAACAAGTAAATAAATGAATAAAAATAAAGGAATCCAGCCATCTGTTAGTATAGCCAAAGCAGAGGATATTGCATCAAATGTCAAACGCTAGTCCTGTCAGTCACTCCTGAGAAAACAGGGCAACAAGACCCAGAAGGGGTATCAACACTGCCTGAGCAGATGGAGGCAAAGCTGTGCATGGGCTGCTTATAGGGCACAGTCTGAGGCCTTGCAGCAGTCACGTGGAAACTGAGGCTGCCTGCTTTCCAGGTGCAAGGTGGTGGACAGTGGCGGGAGCCCTGTGCTAGATGGCTCTTGTGCGATCTTATTTCTTTGTCACTGGGACACAAGCACCAACTGTCACAAGGGACCAACAAGAGGAGGTGATTTTTTTTTCAGCTGTTACCACAAAGCTTTTCATCTTTTGGTTTGAAAACATAGCTGTGGGAATAGGCCGGGTGCGGTGGCTCACACTTGTAATCCCAGCACTTTGGGAGGCCGAGGCAGGCTGATCACCAGGTCAAGAGATTGAGCTCATCCTGGCTAACACGGTGAAACCCGGTCTCTACTAAAAATACAAAAATTAGCTGGGTGTGGTGGCGGGCGCCTCTAGTCCTAGCTACTAGGGAGGCTGAGGCAGGAGAATGGCGTGAACCCGGGAGGCGGAGCTTGCAGTGAGCTGAGATCGCGCCACTGCACTCCAGCCTGGGCGACAGAGCGAGACTCCGTCTCAAAAAAAAAAAGAAAGAAAGAAAGAAAGTATAGCTGTGGGAGCACCAAAGCCCAAAGCGTTATAGTGCCTACTATGTGCCAGGCACTATACTAAACATTTCGCATGGATTAGCACTCACGTGATCTTCACGATAACCTGGTGAGGGGGTAATTATTATCACCCTTCCTACTGGTTTGTTGTTGTTGTTGTCGTCGTTGTTGTTGTTGTTGTTAGACAGAGTCTCGCTCTGTCACCCAGGCTAGATTGCAGTGGCATGATATCGGCTCACTGCAACCTCTGCCTCCTGGGTTTGAGCGACTCTCCTGCCTCAGGCTCCCGAGTAGCTGGGATTAAAAGCGTCCGCCACCACGCCCAGCTAATTTTTGTATTTTTAGTAGAGATGGGGTTTTATCATCTTGGCCAGGCTGGTCTTGAACCCCTGACCTTGTGAGCCACCTGCCTTGGCCTCCCAAAGTGCTGGGATTACAGGCATGAGCCACCATGCCCGGCTACTTAATTTGTTTTTTGAGACAGCCTCTCTCTGTAGCCCAGACTGGAGTGCAGTGGTGTGATTTCGGCTCACTGCAACCTCTGAATCCTGG
Source organism: Pongo abelii (assembly GCF_028885655.2). Lineage (NCBI taxonomy): Eukaryota > Metazoa > Chordata > Mammalia > Primates > Hominidae > Pongo > Pongo abelii. The sequence goes on from NC_072005.2 coordinate 53,310,401, forward strand.
GTTCAAGCAATTCTGCTGCCTCAGCCTCCCAAGTACTTGAGATTATAGCACCCACCACACTTTCGGCTAATTTTCCTATTTTTAGTAGAGATGGGGTTTCACCATGTTGGCCAGGCTGGTCTCAAACTCCTGACCTCAAGTGATCCGCCCACCTTAGCCTCCCAAAGTGCTGGGATTACAGGCGTGAACCACTGCACCTGGCCTCCTTTATTTTATGGGACATTTTTTGAAAAGAGGCTTGGTCCAAACAGGCAGTACTTGCCACTTCTGCAGTCATTTCTCTACCCTGCCCCAAAATGGTTACTCAGTTGCATTTATTTACTACAATCGGAATACCAGCAGCACATCTACAAAATTAGAAGTATTGGGTGGTAGCAGATCAGTGCTCTCTGGCATCCAGATCATCCAGATGGTCACAGCCTTTTTTTTTTTTTTTTTTTTTTTTTTGAGACAGAGTCTCGCTCCGTCACCCAGGCTGGAGTGCAGTGGCACACTCTCAGCTCACTGCAACCTCCACCTCCCAGGTTCAAGAGATTCTCTTGCCTCAGCCTCCTGAGTAGCTGAAATTACAGGCACCCGCCACCATGCATGGCTAATTTTTTTGGTATTTTTAGTAGAGATGGGGTTTCACTGTGTTGGCCAGGCTGGTCTTGAACTCCTGACCTCAGGTGATCCATCTGCCTCAGCCTCTGAAAGTGCTGGGATTACAGGCATGAGCCACCACACCTGGCCAATTGTCATAGCTTTGAGTTGGCTGCCAAGTGTTGAGGTAGCATTGAGGGTTGCAGAAGCTGTGTTCCTGAAAAAGAGAAGAGAGTAACATTCTCAGAAAGCAAACAGTATTCAGAAGAGTCAGTGGGTGTTCTGGAGCTTTTTTCTTTTCTTTCCTTTTTTTTTTTTTTAAAGAAATTACCAGCTGGGTGCGGTGGCTCACACCTGTAATTCCAGCACTTTGGGAGGCCAAGGTGGGAGGATCACCTGAGGTCAGGAGTTTGAGACCAGGAATTTTTCTATTTTTAGTGAAACCCCGTCTCTACTAAAAATACAAAAAATTAGCTGGATGTGGCTGCAGGTACCTGTAATCCCCAGCTACTTGGGAGGTTGAGGCAGGAGAATGGCTTGAACCAGGGAGGTGGAGGTTGCATGGAGCCGAGATCATGCCATTGCACTCCAGCCTGGGCAACAGAACGAGATTGTCTCAAAAAAAAAAAAAAAAAAAGAAGAAAAGAAAAAAAAAAGAAATTACCTCTTCTCTGATATGCAGAACCCCGTCTATACTGGACAGGTGGAAGTTACCAGAGAAATACAGGCCAGGGACCTTTGTCTGACATTGGCACTGAGAAAAGCATAGCCCAGAAGCAGGGTGTGTCTTTTTTTTTTAACCTGGGCATCTGTGGTTTGAGATCTTGGAACACTTTATAACCCATTTCTGAACTTCTCCCAGGCTTCAGTGGAGCCACCTGTTGTAGCTTCTAAAACTATGTCCTCCTCAGTTGTTCTCCCACCCATTGCCTTCACAGATGCAGAAACCAAGATTCACTCACTCACCATTGGACCTTTAGCACCCAGGTCTGTCTGGCACAAAGTAAGTGCCAGGCTGGTGGAGTGAATGAATTCTACTTAGAGAATAGTCCTCAACGCAGGCTGCTCATTACCAAAACTATTTGGTCTTTAAAAAGTGTGACTCTGATGCTTCAGTCTGGGGTGGGTACCAAATACTTGCATTTTTAAAGAGCCTCACAGCAACTCCTGGTGGTTTTCAATTTACCTTAATTTTTATGTAGGAACCCCTTGTCCTGGTAGAGAGTATAATTTGCTGAATAAGTCTACTTTTTCAATCAACATATATGGAAGAGATATCAATGAAAGAACTGGCAAACTGTAAAGCCCCCTCTCCAGGTGTAAAGCACTCAGGGCTTGGGCCTAGAAGCTGATCCATGTCTCTATGTCTGTTCTGAAATAGCCTGTGTGATGTGGGAGAAAGAGTATTGTCCTTAGAGACAAGGCTCGAGACTGGCTGTGCCCTTTCCTTGGGCAGCATGTAGGGAACAAGAATGCCTGCCCACCCGCAGGCAGGTTACCTGTGGACAAGGTGTAGTGGGCAGTTAGAAGGTGTTGGTATGTTAATCAGTCTTTTCTTTTTTTTTTTTTTTTTTTGTTTTTTGAGATGGAGTTACACTCTATCGCACAGGCAAAGTGCAGTGGCACGATCTCAGCTCACTGCAACCTCCCAGGTTCAAGTGATTCTTCTGCTTCAGCCTCCCAAGTACCTGGGACTATAGGCGTGTGCCACCACGCCCGGCTAATTTATGTATTTTTTTAGTAGAGACAGGGTTTCACCATGTTGGCCAGGCTGGTCTCGAACTTCTGACCTCGTGATCTGCCTGCCTCAGCCTCCGAAAGTGCTGGGATTACAGACGTGAGCCACCACACCCGGCCAGTCTTTTTTTTTTTTTTTTTTTTTTCTGAGATAAAGTCTCGCTCTGTTGCCCAGGCTGGAGTTCAGTGGCGTGATCTCGGCTGACTGCAACCTCTGCCTCCCGGGTTCAAGCGATTCTCCTGCCTCAGCCTCCTGAGTAGCTGGGATTACAGGTGCCTGCCCCCATGCCTGGCTAATTTTTGTATTTTTAGTAGAGACCGGGTTTCACCATGTTGGCCAGGCTGGTCTCGAACTCCTGACCTCAGATGATCCACCTGCCTTGGCCTCCCAAAATGCTTGGATTACAGGCGTGAGCCACTGCACCCAGCCTAATCAGTCTTTTGCTCCTATTTGTCTTTATTTGGGATAAAAGTTATAGCCTTTTTGGGGTCTTCTTACACAGTAGTTCTGACTCAAAGCCATCATCTGAACCTTTCCTCTGGTTCACAACCAAAATTAAACATCGTTTATGGGGATTGAGATAGTTTTCATAGTAAAGGAAGTTTTGTTTGTAATGACCTTCCTGTTTGTAATGACCTTCCTGTTTGATGGGTCTAAGTATTTGGCTGGCCCTTCTGGCTAAAGCAGCCTTTAAACTGGTCCTGCCTAGAATGTGTACCTCCCACTCCTTATCATCTCTCTTCTGGGTGCCTTCCCCTTCCCCTTTCCCTTTCCCTCCCCCTTCTCTTCTCCCTTCCCTTTTTCCTTTTCCTTTCCTTTTTTTCTTCTTTCTTTTTTTTTTTTTTGACAGGGTCTCACTCTGTCACCCAGGCTAGAGTGCAGTGATGAGATCTCTGCTCATGTAACCTTGACCTTCTGAGCTCAAGTGATCTTCTGCCTTGGCCTCCTTAGTAGCTGGGACTACAGGCACCACTATACCTGGCTAAATTTTTTGTGGTTTTTTTTATTTGGTAGCAGTGAGGTCTCACTATGTTGCCCAGGATGATCTCAAACTCCTGGGCTCAAGCGATCCTCACGCCTTGGCCCCCCAAAGTGTTGGGATTGCAGATGTGTACCATCACACTCTGCCTCTTCTGGGTCTTTTTTTTTTTTTTTTTTGAGACGGAGTCTCACTCTGTTGCCCAGGCTGGAGTGCAGTGGCACAATCTTGGCTCACTGCAACCTCTGCCTCCTGGGTTCAAGCGATTCTCCTGCCTCAGCCTTCCGAGTAGCTGGGATTATAGGTGCCTGGCTAATTTTTTTAATATTTTTAGTAGAGATGGGGTTTCATCATGTTGACCAGGCTGGTCTTGAACTCCTGACCTCAGGTGATCCTCCCACCTCGGCCTCCCAAAGTGCTGGGATTACAGGCATGAGCCACCACGCCTGGCTTTTTTTTTTTTTTTTTTTTTTAATTTTACTTTTTTGAGACAGAGTCTCACTCTGTCACCTAGGCTAGATTGCAGTGGCACAATCTTGGTTCACTGCAACTTCCGCCTGCTGGGTTCAAGTGATTCTCCTGCTTCAATCTCCCAAGTAGCTGGGACTACAGGTGCGTGCCACCACACCTGGCTAATTTTTGTTTTTTTAGTAGTGACGGGTTTCACTGTGTTGGGCAGGCTGGTCTCGAACTCCTGACCTTGTAATCCACCTGCCTCGGACTCCCAAAGTGCTGGGATTACAGCTGTTAGCCACCGCACCTGGCTCTTCCAGGTCTTAATAGAGCCTTTTTCCTCTACTGAAAGCTTCCACTGCTTTCTGCCCCATTCAAACTCATATATACTTCATTGAATTGTTGTTTCCTCGGAGAAGCCTTCCTGATAACCACCCTACAGAGGGTGTCAGACGCCCTATTATGCTGTCACAGCACTTTTCACAGTAAGGTAAATTGCTTTTATAATTATTGGATTGCCTCTCTATGTTTGTTGAATAAATTTTAAAAAGGTGGCCAGGTGCGGTGGCTCACACCTGTAATCGCAGCACTTTGGGAGGCCGAGGCGGGCAGATCACGAGGTCAGGAGTTTAAGACCAGCCTGACCAACATGGTGAAACCCTGTCTCTACTAAATATACAAAAATTAGCCAGGTGTGGTGGTTCGTGACTGTAGTCCTAGTTACTCAGGAGGCTGAGGCAGAAGAATCGCTTGAACCCGGGAGGCAGAGGTTGCAGTGAGCCAAGATCGTGCCATTGCACTCCAGCCTGGGTGACAGTGTGAGCCTCCATTTCAAAAAAAAAAAAAAGTGGCTTTATAACCTGCCTTCTTTTTCTTTTTCCCAGTGCTGTTAAAGTTCCGTACAGATAAAGGAAGAGATCCCAGTTCTGATACATATGAGGAAGATTCCGAGTTGTTGCTCCAGATACGAAATGATGTGCTTGACTCACTGGGTATTAGTCCTGACCTGCTTCCTGAGGACTTTGTCAGGTTGGTGTCAGTATTTATCACTGTTTAGTCTGGACAGATAAAGTTTGTTTTCAGGATTTGCCTTAATTTGAGGAGCTCTTTTATTAGAAACCCTTCAGAGAGCCCCCTGCCACATTCTGCTCACTCCTGTAGATTTCTGCCTCTCCACTAGAATAGCAATATATAAAAAATAAAGGGGACAGATTCTGATTTTTACAATAAGTATCTTATATTCACATGGTTCAAAATTCAAGGCAATATAAGATCTGTAAACATTATTCTCTACCTTTTTTCACTTTACGTGATCTTGTTATCTCTTGGGTACATCTCCAGATCAGTACATAGTTTGCTCCCTCTTTTCCACAGCTCCTTAGTATTCCAGTGTGTGAAGCGATGGAGTTTATTGAACCAGTTGCCTGCTCACTCAAGTTGTGTTCAGGCTTTTCTAACTGCGTAACATTGCAGTGTGTGACCTTTTGTCATACGTGTGCAGGTGTAACTGCAGGATAATTAGGAAGAAGGGAGTTGCTGGGTCAGAAGGATGTAATTTATCATTTGGTCAGCATTGCCACCTTGCCCCCATTGGTATCCTATCAGTTCATACCCCCAGCAGCAAAACCACCCATGTTCCCAGCATCCTCTCACTTGGACACTCCATGCTTTCACCTTACGTGACTACCTTTTTGCTCTTATAAACAGGCTTAGGATTTGATTGGAGAAGACCATATGGTGACTAGGTCACAATCTCTTTTTTTTTTTGGGACAGAGTTTCGCTCTTGTCGCCCAGGCTGGAGTGCAATGGCACAATCTCGGCTCACTGCAACCTCTGCCGCCTGGATCCAGGCGATTCTCCTGACTCAGCCTTTTGAGTAGCTAGGATTACAGGTGCCTGCCACCACGCCCAGCTAATTTTTTTTGTATTTTTAGTAGAGATGGAGTTTTCCATGTTGGCCAGGCAGGTCTTGAACTCTTGACCTCAGGTGATCCACCCGCCTTGGCCTCCCAAAGTGCTGAGATTACAGGCGTGAGCCACCACGCGCTCCGTCCACAATCTCCTTCCAAGCAGCTGTGGGATCATGTACGCACCCTAATTCCCTTTCCATGTCTTGAGAGGCTTCCTAAACTTGGCTTTGCAGTGCCTCCAGCTTGTAGCAGTGATAATGGTGGCTGCAGTTTACTGAGCGGCTGTTATGTAGGAGGCATCAGGTAGTAAGTAGCCAACCCAGATCCCACCCCAGATATCATCACAGTGCTTGCTCTAGTAGCAGCATGCTACCTTGGTTTCTTATCAACAGTAAGGTCTGCCAGAGTCTCTAATCCTTTCTTTGTTGACTTCCTGCTGGGAACTTCAGGTGAGCAACAGCAAACCCCACTCCATTTAGGGCCAGCAGTGGTCTTTAAAGCACTTGTTGTGCCCTTACCCAAAAAGCCATGATTGTCCTGGTACAGTGGTTCACACCTATAATCCCAGCACTTTGGGAGGTTGAGGCAGGCAGATTGCTTTGATTTTAGGAGTTTGAGGCCAACCTTGACACATGGTGAAACCCTGTCTCTACAAAAAATAGAAAAATTAACTGGGCATCGATGACTGGTGCTTGTAGTCTCAGCTACTCTGGAGGCTGAGGCTAGAGCATCACTTGAGCCCAGGAAAGCAGAGGTTGCAGTGAACCAAGATTGCACCACTGCATTCCAGCCTGGGTGACAGAGAGAGACCGTGTCTCAATACATAAAGCATAAGGCTGAGCGCAGTGTCTCACACCTGTAATCCCAGCACTTTGGGAGGCCAAGGTGGGTTGGATCACAAGGTCAGGAGTTCAAGACCAGCCGGGGCAACATGGTGAAACCCCGTCTCTACTCAAAATACAAAAATTAGCTGGGCGTGGTGGCATGCACCTGCAATCCTAAACACACACACACACACACACACACACACACACGGCATAGCTGGGACCACAGGCGTGTGCCACCATGCCTGGCTAAATATATATATATATATATATGAGATAAAGTATTTATATAAGTAAAAAAACTATAAACAATTTAAATATCCACCAATAAGGTATTGGTTAAATAAACCACTATATATCTAGACAACAAAAAATTGTGAAATGTAAGTAATATGTATCTATATATTTATTGACACAAACAGGTCCATAATATGCTGGGAAAAGGCTGTCAAACAGTACTGATAGTATATTCCCATTCTGATTTATTTTATTTTTTTTTTTGAGACGGAATGTTGCTCTGTTGTCCAGGCTGGAGTGAAATGGCACAATCTCGGCTCACTGCAACCTCCGCCTCCCAGGTTCAAGCGATTCTCCTGCCTCAGCCTCCCGAGTAGCTGGAACTACAGGTGCCTGCCACAACACCTGGCTCATTTTTGTATTTTTAGCAGAGACGGGGTTTCGCCATGTTAGCTAGCCTGGTTTCGAACTCCTGATCTCAGGTGATCCGCCCGCCTCGGCCTCCCAAAGTGCTGGGATTACAAGTGTGAGCCACCACACCTGGCCCATTTTGATATTTTAAACAAGAAAAAGATGTAAATACACAGAAAAAAGTTTGTGAGGCTAGACCCCAAAATGTTAGCAGTGGCTGGGATTACCGGGGATTCTGTTCTTCCATTTTATACTTTCTGGCAATGGACATCTGTTAGTTTTGCAATTAGAAAAACAACAAAGTTCTCTGAAAAGAGAATCAAAAACACAACCTGAAGGACAGTGCGAGCAGAACACAGACAGATGAGTGAAACAGAGACTTGTGCACAACTCTCTCCTCAAGTGAGCACACCCCACTTCACGGAGGCAGTGGGTAATCTGGAAAGACAGCTCAGCTGCAAGACAACGGCTCATTTCCTTGCTGGCATCCCTAACCCATGTCAGGCCATCTTGCGGCCTGTCTACAGAAAGACTTCAAGAGGCCACCAAACACCTCTTACTTAGAAAGCAATAGAGGCCAGGCACGGTGGCTCACGCCTGTAATCCCAGCACTTTGGGAGGCCGAGGCAGGCAGATCATGAGGTCAGGAGTTGAGACCATCCTAGCTAACATGGTGAAACCCCATCTCTACTAAAAATACAAAAAATTAGCCGGGTGTGGTGGCGGGCGCCTAAGTCCCAGCTACTCGGGAGGCTGAGGCAGGAGAATGGTGTGAACCCAGGAGGCAGAGGTTGCAGGGAGCCGAGATCACGCCACTGCACTCCAGCCTGGGCGACAGAGCGAGAGGGAGACTCCTTCTCAAAAAAAAAAAAGGCAGCAATAGAGTGGCAGTGCCTGAGCACACGAGACATGGAAAAGCAGTTTCCCCAAAGAGGGTGGACAGGGAAGGAACCACTTTGGAGAGAAAACCAGCCAGTGGCTCGTTAGGCTGTGGCTTTCCTCTTCTGGGAAGCAGGGCCTTCAACTCTGCTGGCCGGTGATGCAGAGCCGGACCGTTCATCACTTTGAATGCCCAAATAGTCACTCAGCACCCAGCCCCAGGTATGCTCAGCAGCTGCCGCTTGCCACTGGCTGACTGGCTGGGATTATTGGAACTGAAGCCCTGCATGACCCAGTCCTTCTTCCTGCTGTGAAGCACAGCAGAGGAAACACTTGCTTCTCACAAACTGGTCGTTCCTCCACCAAGAGATGAGTGCCCCGGTGAGTTACCATGAGATCCAAGCCTGTACAGTGTCATCAGCCCCTGACCTCACGGTGCCGATGTTACAAAAGCACCTTGTAAACTGCTGCCTATGTTTAGATGATGGCTTTTTTTTTTTTTTTTGGAGACAGAGTCTCGCTCTCCCCCAGGCTGGAGTGCAGTGGCACGATCTTGGCTCACTGCAAGTTCCGCCTCCCGGGTTCACGCCATTCTCCTGCCTCAGCCTCCTGAGTAGCTGGGATTACAGGTGCCTGCCACCACGCCCAGCTAAGTTTTTTGTATTTTTTAGTAGAGATGTGGTTTCGCTGTGTTAGCCAGGATGGTCTCGATCTCCTGACCTCATGATCCGCCTGCCTCGGCCTCCCAAAGTGTTGGGATTACAAGTGTGAGCCACCGCGTCCAGCCTTTTTTTTTTTTTTTTTTTTTTTTAAGATAGGGTCTCTCTGTTGCCTAGGCTAGAGTGCAGTGGCACATCATAGCTCACTGCAGCATCAACCTCCTGGGCTCAGGCGATACTCTCACCTCGGCCTCTTGCGTAGCTGGGACTATAGGCGTGTACCACCAAGCCTGCCTAAATTTTTTTTTTTTTTTTTTGTATTGACAGGGTCTCACTATGTTCACCAGGCTGTTTCCTATTTTTTAAAGTTATGAACCGCATAACGAGAGTATACAAAGCACATCTGCCTGAGTTAAATGATAATTAATATTTATTTTTGTTGTGGAGACGGGGGTCTCACTCTGTTGCCTAGGCTGTTCTCAGACTCCTGGATTCAGGCTATCCTTCTGCCTTGGCTTTCCAAAACTTCTGGGATAGACAGGCGTGAGCCACTTGTATCTCTTTTAATTTGGAATAGCCCTTGGCAAACTGGCCTGCCACCTCTTTTTGTAAATAAAGTTTTATTGGCACACTTACTCATTTATATATTATCTGTGGCAGCTTTTGTGCCACAGCAGGGTTAAATAGTTATAACAAAGACCATATGGCCCATAAAGCTGAAAATATTTTATTATCTGGTTCTTTTGTTTGTTTGTTTGTTTTTGAGACAAAGTTTCACTTTGTCACCCAGGCTGGAGTGCAGTGGCGCGATCTCAGCTCACTGCAACTTCCACCTCCCAGGTTCAAGCGAATCTCCTGCCTTAGCCTCCTGAGTAGCTGGGATTACAGGTATGCGCCACCATGCCTAGCTTTTTTTTTTTTTTTTTTTTGAGATGGAGTCTTACTCTGTCACCCAGGCTAGAGTGCAATGGCCCAATCTCGGCTCACTGTAACCTCCGCCTCTGTGGTTCAAGTGATTCTTCTGTCTCAAGCTCCTGAGTAGCTAGGACTACAGGCGCGTGCCACCACGCCCGGCTAATTTTTGTATTTTTAGTAGAGATGGGGTTTCACCATATTGGCCAGACTGATCTCAAACTCCTGACCTCATGATCCGCCCGGCTTGGCCTCTGAAAGTGCTGGGATTACAGGAGTGAGCCACTGCACCTGGCCTATTATCTGGTTCCTTTATTTTTTTGAACTGGAGTCTCGCTGTGTCACCCAGGCTGGAGTGCAGTGGCGTGATCTCGGCTTATTGCAACCTCTGCCTCCTGGCTTTAAGTGATTCTTTTGCCTCAGCCTCTGGAGTAGCTGGGACTATAGGCACGTGCCACCACGCCCAGGTAATTTTTGTATTTTTAGTAGAGATGGGGTTTCACCATATTGGCCAGGCTGAACTATTCCTCCAACACGGCCAAAATGCGATTCTACCAGCAATGGGAGGAGTTTTTTTTATTATTATTATTGGGAGTCTCTCTGTCGCCCAGGCTGGAGTGCAGTGGCGCCATCTCGGCTCACTGCAACCTCTGCCTCCTGAATTCAAGCAATTCTCCTGCCACAGCCTCCTGAGTATCTGGCATTACAGCCGCCCGCCACCACGCCCAGCTAATTTTTGTATTTTAATAGAGACAGGGTTTCACTATGTAGGTCAAGCTGGTCTCGAACTCCTGACCTCAAATGATCCACCCGCCTTGGCCTCCCAAAGTGCTGGGATTACAGGTGTGAGCCACCGTGCCCAGCCCTAGTTCTTCATATATTTTAGAGCTCTGTAGTGGACCTTGATAAGCAGGAAGATGTTACTCCTGGATGAACAAAATGGGAATGTGCTGGTCCTGGCCAGGGCGGAGGTGCCTTTGGACATAGCTCTTGGGATTGGAATGGATACAGCCTTTTGGGAGGGCATTTTGGCAATACATATGAAAAACTAGCATTGCTATATTTAGAAATTTGTCTTAAGGAATTATTTCGACACCTGTGTCTGTGTCAAGATGTATGATTACAGTGTTGAACAGCTTAAATGTCCCTCAATAGGTTATAGAACAGAAGAGTAATAGTTGATAATATTTGGGTTTAAAATTATACCTATTTATTTATTTATTTATTTTTTGAGACAGTCTTGCCCTGTCACCAGGCTGGAGTGTAGTTGTGCGATCTCAGCTCACTGCAACCTATGCCTCCCAGGTTCAAGCGATTCTCCTGCCTCAGCCTCCTGAGTAGCTGGGACTACAGGCTCACCCTACCATGCCAAGCTAATTTTTGTATTTTTAGTAGAGATGGGGTTTCACCATGTGGGCCAGGATGATCTCGATCTCTTGACTTTGTGATCCGCCCGCCTCGACCTCCCAAAGTGCTAGGATTACAGGCATCAGCCACTGAGCCCGGACTAATTATACCCATTTAGATTGTGCACTTTTTAAAATGTCTAGAAGGGGCTGGGCGCAGTGGCTCACACCTGTAATCCCAGCGCTTTGGGAGGCCGAGGCGGGCGGATCACGAGGTCAAGAGATCGAGACCATCCTGGCCAACATGGTGAAACCCCATCTCTACTAAAAATACAGAGTAGCCGGGCGTGGCGGCGGGTACCTGTAGTCTCAGCTACTCGGGAGACTGAGGCAGGAGAATGACATGAACCCAGGAGGCGGAGCTTGCAGTAAGCCGAGATCGCGCCACTGCACTCCAGCCTGGGTGACAGAGCGAGACTCTGTCTCAAAAAAAAAAAGGCTAGAAGGATGTGCACCACACTGGGGAGACTGGAGGTAGTGTTCTGTAGGGAGGCTTTCCCTTTCACTTGTCTATGTTCCAGTTTGCTTGGTGAGCACACAACATTGTGTTCAGGAGTAGGAGCTGGCAGAGCACACTTCCTTTGGGGAAGTGGTGGAATAAAGTGATTTGCTCACTAGGATGGGTGACTTGGAGGGTCAGGTGACTGTGTCATCTAAAATTTGTCCTCTGGATGCCCCATCCTGGCCCAGAAGGGCTGGTTTCTATGTGGGTTGTGAAGACTTTCTGCCCTCATACTTTAATTTCAGGCCTCACATTTCCCTTGCCTCCTGCATGTTAACACAGGCCTGCCCCCTGACATTTGTCTGGGAATAGCATATAGAACCCACTGGCCGTTATGGGTAAGAAGAGAATTGCGAGAATGTGACCAGGGCGCTGAAACATCTGATATCTCTAGGACAGATATAGGAAGCACAGATATAGTCTTTCCTTTAACTTATAAAGGTAAAAATAAAAGTATTGTGAAAGAATTTCTGCTTGCCAAAGTTCAAAGGTCTTTTCCAGCCACTTATGAATCCCTGGCTCAGATTTCATTTTCACGCCTAGATGCCAGCATTAACACTGCTGTCTGAATCGGGCCCTCCTGCTAGAAGTTGTTTTTATTCAGGAGAGCCTACTACTGAATTTCTCCAGATGTCATGGTCACAGTTCTGTTCCCAGTGCTCCATTTTCCTTGTCTTCCTCTCTTTTAGGTACTGCTTCTCCGAGATGGCCCCAGTGTGTGCAGTGGTTGGAGGGATTTTGGCACAGGAAATTGTGAAGGTAAAACATCACTGTGGAGCAGAAAATTGTTAACCATGACTTTGTATATGTGCTGACAGAATGGACAGCTGCCTGCTTTCTCTCACCCCATTCATCTTTGTTTCATGCCCTACCCATTTCCACCTCATCCCATTTTCTCTGGCCCATCCAGGTGCCATTCAGCAAATGACCTTGGAGTGCCTGCTCTGTGCTCAGCTCACAGTTGGCCATAGTGCCTCGAAGGTGTGATCTGCTCTCCCCTAACTGTATTAGTTATCCAGTGCCTGTTGTATTGGTCAGGGATTCTGCTTCTCATAGCTCTATAAGTGAGTACTATCATGATCCCCACTTAAGAGGAAGACACTGGGGCCCATGAAAGGGACTCCAGAACCTGTGCTCTTAACCTCTGTACAGTTTATCTCCATTCATCACCATGGCATCAAAGTCTTCCCTTTTTTTTTTTTTTTTTGAGATGGTGTCTCGCTCTGTCCCCCAGGCTGGAGTGCAGTGGCACGATCTCAGCTCACTGCAAGCTCCGCCTCCCGGGTTCATTCCGTTCTCCTACCTCAGCCTTCCAAGTAGCTGGGACTACAGGCGCCCGCCACCACACCCGGCTAATTTTTTTGTATTTTTAGTAGAGACGGGGTTTCACTGTGTTAGCCAGGATGGTCTTGATCTCCTGACCTTGTGATCTGCCCGCCTCAGCCTCCCAAAGTGCTGGGATTACAGGCGTGAGCCACTGTACCCAGCACCCCCCCCCTTTTTTTTTTTTTTTTTTTTTTTTTTGAGACAGAATCTCACTTTGTCTCTCAGACTGGAGTGCAGTGGCATGATCTTGACTCACTGCAACCTCCGCCTCCTGAGTTCAAGCGATTCTCCTGCCTCAGCCTCCCAAGCAGCTGAGAGTACAGGTTCCCGCCACCACACCAGGCTAATTTTTGTATTTTTAGTAGTTCACCATATTGGCCAGGCTGGTCTCGAACTCCTGACCTCAGGTGATCCTCCCACCTCGGCCTCCCAAAGTGCTGGGATTATAGGTGTGAGCCACCGCACCCAGCCAAGCCCCCCTCTTTTTAACCACACACTGTAGGTATTTGTAGAGAAATCAGTGTCTGTGTCCCCATGAACACACCAGGAGCCCCTCAGGGCTCTGTACAGGATGACCCGTGACCCTGTTAGGTAGGTGTTAGTGTCTCTCTCAGAAGGGAAGCATCTCATACAGGGTCACATAACCAGTAACTAGCATAGCCTTTTGAGGGTCTTCTGGAACATGTGGGTTGCTAAAACTATACCATACCCCTAAATATATCGTACATTCTTTGCAGACTTTGCTATTTGCCCGAAGATGTTAAATTTGCCTTTTGCAGGTTCTTGGCTGCCTTAGTGGACTCAGTGAGGCTTTTTCCTTCTTTCTTATGGAGCAGAGTCGTGCCTGGTTAAATGATTGGCCATGTCCATGTACATGTCAAGTTTGAGCTTAGGAGGACAATTTGGAGACCCAGCCCTTAACACTTTGTCTTGGGGTCTGTAAATTCTGGAGACATTTGGCTCAATTTGTTAGTCACACCATTTTCCTAAGGCTACTTTTTATTTTATTTATTTATTTTTTTTGTCTATTTTTTCTGATCCTTCTCTCTGGTCTAAATTCTTCCTTTGATCAAATCTAACTTTCTTCTATGTGATGGGCACTGAGGAGATATTTGGAGGGGGAAGAAAAGTGTGCAATGGCCATACCTCTTTCCTTGCTCACGTTTTATACATAGCCCAGAGTGATGTGAAAATTACAGTTTATATGCCCAATCTGAGAAGAGGGTAATGGCCACCCAGAGGACTGTTTGAGCAGGATTCTGAGGCTCCCTGTAGACAAACTGCAGGAAAGAGTGCAGCAATGGGAATGTTCTTAGTGGGGAATGGGAATGTATATATTTTTGTAGCCTAAAATGACGACACCACCAATAATAATAGACAAGACTTACTGAAAGCCCACTGTCTGCCACACAAAGACAGTGTTTTTTTTTAAGTGGATACTCATTTCATCTCCCACCGGCCCTATGAGGTAGGAACTCCTGTGATCCCTGGTTTATAAAAGAGGGACTAAGGTGCAGGAAAGAAGATGCTTGCCCAGGCTAGTGAGTGTGGTGCCAGTATTTGGGCCCAGGCAGTCTGGTTTCTGAGCCTGTCCTCTTCACCACGTGGCAGTCATGCGTCAGGTGTTGCCTTCAATGGCACCGTCATGTAGAGACTGCATGGACCCCAGGGCCGCTGCCCTTGAATTGTCAGCCTCACTTCTGCACATCCCATTGAGGGGCCCCCCCTAAATTTTTCATGTGGGATGGAGACTGGAGGTTGGGGCAGGTAGCCTTGACCCCATTGTTGGTGGTAGCTTCTCACATCCCCATCCTCACACAGCCCCCTCCTTCCTGCCTGCTGGAGACAGCTGGTGCCCAGCATCTTGTTTCTGTTTATCCCAGATAGCCAGAGTACTCTGCATTCTTGGTTGCTGGGTGTGTTTGGAATCTCCTCCTACCCCATTTTGCTTGGGAAGCACTTTACCTTTTGCCCCATGTTCACCCCATGCCCTGCTGTCATCCCCAGTACTCCTTCATACTTATTACTGGTCAGCCTTCAGCCAGCTGGCAGGCGGGGCCTGCAGTCCAAGGGCCTCAGATTCACCTTTCTCTCCTGAGGCAAAGTCTGAGCACCTATGGAAAGCTTACACTAGGAGATGGGGGCAAACGCAAGTCTGCTCCTTTGGAATCATCTTTTGCGTCTTTCCTTTCTTACATCCTTCTAGATACCCTATTTTATATCCATGTCTACTTCCTTAGGTTTAAGGCAGTTTTCCTTTTTCTCCATCCCCACCGTCCACGGCAGGTCTCCCTGTCTATGGTAAGAGAGGTGATAGTGAAAGCAGCAGCCATCCCAGGTTCATGGTAAAACACGTACCATCTCCTGTATCTTGGGTTTGAGGGTCTAAGAGTTCCACCTGTGGACTGTTGGACCCTTCTACCTGGCTGGGTTGGTGGCATCCCCAGTATTGGTAAAGGACTCCTGGCCCCTATTATTAATAGCAGCTCCTACTTACTAAGAATTTACTATGTGCTAGGCACTTTATAAGCCTAGTCACATTTCATTCTCACCAAAAGCTCTAGCAGGCAAGTGCTTTTTATTTGCCTATTTGCCCAGAGAAGCAAACTTCTTTCTGATACAAGCTCCATGTGGACAGACCTTCTCAGAATCCTTAATGTCTGGCTGAATACCTGGCATAGAGTAGATGCTTAATAAATTTTCCCTTGACTGGGTGCAGTAGCTCATGCCTGTAATTCCAGCACTTCGGGAGGATTGCTTGAACCTAGTTCAAGACCAGCTTGGGCAACATGAGGAGACCTCATCTCTACAAAAGTCCCAGCTACTCAAGAGGGTGTGGGAGGATATCTGGAGCTGGGGAGATGGAGGTTGCAGTAAGCCGAGAATGTGCCTCCCACCTGGGCACATTCCTGTCTCAAAAAATTAAAACTAAAAACATTTACAAATAAATAAAATTTCCCTGGAAAAATGGCTAACACTATTTGTATATGGTAGATATGATTGTCCCCGTTTTATGGATGAGAAAATGAAAAGGGTTTGGTGCTGAGTTTGAAGAGGAGCAGTTCAGGATGTGTAGCGCCACCTTCCTCATGAATGATGGGACGGTGCTCCTGGGAACCGTTAAACCCTGCCCTGGCAACTTGCCTAGGTGATGTCTTCCTCTTTAAATGGTAGCTTGTGGTGAAATTTCAATCCTTTCTGGGTTAAGGACCTGTTTGAAAATTTGTGGACAATTGTGAACCCTTTCTCAGAAAGATGTATGTGTATACAAGACTCAGTATGTTGTTTCGGGGGCTGACCCTGCCTCGAAAGACAGGGCCACATGCTCACTCTCCTTCCCACCCCCACTCCTCCCTCTCTCTCTCTCGCTCTCTGTTGCCCAGGCTGGAGTACAGTGGTGCCATCACAGCTCACTGCAGACTTGATTTCCCTGGGCTTAAGCGATCCTCCCACCTCAGCTTCCTGAGGCACTGAGACTATAAGCACATGCCACCGCATCCAACTAATTTTTTTTATTTTTTGTAGATACGGGGTTTTGCCATGTTGCCCAGGCTGGTCTCGAACTCCTGGGCTCAAGTGATTCTCCCACCTTGGGCTCCCAAAGTGCTGGGATTACAGGTGTGAGCCATTAAGCCCAGCCCTGTTCTTGTATTTTAAAGTGCTCTGTCTGGTAACCCCACAAGATAATCACCATTGCCATTGCTAAATAGCATTGTCCAGGCCCTCTGGATCCCAGCCCTGACCCCATGTGGAAGCCTAGCGACTTTATGTCCTCATGGAATAGCCCCCTTCTGCATCAGTATGTTCCTTGATTAAATGTGTCCCCTTAGGTGATAAAGCCCACAGCCTAAGAACTGCCACCTTTCTCAGTTGAATAGTCATGAATAATTATTTCTGCTGTTTGCCCAGTGGTGGTGCAACACAGTGTTAGTCATTGTTTTAAGGTGTTTTTTTGTTTGTTTGTTTTTTGTTTTTTGTTTTGAGACAGGGTCTCACTCTGTTGCCCAGGCTGGAGTATAGTGGCACTATTACAGCTTACTGCAGCCTCAATCTCCCAGGCTCAAGCGATCCTCCTACCTCAGCCTCCCGAGTAGCTGGCACCTTGGGCATGCATCACCATACCTGGCTAATTTATGTCATTTTTCTTTTTCTCTTTTTTTTTTTTTTTTTTGAGACAGAGTCTCACTGTGTCGCCCAGGCTGGAGTGCAGTGGCGCAATCTCAGTTTACTGCAACCTCTGCCTCCCAGGTTCAAGCGATTCTCCTGCCTCAGCCTCCCGAGTAGCGCACCACCATACCTGGCTAATTTTTGTATTTTTAGTAGAGACAGGTTTCACCACGTTGGCCAGGCTGGTCTCCAACTCCCAACCTCAGGTGATCTGCCCACTTCAGCCTCCCAGAGTGCTGGGATTACAGGCGTGAGCCACCGCGCCCCACCTATTTTAGTTTTCATGTAGACGGGATCTCACCATGTTGCGCAGGCTGGTCTCGAATTCCTGGGCTCAAGTGATTCTCCCACCTCAGCCTCCCAAAGTGCTGGGATTACAGGTCTGAGTGTGCCTGGCCCTGGCCTGTTTTATATTTTTGAGATACATAGTTTAACCCAGGCAAATACATTTCTTATTCTCATGTTAGGAAAATAAGGTAATGTTTGGAGAGGTTAAATAATCTCCCCATGGACACACAGCTTGTAAGGGACAGAGCAAGGAGATAGGACAATCAAAATTGTCTCCAGACATTGCCAAATAGCCTTTTGGGAGCAAAATCGACCCCAGTTAAGAACTACTGCCCTAGACTGCTTTTAGAATTTTTTTTTCCCTTTATTCCTCTTAAAGCACTTGAGCTAAACCCTCTTTTCATTTTTCTCCCCAGGCTCTGTCTCAGCGGGACCCTCCTCACAACAACTTCTTCTTCTTCGATGGCATGAAGGGGAATGGGATTGTGGAGTGCCTTGGCCCCAAGTGAACTCAAGACTTGGCAGCCCCAGAGATGCCAATTGCAGCATGCCCGCCTGTATTCCCTGTCCCCTTCCTTCATGAAGGCATCTCCAGGCAAGGAAAACTGAAGTCATTGGCCCGATACAAAACATTTCCTGCAACGAAGGAGGTGGTGCCGACGTGCTGCTTCCCATCACCAGCAGCTGCTCGACAAGGGGCGCAGGGTGGCTGTCTTTGTTCCAGCACTGTTCAGGCTGCCTGTCATCCCAGGCCTGCCAGCTCCCCTGAGTGATGAGCACTTCCAAGCACCCCTCTGCCCTTTCTCTGTCCTTATGGTGTCCCGGCCTCGCCAGCCCTCTGGGGCATTGTGGGAGATGCCTGCCAGGAATGAGCACGCTCTGTTGCTTGGGAGCCTCTTGCCACCTTCTTGGACTTATTCCCCGCCTGATATCTTATAGAGAAACGTGTGACTTCAGGTGGAGAGTAGGCCCAAGCCCCGTGAGGCACCAGTGGAAGCACAGCTCCAAGTTCAGACAGGTGCCCTTAGAGAGGAAAACCATGACAGGCAAATGCATTTCCTCTGGAGTTTGAGACCCTGACAAACAACAGGTGGCATCTGGTGTGCTGTTCTTGAGTTTTCGTTTAGGATTAGTTGAGTTCCAGCTGGGTTTTGGGAGAAAGGAGATGCTACCAAGTCTCTTGGATGTTAGGGCGAGACCCTGCAAGTTGAGTATTAGTAGAGAGCTTGTCTTTCAAGGCAGGTTCCTGGGGCTTCAGGGCTAGGAGTGAGGAGCCTGCCCTTTTAACAGAACCCCAGTCACATGCGGCCCAAGCCACTCAGAGGCTGTTGCATTTCAGGGCTGTGTTGGTCCTTTGTTTACCTCCTAAACCACAGCTGTTTGTGTTTCACATATGTTGTGAATTTTCCTTGGTTCTTTTAAAAGGAATGATAATAAAGTTACTTGCTTTAGAATTTGCTTGTTTTTCTTCCACTTCAGAAGCTTCTGAGAGGGAATGGGATGATCCTACCAGTTGCCTTTTCAGACCTGAGGCTCTAACTCAAGAGATTCCTCCTCTCTCTCACCATTCCTGCCACCATTTTTTCTGGGTGATGCAGCAGGAGTTAAATTGTTCACATTCTAGAATGTGTAGAAGCTTCTGGCTCCAGTTGTCTGATGGATAATTCAGCTAAATAGTGGCTATTTTCAGTGGCAAGAATTATAATAATAAAAGGAAGTCAAAAGTGATGCTTAATATACCCCAAGTCCCATAGCCGCTACGGGTCAGAGCTTTTATTGGAAGACTAGGTTTGCCTTGATGCAGCCAAAGCGCGTTCCAGTTCACCCCACTCTTGCTCATGTTTCTTTATGTAAATTGTGTGATGTTTCAATAAATCAGTCTCTTTCCTATTCCGATCCTGCAGCAGTTAGTTGGGGAGAAAACTGGTCTCCACTACAGGAGGGCCTCTGTTCCTCAACCCTGCATCACCTGCTCCCACCAGAGGTGAGACGGGCTGCATTTCGGAAAGGATCCATGTCTGGCCACCTTTAGTGCAGTCAGTGGTGTCAGGGTCAGCAGTTACATTGCTGCATGAATTTCACATGGTCTTTAAATTCTGAGGTAATTGTACTCTTGACTGTAATGTGCAGCCTTGGTCACAGGGGGGAGCAGGTGGGTCTGGATTGATAAAAACAAAATTGTAGAATCGTCCCGGAAGCTTCAAACTTTTCCACCCTGTACCTCTAACGGCAGAGATTAAGTCACCCAGAGGACCCCTCAGGAATCGAGGGGAAAGCTGCCAGCCCCAGGCAAGAAATGTCTAGTTTCTACAAATTTCATAAACTCCCATATGATGTTTGTATTAATCATAAAAACGAAGAAAAAAAGGCCAGGCGCAGTGGCTCACGCCTGTAATCCCAAAATTTTGGGAGGCTGAGGCGGGCGAATCACGAGGTCAGGAGTTTGAGAGCAGCCAGGCCAACATGGTGAAACTCTGTCTACTAAAAGTACAAAAATTAGCCAGGCATGGTGGCGGGTGCCTGTAATCTCAGCTACTGGGGAGGCTGAGACAGGAAAATCACTTGAACCTGGGAGGCGGAGGTTGCAATGAGCCAAGGTCGCACCACTGCACTCCAGCCCGGGTAAAAGTGCGACACTCCATCTCAAAATCTGCAGTTAGTCAGGCGTGGTAGGAGGCTGTGGCGGGAGAATCACTTCAGCCCAAGAGTTCGTGACCAACTTGGGAAACAAAGCAAGACCCCATCTCCACAAAAAAAGAAATAGCTGAGCATGGTGGCTTGTGCCTGTGGTCACAGCTGCTTGGGAGACTGGGGCAGGAGGATCACTTGAGCCCAAGAGTTTGAGGCTGAAATGACCTGGATTTCACCACTGCACTGAAGCCTGGGTGAAAGAGCGAGACACTGTCTCAAAAAAAAAAAAAAAAATCCCAGCACTTTGGGAGGCCGAGGCGGTCGGATCACGAGGTCAGGAGTTCAACACCAGCCTGACCAACATAGTGAAACCCCGTCTCTACTAAAAAAAAAAAAAATACAAAAACTAGCTGGGCGTGGTGGTGCGTGGCTGTAATCCAGCTACTCAGGAGGCTGAGGCAGGAGAATCGTTTGCCAAGATCATGCCACTGCACTCCAGCCTGGGCAACAGAGCGAGGCTCCATCTCAAAAAAAAAAAAAGTTATCTTGACATATGTTCTATTAGCTCGTTACAGGTGTGGAAGAGATGGCTTAGGTTGCAGGTGGTAAGTTTAATGATAACAGCTAACAGTCATTATACCCATGCAACCTGCCTGGTACTTTTCAGAATCCTTGTTCTTTGAGTTGGAATCCCCACAGCAACCCCGTGGGGATAGATGCTGTTCTCCTACCCATACTGGAGATAAGGAAACAGCCTCACTTCACAAGCAAGGGAGAGATGGAAATGGCGCTGACTGGGAAAGCTGTGATGCGGGGTACTCAGTAGAGATTCATGTAGTGGCACAGCTTGTTTGCTCAGTGAGAACAAGATTTTGGGCTTCCCTTCACAAGTCCCTGAGACCCAGTAGTCACTGGAAAACATCATGTCAGCCTTCATTAAAGAGGGCCTTCAACTAGGTCCAAAAGGGTGGATGGATTTGGTTTCTAAGCTTGTAAAATATTCAAGAAATACACAAGCATAAAGAGAAGATTCCTCTCCGCTGCAGGGCACAGCCTGTCAGCACAATGTTGGCCACATAATAAGAGCAGCTGACTTCACAGCTAAACTGCATTTTGGAGAGAAATATGAGATGCTTTTTGGACATGTTAGCTGTATCCACTTTCTTTTTTTCTTTTTCTTTTTTTTTTTTTTTTTTAATAAACGGAGTCTTGCTCTGTCACCCAGGCTAGAGTGCAGTGGTGCGATCTCGGCTCACTGCAACCTCCACCTCCTGGTTTCAAGCAATTCTCCTGCCTCAGCCTCCCAAGTAGCTGGGATTACAGGCCCCTGCCACCATGCACAGGTAATTTTTGTACTTTTAGTAGACAGGGTTTCACCATGTTGGCCTGGCTGCTCTCGAACTCCTGACCTAAAGTAATCCACCTGTCTCGGCACCCAAAATGCTGGGATTATAGGTGTGAGCCACCGCGCCCAGCCTAGCTGTATCCACTTTCATATCCACTCCCCGGAGGTCACCCCTGTTAACTGTTGAGAGTGAATCCTTCCAGACTGCCATGTTCAAACCTAGACTCTACCACCCAGCCATGTGACCCTCGCTACACTACTTTCTGTTACCCCGTCCCTAAAATGGGTAGAATAGTGGCACATTCCTCAGATATATGGGGATTAAAAAAAATGAATTCAGTCTTTGAATCAAAATTGCTCAATGTTAGCTGCTATTTTACATATTCATAAATAACTATTTTTCTCCAATGTGCTTTTTTCTCAATATGTCTTGGAGATCCTTGTCAGTATCATGCATCAAATTCCATAACCAAAACAGGTGAACCATTAACTATTGAATCAGTCTGCTGCTGAGTGACATTGTGCACACTTAGGAAAGACTTCCCAAAGCCAAGTTCCAGGGTTAGCAAGTATAAAAATGCATTTTAGGAGTTGGTTCTTGTTGTTTTTTATTTTGTTTTGTTTTTTGAGACAGAGTCACTCTGTCGCACAGGCTGGAGTGCAGTGGCATGATCTCAGCTCACTGCAACCTCCGCCTCCCGGATTCAAGCAACTCCTCTGCCTCAGCC
The DNA here is from genome assembly GCF_028885655.2 of Pongo abelii. Lineage (NCBI taxonomy): Eukaryota > Metazoa > Chordata > Mammalia > Primates > Hominidae > Pongo > Pongo abelii. The sequence continues at coordinate 53,332,379 of NC_072005.2, forward strand.
TCCTGAGCAGCTGGGACCACAGGCACCCACCACCACGCCTGGCTAATTTTTCTGTTTTTAGTAGAGACGGGGTTTCACCCTATTGGCCAGTCTGGTCTCCAACTCCCAACCTGATGATCTGCCCGCCTCAGCCTCCCAAAGTGCTGGGATTACAGGCATGAGCCACCGTGCCCAGCCTGTTTTGTTTTTTTAGTGATAGGGTCTTACTCTGCCACCCAGGCTGGAGTGCAGTGGTGTGCAATCATGGCTCACTGAAATCTTGATTTTGAGGGCTCAAAGTGAGTCTCCCACCTCAGTCTCTTAAGTAGCTGGGACCACAGGCAGGCACCACCATACCTGGCTAATTTTTTCCGCCGGCTAATTTTTTTTTTTTTTTTTTTGAGATGGGGTCTTGCTCAGTTGCCTAGGCTGGAGTGCAGTGGCATGCTCTCAGCTCACTGCAAGCTCCACCTCCCGGGTTCACGCCATTCTCTTGCCGCAGCCTCCCGAGTAGCTGGGACTACAGGTGCCTGCCACCACGCCCGGCTAATTTTTTGTATTTTAGTAGAGACAGGGTTTCAGCATGTTAGCCCGGATGGTCTCGATCTCCTGACCTCATGATCCGCCTGCCTCGGCCTCCCAAAGTGCTGGGATTACTGGCGTGAGCCACCCCGCCTGGCCTTTTTTTTTTTTTTTTTTTGTATTTGTAGTAGAGACAGGGTTTCACCATGTTCCCCCTGGCTAATGTTTTTAAAATTATTGGCTGGGTGCGGTGGCTCATGCCTGTAATCCCAACATTTTAGGAGGTTGAGGCGGCTGGATCACCTGAGGTCAGGAGTCACCAGACCAGCCTGACCAACATGGTGAAACCCCATTTCTACTGAAAATACAAAAATTAGCTAGGTGTAGTCCACATGCCTGTAATCCCAGCTACTCCGAAGGCTGAGGCAGGAAAATCGCTTGAACCCGGGAGGTGGAGGTTGCAGTGAGCCGAGATTGAGCAATTGCACTCCAGCCTAGGCAACAAGAGCGAAACTCCATTTCAAAAAATATATATACATATTTTTAGTAGCCATGAGGTCTCACTATGTTGCCCAGGCTTAACCTCTGGCCTCAAGTGATCCTCTTACCTCAGCCTCCTAAAGTACTGTGATTACAGATGTAAGCTACTACATCTGGCTGGTACTTTTCTTTTTTTTTTTGAGATGAAATCTCGCTCTATCGTAGTGGCTGGAGTGGCTGGAGTGGCTGGAGTGGCTGGAGTGGCTGGAGTGGCTGGAGTGGCTGGAGTGCAGTGGCACAATCTCGGCTGACTGCAACCTCCGCCTCCCAGGATCAAGCAATTCTCCAATCTCAGCCTCCCAAGTAGCTGGGATTATAGGGGCACGCCGCCCAGCTAATTTTTTAATTTGTAATTTTTTTACATTTTATTTATTTATTTTGAGACGGAGTTTCACTCTTGTCACCCAGGCTGGAGTGCGATGATGTGATCTTGGCTCACTACAACCTCCATCTCCTGGGTTCAAGCGATTCTCCTGCCTCAGCCTCCTAAGTAGCTGGGATTACAGGTGCCCACCACCACACACAACTAATTTTTGTATTTTTAGTAGAGACGGGGTTCCACCATGTTGACCAGGCTGGTCACAAACTCCTGACCTCAAGTGATCCACCCGCCTCGGCTTCTCAAAGTGCTGGGATTACAGGTGTGAGCCAACGCTACCGGCCAGAAATTTACAGATGTTAAAGGCTCAGTGAATCCCAAACGGGATAAATATGAAGAATATCATGTTTAGAAAAAACATCTAGGTGGCTGGGCGCAGTGGCTCATGTCGGTAATCCCAACTACTGGAGGCTGAGGCAGGAGAACTGCTTGAACCCAGGAGGCAGAGGTTGCAGTGAGAATCATGCCACTGCACTCCAGCCTGGGCGCCACAGCGAGACTCAGTCTCAAAAAAAAAAAAAAAAAAAAAAGGAGGCTGGGTGCGGTGGCTCACGCCTGTAATCCCAACATTTTGGGAGGCCGAGGCCTGATGTTGGGAGTTTGAGACTAGCCTGACTAACATGGAGAAGCCCCGTCTCTACTAAAAATACAAAATTAGCCGGGCAAGGTGGCACATGCCTGTAATCCCAGCTACTCGGGAGGCTGAGGCAGGAGAATCACTTGAACCCAGGAGGCGGAGGTTGTGGTGAGCTGAGATTGTGCCACTGCACTCCATCCTGGGCAAAAAGAGCAAAATTCTGTCTCAAAAAAAAAAAAAGAAGAACCTCTGTCTCCATGCTTAAATACTTGTGAGCAGGGCAAAGGCCATGCAGAGAGTGTTCACACCCGGACCAACGCCCTGCTTCATCTTCACTGCAGTGCATGCCATCCCTTTGGTAGAGGATGAGACATCTTCCCATAACTGGCTCCCCTTTCTCATAATACGTCTTAGAATTATTAACATGGTTGAATTTAGGTCTGCCATTTGCTTTCCATTTGTCCCACTTTTGTTCCCGTTTCTCCTTTCCTGCCTTCTCTTGAAGTGAGACAGAGTCTCACTCTGTCACCCAGGCTAGAGAGCAGTAGCGCGATCTTCGCTCACTGCAACCTCCACCTCCCAGGTTCCAACGATTCTCCCATGTAGCTGAGATTATAGGCTCCCACCACCATGCCAGCTAATTTTTATATTTTTGGTAGAGACAAAGTTTCACCATGTTGGTCAGGCTGGCTTGAACTCCTGACCTTAAGTGATCCACCCACCTCAGCCTCCCAAAGTGCTGGGATTACAGGCGGGAGCCACCTCACTCAGCTAAATGTTCTAATAAATACCCACATACCCACTATTTTGCCACTTGCAGTTTTTGTTCATCATTATCTGTCGTTTTTCTTCATGTTGGTAAAGCTCTAGTTCATTCCCGCTAATGGATGTATACTATTCTGTTGTGTGATTACATCAGACAAAAAAAGTTTTTGTTTTTTTTGAGATAGAGTCTCGCTCTGTTGCCTAAGCTGGAGTGCAGTGGCGTGGTCTTGGCTCACTGCAAACTCCACCTCCCAGGTTCAAGCAATTCTCCTGCTTTACCCTCCCAAGTAGCTGGGGTTACAGGCACCCACCACCACACCGGCCAATTTTTGTATTTGTTTATTATTTTTTTATTTTTTTATTCTTTTTGTGTCTCACTCTGTCGCCCAGGCTGGAGTGCAGTGGCACAGTCTCAGCTCACTGCAAGCCCCACCTCCCGGGTTCACACCATTCTCTTGCCTCAGCCTCCCAAGTAGCTAGGACTACAGGTGCCCACTACCACGCCCGGGTAATTTTTTGTATTTTTAATGGAGATGGGGTTTCACCGTGTTAGCCAGGATGGTCTCAATCTCCTGACCTCGTGATCCGCCCGCCTTGGCCTCCCAAAGTGCTGGGATTACAGGCGGGACCCACCACACCTGGCCCTATTTATTTTTAAGACAGAATTTTGCTCTTGTTGCCCAGGCTGGAGTGCAATGGCATGATCTCGGCTCACTTCAACCTCCTCCTCCTGGGCTCAAGCGATTCTCCTTCCTCAGCCTCCCAAGTAGCTAGGATTACAGATGCTTGCCACGACTCCTGGGTAATTTTTGTATTTTTAGTAGAGATGGGGTTTCACCATGTTGGCCAGGCTGGTCTTGAACTCCTGACCTCAAGTGATCCACATGCCTCGGTCTCCCAAAGTGCTGGGATTATAGGCGTAAGCCACCGCGCCCGGCCAATCTTTCTTCTTCTTCTTCTTTTTTTTTTTTTTTTTGAGATGGACTCTTGCTTTGTCACCCAGGCTGGAGTGTGATGGCACGGTCTCGGCTCACTGCAACCTCCACCTCCTGGGTTCAAGCGATTCTCCTCCCTAAGCCTCCCAAGTAGCTGGGATTACAGGCGCCCACCACTATGCCTGGCTAATTTTTGTATTTTTAGTAGAGCTGGGGTTTCACCATGTTGGCCAGGCTGGTCTCGAACTGCTGACTTCATGATCCGCCCACCTCGGCCTCCCAAAGTGCTGGGGGATTACAGGCATGAGCCACTGCGCCTGGCTGCCCGGCTGTATTTTTATTGTTTTTTTTTTTTTTTTTTGAGATGGAATCTCACTCTGTAGCCCAGGCTGGAGTGCAGTAGCACAATCTCTGCTCACTACAACCTCCGCCTGCCGGGTTCAAGCGATTCTCCTGCCTCAGCCTCCTGAGTAGCTGGGACTACAGGCACATGCCACCACGCCCGGCTAATTTTTGTATTTTTAGTGGAGATGGGGTTTCACTATGTTGGCCAGGCTGGTCTCAAACTCCTGACCTCGGCCTCCCAAAGTTTTGGCATTACAGGTGTGAGCCACCTGGCCTGGCCACTACATGAGACTATTTACCCTACCAACTGCTGTTGGATACTTAGATGGTTTTGTGCATTGCCAATACTTGGATACTTGTATGCACCCGCGTTCTTCTTTTTTTTTTTTTTTTTTTTTTTTTGAGATGGAGTCTCGCTCTATCCCCCAGGCTGCAGTGCAGTGGCGCGATCTCGGCTCACTGCAAGCTCCGCCTCCCGGGTTCACACCATTCTCCTGCCTCAGCCTCCCAAGTAGCTGGGACTATAGGCGCCCGCCACCACGCCCGGCTAATTTTTTGTATTTTTAGTAGAGACAGGGTTTCACCATGTTAGCCAGGATGGTCTCGATCTCCTGACCTTGTGGTCCACCCGCCTTGGCCTCCCAAAGTACTGGGATTACAGGCGTGAGCCACTGCGCCCTGCCGCACCCGCGTTCTTCTAATGGGGATGCCCACAAAAGCTATTGCTACCACAAGGTATGTGCATTCTCATCTTGACACCATGTCTTAGTCTGTTTTGTCTTGCTGTAACAGAATTGCGCAGACTAGGAAATGTGTAATGAACAGAAATCTGTCTGGGCGCGCTGGTTCACACCTGTAATCCCAGCCCTTTGAGAGGCCAAGGCAGGTGGATCACTTGAGATCAGTAGTTCAAGACCAGCCTGGCCAACATGGTGAAACCCCATCTCTACAAAAAATTAGCCCGGCATGGTGGGGCACGCTTGTAATCCCAGCTACTAGAGAAGCTGAGGCAGGAGAATCGCTTGAACCCAGGATGCGGAGGATGCAGTGAACTGAGATTGTGCCACTGCACTCCAGTTTGAGAGACAGAGTGAGATTCTGTGGGAGACAGAGCGAGACTCCCTCTCAAAAAAGAAAAAGAGAGAGAAATCTATGGGCTCACAAATCTGAAGGTTGAGAAGTCCCAGATGGTGGGGCTGGTATTTGGTGAGGGCCTTCCGACTTCCTTGTAACATGGCGGAAGGCATCTCATCTGAGACAGAGGGGTGAACTCATTCTTTATAAGGAACCCATTCCCGTGAAAACTCACTGACTTTCATGGTCATGGCATTAGTGCATATCTGAGAGCAGAGCCCTGGTGACTTCATTACCTCTTGAATGTCTCACTTCTAAAATCTGTAGCACTGCAGATTAAATTTCCAACCCAAGAACTTTGGGGGATGCATTCATATGGCAACACACGGTTTTATCAAATGCTTCTCCAAAGTGATTGTTCCCAGTTACCACACCCTGGCCATCCAGATGGGCCATTTCCCCTAGTGTCCCTTTAGCAGCAAGGATAGTTGGGAAAGGGTGGAGCTGGGACTGACCCTGTGTCTGTAAATATTATATAATTATATACCCTGCTTCAGAGTCCCCCTCTGTTGCCCTGGAGTGCAGTGGCATGATCATAGCTCACTGTAGCCTCCAACTCCTGGGCTCAAGCTATGATCCCCCTGCCTCATCCTCCTGAGTAGTGGGTACTATAGGCATGTGCCACCATGCCCAGCGAATTAAAAAAATTATTTTTGTGTGTGGAGATGGAGTCTTGCTATGTTTCCAGGCTGTTCTTGAACTCTGCAAGTGATCCTCCCACCTCAGCCTCCCAAAGTGCTGGGATTACAGGTGTGAGCCACCACACCTGGCCTATACCTTGCTGCTTTTTCTTTCTTTCCTTTTTTTTTTTTCTGGAGACAGTCTCCCTCTGTCGCCCAGGCTGGCATACAGTGGTGCAATCTCGGCTCACTTGCAACCTCTGCCTCCCGGGTTCAAGGGATTCTCCTGTCTCAGCCTCTCGAGTAGCTGGGACTACAGGCATGCATCGCCACGCCTGGCTAATTTTTGTATTTTTAATAGAGACAGGGTTTCACCATGTTGGCCAGGCTGGTCTCGAACTCCTGATCTCAGGTGATTCACCCAACTTGGCCTCCCAAAGTGTTGGGATTATGCCCTTCCTTCCTTCCTTCCTTCCAGACAGGGTCTTGCTCTGTCACCTAGGCTAGAATGCAATGGCACGATCTTGGCTCGCTGTAACCTCCACCTCCCAGGTTCAAGCGATTCTCCTGCTTCAGCCTCTTGAGTAGCTAGGATTACAGACACTCGCGACCACGCTCAGCTAATTTTTGTATTTTTAGTAGAGATGGGGTTTCGCCATGTTGGTCAGGCTGGTCTCGATCTCCTGACCTCAGGTGATCTGCCTACCTCCCTGCTTCTCATTGAGGTCTCTGCCAATCAGGTATCAGCACAGGGAAAGGGCTCAAGGGCAGTGTGTGGCCATGGCCCTGTTTGCAGAAGATGACAGTAGGAGCAACTCTTTCTACATTTACTCAACACAGCTGCTTATGCCCAGCCTGGTTAGACCTCAGGGCAGTGTGCGGAGACTCACTGTGATCTTAGCTCCAGGTGCTCCTCCAGCTGGAGAGGCAGCCTACCGCTGATCACAGTGCAAGGCCAGATGTCCCTTTCTGTCTCTGTGAGGGCAGAAACGAGGTCTGTCTCATGACTCTATCCCAAGAACTTGTCACAGTGGTGCCTCTGAATATCTTATGGGTCATTCACTCATCCATTAAATATCAAGCGCCCCTACAACATACTTTATCCACTGGGGACAAAGTGAGGATAAAGCAACAAAGAACCCCTACCCTCGTGGGGACTTCACTTTTTATTTTGTTTTTGAGACAGGGTCTCACCCTGTCACCCAAGCTTGAGTGCAGTGGCTTGATCATAGCTCACTGCAGCCTCCAATTCCTGGGCTCAAGTGATCCTCCTGCCTCAGCCTCCTGAGTAGCTGGGACTACAGACACACACCACCATGTCTGGCTGATTTTTTTTTTTTTTTTATTTTTGTAGAGACGGAGTTTCACCATGTTGCCCAGGATGGTCTTGAACTCCTGGGTTCAAGAGATCCACCCACCTCAGCCTCTCAAAGTGCTGGGATTACAGGCATGAGCCATGGCACCAGGCTGAGCTTCACTTTTACTGGGAATGGGGATGATGAAGGCTGGGAGCGTCCCAGTCTGGCAGAGCCCAGGCCCCTTAGCCTTTCTTCTGATGGAGCCACAACTGCCAGGGCCCAGCTCTCCCATCCACTCACAAGCAGGGCTCATAGAGCAGAGCCCCCGATCAGAAGCCTCTCCAAGGCCACGCTGCAGGGAAGGCAAGCAGAAAGAGTATCCACTGTTCCAATCTGATTTTATTGAAAAGGAAACATACAAAAATCATGTACAAAAAAAATTAACCAAACATGTACAGAAAATTCATTCCGGTATCTACAGCAGCGCATATACAGTATCTTACAGGCTGGGCCATCCCTCCCCACTCCCAGACTCCTCCCTCTTCCGAGATTTCCCCCCCTCCCTGACTCCCCGTCTTCCCCCCCAGCGCTTGGCCCTGGGGACTAAGGCTGGGGCAGCTTCAGCCAAAATCTCCCACCCCCCAAATGAATGCCAGTGGTCACACGTGCTCTCTCTAAACCTATGCAATGGGATTGATGGGGCGGGGGGCGGTCGCGGGCAGAGCACAGGATTCACAGTCTGGGCCCCTCCTGGCCACCCCCCGATGAAGGTGAGGCAGGCATGCCCACCACCCGCCGGCTGGCTCAGGGAAGATGGCTGGGCGCCAGGCTGGAGCAACCGGCAAACGCGCCCCACTCTCTGGCTCCAGGAGGCTAGTGGTCACGTTTGGCTCATTTGCTCTTCACGGGCCCCCTCCCAGGAGGAGGGGGGGAAGCACCAGGGGCCTGAGGCCAGGCCCAGAGTGAAGGAGCACCGAGAGGAGAGCCCCCCCTCAGTGTCACCCCTGCAGCTGGAATGGGCACCAGCACAACAGCCTTTCCTGAGATGGTGGTGGGCGGCAGAGGCGGGCGGCTCAGTCCCCACCCCCTCGGTCACCGCCACCTTCCGATGCTGAGTCCATCAGCCCTCCCTCCCCTGGCTTCTTGGCCAGGGACCCAGGAGTCCACATCTCTGTCAGTGCACCCCAGGCTGGGCTGGGGCTGGAGTGGCTGCCCTGGCCCGCCCCCGGGACAGGCAGGGCTGGGAGTCCAGTATGCTACATGGTGCAGAGAAAGTCCCCCGCGCTGGCCAGGGTGTCAGGAGGTGGGAGGGGCCTGCCCCCCGAGTCCCTGACGTCCACCGGGCGGGTGCAGGCACCTAATTGGGCTCCATCTCGGGGGCTCTGTGGCCCCTGGGTAAGGGCAGGAGTCCCATGATGAGATTGTACAGGACCCTCCAGGGCGAGGGGCGATGCCGCTGCTGCTCCTCTTGTCTCTGGGGAAAAGAGAGAGAAGGGGCAGTTAGCAGGGGACTGAGTATGGTGATGGGAGTGGGGATGGTCAGCTCCAGGGGCAGTGAGGCAGACAGTCTCGCCCACCCTATTCCAGCTCCTCCCCCTGCCTGGGCTAATGTCCATGTCTTGGAGGTCACATCCTTATCCAGGACATGAGACCAGGAGGCAGAGGACAAACACGGAATGCCTTCAGCAGAGAGCTGGGCACCAAGCGAGTACGTGGCACATGTTAGCTGTGACCACCCCGTCCCTGTTGTACATTTGGGAAAGACATCCCCCAAGGGGCTGAAGGATGGACTGCAACCTATCCTGCCGCTCCCTGCAGGGCTGGCAAGATGAGGAGAAAGGAGCAAGGTGCCCACAGTCTTGGCAGTTCTAGAACAATCTGTGGAAGGAGGAGAACTGGGAAGAGTTCACCCCCCCATTGCAGAGGCTTCAACAGAAGCACCTCTAGGCAACGCTGAGTGAAACCCCTGCCTTCTCTCCAGTGGCAGGATGAAAACAAGGTGGTCTCTAGGACCCTCTCAGCTCCAACATGCTAGGAAGTGGGAAGGCAGGAGGCTAGGTCCTAGGAAAGGCTCCCGACTGATAAAAATTAAAGGCAATACTAAAAAGTGTACAGAGGCCCCGCGCGGTGATTCATAGCTGTAATCCCAGCACTTTGAGAGGCCAAGGCGGGAGGATCACCTAAGGTCAGGAGTTTGAGACCAGTGTGGCCAACATGGTGGAACCCCATCTCTATTAAAAACACAGGCCGGGCGCAGTGGCTCACGCCTGTCATCCTGGCACTTTGGGAGGCCAAGGCAGGCGGATCACCTGAGGTCGGGAGTTTGAGACCAGCCTGACCCACATGGAGAAACCCCATCTCTACTAAAAATACAAAATTAGCAGGACTTGGTGGCGCATGCCTGTAATCCCAGCTACTTGGGAAGGCTGAGGCAGGAGAATCGCTTGAACCTGGGAGGTGGAGGTTGCGGTGAGCCGAGATCGCACCATTGCACTCCAGCCTGGGCAAGAGCAAAACTCTGTCTCAAAAAAAAAAAAAAATACAGGCCGGGCGCGGTGGCTCACGCCTGTAATCCCAGCACGTTGGGAGGCTGAGGTAAGCGGATCACGAGGTCAGGGGATTGAGACCATCCTGGCTAACACAGTGAAACCCCATCTCTACTAAAAATACAAAAAAATTAGCCGGGCGTGGTGGCAGGCGCCTGTAGTCCCAGCTACTTGGGAGGCTGAGGCAGGAGAATGGCGTGAACCCAGTAGGTGGAGCTTGCAGTGAGCCAAGATCATGCCACTGCACTCCAGCCTGGGTGACAGAGCGAGACTCTGTCTCAAAAAAAAAAAAAAAGGCCGGGCAAGGTGGCTCACGCCTGTAATCCCAGCACTTTAGGAGGCCAAGGCATGTGGATCACCTGAGGTCAGGAGTTCAAGACCAGCCTGGCCAACATGGGGAAACCCCGTCTCTACTAAAACAACAAAAATTAGCTGGGCCTGGTGGCATGCACCTGTATTTCCAGCTACTCGGGAGGCCAAGGCAGGAGAATCGCTTGAACCCGGGAGGCGGAGGTTGCAGTGAGCAGAGACTGCACCACTGCACTCCAGCCTGGGCAACAGAGCAAGACTCTGTCTCAAAAAAATTAAAAAAAAAAAAGTGTACAGAGAGCTGCAATCCTCTGCCACTCCCTGTAGCTCCACAGGCAGGCTCTGTGCTAAGTGGGGACCACCTAACCTCCTCCCCTTCAGGTGCAGGAGAAGGAGAAACTCACTTTACAGAAGGTTAAATGATCCTCGTCGTCCTCATGCTACCTGGCAGTGAGTCGCCTGGTACCAGCCCAACCTCCTCAACACTCCCTGGCAACTCTTGGTGCCAGGAGATGGTGGCAAAGGGGGCACATCGGATTGGCATAAGTTACAAAACCCACCACTGTCACACTGCTGTGGGTGCCACCTGGTGAGCAAGCTAGCAGTCACCTAGTAAGGTGGATGGTGGGCAGACCACCCAGGTACCTACTCTGGAAACACAAGAGCGCACCCGGAAATATGCATGATTGGGAGAGGGAAAAAGGCAATAAATAATGGCCGGGCGCGGTGGCTCACACCTGTAATCCCAGCACTTTGGGAGGCCGAGGTGGGTGGATCACCTGAGTCAGGAATTCAAGATCAGCCTGGTCAACATAGTGAAACCCTATCTCTACTAAAAATACAAAAATTATCCGGGCATGGTGGCAGGCATCTGTAATCTCAGCTACTTGAGAGGCTGAGGCAGGAGAATCACTTGAACCCAGGAGGTGGAGGTTGCAACGGGCCAAGATCGCGCCATTGCACTCCAACCTGGGCAACAAGAGCGAAACTCTGTCTCAAAAAAAAAAAAAAAAAGCCAATAAATAAAATCTGAAATATATTTAAAAATAGTCTGGGTGAGGTAGTTCAGACCCATAATTCCAGCACTTTGGGAGGCCGAGGCAGGAGGATCACTTGAGGCCAGGAGTTTGAGACCAGCCTGGGTAACACAGAAAGACCTGATCTCTACAAAAAAATAAAATAAAAATTAGCCAGGCATGGTGGACCTGCCTGTGGTCCCAGCTACTTGGGAGGCTAAGGCGGGAGGATCCCTTAAATCCAGGAGTTGGAAGCTGCAGGGAGCTGTGATTGAACCAGGGCACTCCAGCCTGGGAGACAGAGTGAGACCCTGTCTCTAAACATAAAGTAAAAATACATATCTATCCTAAATATCCATCAATGAGAAAATGAATAAGGATACTATGTTTATCCAACAGAATACTATGCAGCAGTGAAAATGACTTTTTTTTTTGAGACAGAGTTTCATTCTGTCCTCCAGGCTGGAGTGCAGTGGCATGATCTCCTGATCTCGGCTCACTGCAACCTCCACCTCCTGGGTTCAAGAGATTCTCCTGCCTCAGTCTCCCAAGTAGCTGGGATTACTGGCGTGTGTCACTATGTTCAGCTACTTTTTGTTTCTTTTTTTTTTTTTTTGAGACGGATTTTCGCTCTTGCTGCCCAGGCTGGAGTGCAATGGCACGATCTCAGCTCACCGCAACCTCTGCCTCCCGGTTTCAAGCAATTGTCCTGCCTCAGCCTCCCGAGTAGCTGAGATTACAGGCATATGCCACCACGCCCGGCTAATTTTGTATTTTTAGTAGAGACGGGGTTTCTTCATGTTGGTCAGGCTCGTCTCGAACTCCCGACCTCGGATGATCCGCCCTCCTCAGCCTCCTAAAGTGCTGGGATTACAGGCGTGAGCCATCACGCCCGGCCTTAATTTTTGTATTTTTAGTAGAGACGAGGTTTCACCATGTTGGCCAGACTGGTCTCAAACTCCCAACCTCAAGTGATCCGCTTGCCTCCGCCTCCCAAAGGGCTGGGATTACAGGCGTGGGCCACCGCACCCGGCCGAAAATGGCTGTTATTTGTTGTTTCTTTTTTGAGATGGTCTTGCTCTGTCCCCCAGGCTGGAGTTCAGTGACCCTTCATGGCTCACTGCAGCCTCAACTTCCTTGGCTCAAGGGACCCTTTCACCTCAGCCTCCCAAGTAGCTGCTACTACAGGCCCGCGCCACCACACCCGGCTAATTTTTGTATTTTTTGTAGCAACGGGGATCTCATTATGTGGCCCAGGCTGGTCTGGAACTCCTAGGTTCAAGCGTCCTTTCATCTCCGCCTCCCAAAGTGCTGGGATTACAGGAGTGAGCCACGTACCTGGCTGAACATAGATGAATGGAAGCTCTTTTGCCCATATGGTGAATCTGAAGCCTAATATTGAGGGAAAAAGGAATTCTGGGGAGGAACAAAAACTATGTCATACACGCTAAGCTAAGAATGCCCCATGATTCTAAGCCCTGGTTCTGGCCTGGTAAATACGGAGTAAAAGCAACACCTGCAGAGGTTGAGCGAGGCCAACTCGAGAGATTTCCTTTGGATCCAGGCAGGGGGAAGGGATGGGGAGAGTAAGGAGCTTCACCACATGCGTTTCTGCGGTTTTGTTTGGTTTCTTAATAAGCAAGCAATGCGGGTGTAATGTTCAGACTGAACAGAGCTGGCTGGTGGGCGCACGATGTTTGTGATTTCCCATTCTCTGCTGTGGGCTTCGAATATTTGTTTTAAAAAATCGAGGCCGTGCCAGGGGCTGGGGGCGGGGCCTCCTGCGGGGCGGGGCTCCGAGCCCACCCCTGTCGTCCCCGGCCCGCCCCGGCGCCCGGGAAACTGTGTGGCGCTGCGGGCCGCGCGAGAGGGACGGCAGGGGGCGGACGCGGCGCGGCTGCTGACTCACCGGCTATAAATAGCCTGGGATATATGAGCCGCGCCGCCCAGCGCCGCCCTCAGTCCCCGCGGCCGCGGGCCACGGGCGCGCCGCTCCTCTCTGCGGCGGCCTAGTCCCCGGCCCTGGCCCTGGCTCGGGCTCCGGCTATGCCAGCCGCGGCGCGGAGTCCCTGGGCGGCTCTGCGGGCGCGCGATTCCCCCCCACCCACTTACCCCCCACCTGCCCGTCCGCGGAGCGACCCAGCCGCGCAGGGCAGCAGCTGCCGCACATCTGGCGGGGGCCGCCTGCCGCCCCCTCCTCCGGCGGGAAGTCCCACCTGCCGTCTACCCCACCCCCAGCACTCACCCGCCGCTCGTACTGCGCGTTGAGGTCGTCCGCCATCCGCCGCAGCTGGGCCCCGATCTCCCGGGCCCACTGTTCCTCCTCCCCGCGGACTCCCGGGGCCGCCTGGGTGGGACCGCCCGCCAGAGCCCCCGGGGCGCTGGGCACGGGCGACTCCAGGTGCTGCTCCGCCAGCGAGAGCGAGGGCTGAGGACCTTGGAGAGGCAGAGGGGCGCGGTCAGCACCCACCACCCCTCCAGGCCTCGAGGTGTCCGGGCCTGCTTCCCTCTTTCCCAGCCACTGCTCCCCGCGTCATTTCTAGTGATCCCATCGCCCCGTCTTAGAGTCAATTTCTCAGCTTCTCCTCCCCAGGCACCAGAAAGCAAGAAGTACCTGGGGACGCCGCTCTGGGGTCACCTGTCTGGCCAGCTACGTCCCCACGGCCCTTGTCAGTGTGGAAGGTAGACGGCCAGGCAGGTGACCCCGGGGGTGGTCAGGCTTAACGACCTCTATTTCCCAAAGGTGCCACATTTTGCCTTTTCCATGTAACAGGCAGGGAAACTGAGGCCGGCCCTTAGGGAGTATTCCAAGGTCACACAGGGATACAGTGACTGACCCCACCCAGATCACAAGCCTCAGGTCTCCTGCCCTCTCATGTCCAACCACAGGGAAGCCACACCTCCGGATGTGGCAGAGGCCTAGAGACCAGAAGGCCAGAGATTGTGGCAGCTTCAGAGCGCGGGCCTGGGGGGCTGGGACGCGGGAGATGCCTTCCCGCCCCCCGCCCCTTCTGAGCGCCCTAGAAGGCTCCTGCCCTCCCGTCCCACCAGCTCCTGGCCTGAGGGTTCCCTAAGGCCTACAACCAGGGCCTCAGTTTCCACATCTGTGACCTTGGCCTTGAAATCGGTGTCCCCTTCCAGGGCTTCCAGGAACTGAGTTAGGGAAGTTTTCTCTTTCCTTGCTCCCCTTGGGCTGCCGGGACAGGATGGGGGATGGGAAACCAGGACACACTTTCCCTACAGCGCCTGCTGGCAGGGATGGGGCTCCACGGGCACCACAGGGTTAACAGCCCATCAGGCAGGGGACCTTTAACCCTTCCCTCCCCAAGACTCCCCCCTCTCCCCGAGGGGACTTTCCCAACACAATGGCCCCTCCCCCTCTCCTTCCTCCGCCGGGACTGCGGAGAAGGACAGCCCTGGCCAAAGAGATGCAAATAAAGGCAAAAGGCCCCTCGACCCCTCCCCAGAGCCCAGAGTTGACAGTCCTCCCGCTCGGCCCACACTCTCTGCAACAGGAATCCTCCAGGGGGTCTAGAGGACCCAGACTGGGGGAGGGGAGCTGGGATGCAGCTGTTGCCCCAGGCCCGGAAGAGACAGTGGGCTGCAATTCGGGGACTGCAGTCAGATTCCAGGAGGGACTTCCCACTTGACCTCCCCTCCACCCCCGGCCTCCGTCTTCCTGCTTCTTGCAACACAAAGACCGCATTGGCCACACCCTCCCAGTGGCCCGGCTGGGCCCGCCACCTCCCCCCGTCCTCTCCCACTTCTCCAGTTCCTCCGAGTCTCCGGCCCTCTCTCTTCCCGGCTCCTATCGCCCGGGGGGCGGGGCGGGCACTCACCGTCCGGGCGCGGGCCTCGGGGCCGGCTGCGGGGACCCCCAGGCCAGCGGGGGCCCCCCAGGGCGGCGGTGACGGCGGGTGGGGCGGTGGGGGCGCAGAGGTAGGCAGCGGGCAGCAGGGCGGGGGCGGCGGGGGCGGCGGCCAGGCCGGGCTCGCAGAGGCCGCAGGACACTGCCGAGGGCACCAGGCGGCCGAGCGGGAAGGGGCGCGGGCCGTCGCGGGCCAGGCCCTCTACGGGCTCCGGGGAGCTGCCCTCCTGCCGTGCGCGGGCCATGGCGCTCCCTGGGGCCTGCGGGACACGGAAGGAGGAGCAGGTCAGCAGGGAAGTACCAGGGCCCACTGTACCTCCAGCCTACCCGGGGTCAGGACCCAGATGGAGAAGAGTGGAGGTGTGTGTGCATGCGGAGGGGGTGATGGCCCCACAGAGACACGCCCAGCCAGGGGATGACACCACCGGGTCCTGGCTGGCCTGGAGAGCCTCCCGTGCATACGGTGATGGGCACACAGGAGGGACAGGGGGCACACAGGACGGATGGAGGGGTCTAGCAGGTGTGTGTATGAGGGCTGTGACAGTCCCACAACACAAACTCACTACACTTGGGACTCACAGCATGGGCTGGTGGGGACAACTTTCCCAACACAGCGACGGGCACACAGGGAGGGCAGTGAGGCACAGTGAGGCCCCCACAGCACACACACAAGGACTCACACGGGACTGGCCGGCCTGACCGCCCACCCCACCTCCCACTCGCACACAAACACTGAGATAGCCCCAGTCTCGGACATCACTACTCAGTACACACGACACACACACACACACACCCCGACCAAAGCAGGAGCATCCAGACAGACCATCACAAGCACTCTACATACTGCGCACACTGGCTGGCACCATCCATCCCCACACATCCAAACTGTCAAAGTCTCACACACTGACCCACTGTTGATATGCCCGGGGCACATGCAAACACAATGCAGCCATTGCAAACACAAACACACACACACAAGCTAGGCACTGCCTCAGTTCCCAAACATGCCCCTCTCCACACACACACACTCACTCCAGAGATAAGACCTGCACACCTCTGGACTCACATATCAACACAAAACAGACATCCACGGACACACATACATCAACACCCCCAAAACACACCCACATGTCACCAACTCTCAGGACACACGTAAATCAGGCACACACACACAGACACATGCCATCAGACCTCAACACACCACCAGACACCAACCCACCCTCCTCACGCAACCCTCAAACATCACCAACTGTCAGCAACACACACAAACACACACACACACCCTACAGCTAACTCTAATCTCACACAGCCCAGCAGCACACACACCTAGCGCACCCACAGAAAACACTGGTCTCACGTGACTGACATAAACACTACACACACGCAGCCCACATGACACACATGAGCCAGCCGATCACAGTGACAAGCCCCTCAGACCCAACACACACACACACACACAGCTCAGACACAACCCCATCCAGAGGCTGCCAGCAACACCCACCGTCTACACTGCATAGACCCCACAGATCCTGGGTCCTCAAATCCCAGACGCTGATGCCAGACACACAAGCCAAACCCAGACTGAAACAACCCCCCACCACACACATACACACACACACACACACACACACACCTGACAACTCACACAGACACCTGGACAGAAAACAGACATTTGCATTTAGCAGGCGCAACATCACAAACGCTGGGCAAAAGACACATGCCCCGGAGATACAGAGACGGCCTCAGCCAAGACAGAAACACACGGGCAAGACACACACATAAACACACAAACAGCTCACTCCAGCAACACACACACACTACAACCTCCACACCCCAGCACACGCAGGCAACACAGACCCCCAGTATCACTCCGGAACAGCACACACAGACAACTCTCACCGACAACACACGCAGGTCCACCCACCCCACAAGCAGGGCACCCACAGACAGAACCCCACACAAACAGGCGCGGGGACTCACGCAGACACCCCGACGGGTCAGAAACCCCAACATTCCTCCGGATCGACACCACCACTCCCTGCAGAACCCAGCACAAACTCGGAGCCAGACACGCGCACACACCCAGGCGAGACACCTGCAGATCCACAACCCCGCACACGCGCGCTCCCACGGCGGTCCCAGACACCCCCCTCCGCTGTCACAGCCCCCCCTCCGCTGTCACAGCCCCCCCCACCGCCGCCACGTGCGCCCGCCCCGCCCGCCAGGCGAGCGCGGGGCCAATAACCGGCTGTTGCTGGGGCGCAGCCCCCGCCCGCAGGAGCCGCAGACTCCACGGCCCGCGAGCCGCCCCCCGTCGCCGCCCCCAGCGGGCGCGCGCCCTGGGTGTGGCCGGCCCTCCGTGCCGCCCCCCCGCCCCTCCCGGACTTTGGGGGCTGGGGCACCCCGGGGTCGACCCTCTTCCCCGGGGCCGCACTGGCCGCCAGGGGGCGCTGCCGAGCCCGCACCCCATTGTTTGTAAACAAACCCGCCAGACCGCCGAGGCACCTGTGCGCCCAGACCGGCGCCCCAACGCCAAGCCGCCTCTCACCCGGCGACCCTGGCCCAGGGTCCCTCGCGGGGTTTGGTGAGGCGCGGTGTGGGGAGGCAGGGCGCCGACACTGCTCTCCGCCTGCACTCCCGTCACCTCCTCCAGGGAGTCCACCCGGCCTGGCCGATCGCCGCCGGAGAGGATTCGGGGCGCGCACACTCACCCCGGGGGCATGAACACGCCGGAGGGGGCGGCGGTAGGGGGCGGGCGGCTTCCTTCAGGAGGGCGCGCCCGCCGAGCGCCGCTCTCCGCGGCGGCTGCTGCTGTGGCTGTCGCTGCTGCTGCCGCTCTAACTGCAGTGGCGGCTGCTGTGGCTGTGGCTGCTGCCGCTCCCCGGGCCGCAGGCGCGTCCTCGTCGTGGCCGCCGCTGCTGGGATCGCTGGTGCCGCCGCCGCCGCCGCCAGGCGCCCGCTCGCATGTGGCTCGCGCCGCGTCTCAGGCCGCCCGGCGGATCCCGGGCCCGCTCCAAAGCCGCCCCGCCCCGCCCCGCCCCGCCCCCGCCCGGCGGGTCCCACGCCCCGCCCCCGCGTGACGCTACGGCCCCGCCCGCCCGCCGCGGACAAGTCAGGACTTGCAGGCGCGCGCCGCGCCCCCCCTACCTCCGCGCCGGGGGTTTCCCTGCAGCCGGGCACCGGGCAGGGCCTGGCCCAAGGCGAGGAGGACCCAGGCGCTGTGCGGCGGGGTGTGGGGAGACCGCCCAGACACCGGGACAGTCGGACACACACACTGACTGGGACCCACAGATCCACACCCACAGCGATGCGTACACAGACCGACCGACGGGCGTTCCAGGGTCCACAAAGTCACGTGCAGGCAGAGCCCAGAGGATGTACTCACAGACACAAGGCCACAGTCTCGCAAATCCACACCATGGACAGGGGCATGAGCACACACACTCACATACTGATGGGGCTCACACACACACCCAGACGCAAATGCACAGACTCACTAACAGGGTCCCCTGGACAAGCAGACGGACACAATGACAGGGCCACACACAGTTGCACAAACACCCACACTGATGATCACACCTGGGCCCACAAACTGTGTTCACAAACAACCCTACCCAGCAGGCACCCACACCACACACACGGTGGTGCAACCACACAGACATAGGCGGAGTGCTTATCAGGAAACACAAACTTGCTGATAGGCACAGGGAACACACACACACACACACAGACACCTGTTACAGGGATACCTGGATACACGGCCAAATCCAAACCACACTCCAACAGGGACATACACAAATGCACTCACGCAATTTCACAGCTGACACATTAAAACTATCAGAAACTGACATTAGCCCGACACGGTGGCTCACACCTGTAATCCCAGCACTTTGGGAGGCCAAGGTGCGCGGATCGCCTGAGGTCAGGAATTTGAGACCAGCCTGACCAACATGATGAAACCCCATCTCTACTAAAAATACAAAATTAGCCGGGCATGGTGGCGCATGCCTGTAATCCCAGCTACTTGGGAGGCTGAGGCAGGAGAATTGCTTGAACCCGGGAGGCGGAGGTTGCAGTGAGCCGAGATCCTGCCATTGCACTCTAGCCTGGGCAACAAGAGCCAACTCCGTCTTAAAAAAAAAAAAAAAGAAAAGAAACTGACATTCAGAGACACAGACCAAATCAGACATAGAAGAAACTGACCACCGACACATGTCACAAAGTCACACCTGTGACAGCTTCTTGCTAGCTGGCCCACTGCACACACATCGGAGCATGCACACCTGGCCACACTCACCACAAATCTGGCAGGGGACCCACGTCGCAGAAGAAGCCCTGGGCACCTGGCATGGACATGCCTGGGCAGACCCCATGCCAAATTTCATCCTGTCTCATAGCTTTCCATTCCGTTTCTTTTTTCAGTTTCTCATTGTTACTTCCTGCCCTGCTGTGGTTTGGTGAGTTTTGTCCTTCCTTCTTCCAAAGCCGTGGACTCCTGTCTCCTCCTCTACACTTTCCATCCTTACTGGGTCTCACCCAATCCCAATCGCCTCACCAGAGTGACTCACCTTCCAGTGCCTAGCGTGGGGCTGGCTGAGTAAAGATGTCAGACTTCTCAAACTTGACTGCCTCCAAGTACACACTCTTAGCTCCCCCAAGAGATACACGTAATCTATATCTCACATGAAATCTCCCCATTTGAAACATTGGGAACTCCTCAGTTTTCCTCCCTCTTTCGCTTTCCCCCCCTTTCGCTTTCCCCGATTATTCATTCTCCCTTCCTTCTTCCTGGTGTTTTCTAAACTGTGGGTCATGAGTAAACCATGGATTATGACATATGACATCACTTACATGGATCTTACTTTTTTTTTTTTTTTGAGACAGAGTCTCGCTCTGTCGCCCAGGCTGGAGTGCAGTGGCATGATCTCGGCTCATTGCCACTTCCGCCTCCTGGGTTCAAACAATTCTCCTGCCTCAGCCTCCCTAGTAGCTGGGACTACAGGTGTGCGCCACTACGCCGAGCTAATTTTTGTATTATTGGTAGAGATGCGGTTTCGCCATATTGGCCAGGCTGGTCTCGAACTCCTGATCCGCCTGTCTTGGCCTCCCAAAGTGCTGGGATTACAGGCGTGAGCCACTGCACTCAGCCGCCTTCTTTTTTTTTTTTTTTTTTTTTGAGACGGAATCTCACTCTGTCGCCCAGACTAGAGTGCAGTGGTACGATCTTGGCAAACTGCAAGTTCCGCCTCCCGGGTTCACACCATTCTTCTGCCTCAGGCTCCCCAGTAGCTGGGAGTACAGGTGCCTGCCACCACACCCGGCTAATTTTTTGTATTTTTTAGTAGAGACAGTGTTTCACCGTGTTAGCCAGGATGGTCTCGATCTCCTGACCTCGTGATCTGCCCTCCTCGGCCTCCCAAAGTGCTGGGATTACAGGCGTGAGCCACTGCACCCGGCCCAGCCTTTTTTTTTTTTTTAGATAAAAGATTCACTCTGTTGCCCAGACTGGAGTGTATTGGCACAATAGATAGCCTTGTGGTACAATAGCCTTGCAGCTTCAAATTCCGGGGCTCCAGAGATCCTCCTGCCTCAGCCTCCCAAGTAACTGGGACTACAGGTGTAAACCACCACGCCCAGCTAATTTTTATTTTTTTGTAGAGATGGGCGGTCTCGCTATGTTGCCCAGGCTGGTCTTGACCTTATGGGCTCAAGCAAACCTCCTGCCTCTGCCTCCCTCAGTGCTGGGATTACAGGTGTGAACCACCATGCCCGGCTGACTTAATGCATTTTACTCAGTAAGATGCATTCACATCCCGACCAACTTGCGCTTTATTGAGATGTATTTAGACACAAGAATATTCACTCTTTTTAGGTGTATGGTTTGTAAGCGGTGATAAAAGTACACAATTTTGTATTACCACAACTTCTACCTGCCATTTTACTGGCCTAGACAAGAGGTTTTGTTGTTTTAATTGAGACAGAATCTGGCTGTGTTACCCAGGCTGGTTTCAAACTCCTGCACTCAAGCGATCCTCCCACCTCAGCCTCCCTAGTAGCTGGGATTATAGGTGTGCATGACTGCTTTGACCAGTTTAAAAAAAAAATACACCACAGGCCGGGTACGGTGGCTCACACCTGTAATCCTAGCACTTTGGGAGGCGGGGGGGCGTGGATCACCTGAGGTCAGGAGTTTGAGACTAGCCTGGCCATCATGGTAAAACCCCATCTGTACTAAAAATACAGAAATTAGCCGGGCATGGTGGTGGGTGCCTGTAATCCCAGCTACTCGGGAGGTTGAGGCAGAATTGCTTGAACCCAAGAGACAGAGGTTTCGGTGAGCTGAGATCGCGCCATTCCATTCCAGCCTGGGCGACAAGGGCAAAACTCCGTCTCAAAACGCCAACAACAAAAATACACTACAGGCTGCGCACGGTGACTCATGCCTGTAATCCTAACACTTTGAGAGGCCGAGGCGGGTGGATCACCTGAGGTCAGGAGTTCGACACCAGCCTGGCCAACAGGGTGAAGCCCCCTCTTTACCAAAAATATAAAAGTTAGCCAAAAATTGGTGGTGCACACCTGTAGTCCCAGCTACTCGGGAGGCTGAGACAGGAGAATCACTTGAACTCAGGAGGCAGAGGTTGCAGTGAGCAGATATCGTGCCACTGCACTCCAAACAGGGCAACAGAGCAAGACTCTGTCAAAAAAAAAAAAAACAAAAACACTACAAAATATAATTTTGAGGCTGGGCGTGGGGGTTCACGCCTGCCTATAATCCTAGCACTTTGGGAGATCGAGGTGGGTGGATAACCTAAGGTCGGGAGTTCGAGACCAGCCTGGCCAACGTGGTGAAACCCCGTCTCTACTAAAATACAAAAATTAGCCGGGCATGATTGTGGTGCCTGTAATCCCAGCTACTCAGGAGGCTGAGATGGGAGAATCACTTGAACCCGGGAGACAGTGGTTGCAGTGAGCCGAGATCGCGCCACTGCACTCCAGCCTGGGTGCTGAGCGAGACTCCCTCTTAAAAAAACAAAACAAAATATAATTTTGACAAATTATGAAGTCAACAGAAAGTAATATTTTGTGGAAATTTTATTGATGTATAGTGAATACATATTAGGTTACAAGGAAGGTATTTTTCTGGCCGTAGATCAAGTTGAAAGACATTTGAGAAATGCTGCTTTAGACACTTATTAAATGAGATCACACTGGAAGTCATTTAGTGCAGTATTGGACGTATAGTAAGTGCCTAACAAGTGTTAGCTATTATCACTTGTATAACTAATTATTGTCAGTATTTCCTCTGTGCTTGACAGTGATGAAGTTGAGAGAGGGGCAGTCTCTAGCCCTCTGCTAGCTCATGGTCCCACCTGTACCTCACACCTCTCACTCCTGATCAATGTCCAGACTGCCCATTGCAGGGTAGATACTCGGAGGCCAGATGTACTGGAATGTTCTTTTTTTTTTTTTTTTTTTTTTTTTTTTTTTTTTTTTTTGAGACGGAGTCTTGCTCCGTCACCCACGATGGAATGTGGTGGCCCAGTGTCTGCTCACTGCAACCACCACCTCCCGGGTTCAAGTGATTCTCCTACCTCAGCCTCCTGAGTAGCTGGGATTACAGGCACCTACTACCACGCCTGGCTAATTTTTTTTTATTTTTAGTAGAGACGGGGTTTCACCATGTTGACCAGGCTGGTCTCAAACTCCCAGTCTCAGGTGATCCATCTGCCTCAGCCTCCCAAAGTGCTGGAATTACAAGTATGAGCCACTACGCCCAGCCTGGAATGTTCTCTTCTTCTTCTCCTCCTCCTCCTTCTTCTTTCTTCTTCTTCCTCCTCCTCCTCCTCCTTCTTCTTCTCCTTCTTCTTTTTTCTTTTCTTTTCTTTTTTTAGTAAAGATGGGGTCTCACCATGTTGCCCAGGTTGGTCTCAAACTCCTGGGCTCAAGTGATCCTCCCTCCTTGGCCTCCCAAAGTGCCTGGATTATGGCCATGAGCCACCGTGCCCAGCCCCGGAATGTTCTTTATTTGTTTGTTTGTAGAGACAGGGTCTCACTATGTTGCCCAGGCTGGTCTCAAACTCCAGACCTCAAGCAATCTTTCCTCCTTGACCTCCCAAAATGCTGGGATTACAGGTGTGAGCCACCGCACCGGCCTGTGATGTTCTTTTGAGAAGAAAATGAGTGTGAAGGATAGTGGCAATCTGGCTTGGTGGCTGGAGGTAGAAAAGACGGGGAGAGGCCAAGAGTCTATTTGGCCATAAGCATTATCACTAGTCAAAATCCTCCCCACAGCTGGGCGTGGTGGCTGACGTCTGTAATCCCAGCATCATGGAAGGCCAAGATGGGTGGATCGCCTGAGCCCAGGAGTTCCAGACCAGCCTGGGCAACATGCGAAAACCTAACTGGGAGGCTGGGGTGGGAGGAACGCTTGAGCCCGTGAGGTTGAGGCTGCAGTGGGCTGTGATCGCACCATTGCACTCCAGCTTGGGCAACAGAGCGAGACCCTTTCTCAAAAGCAAAACAAAACACCAGCCTGGCCAACATGGCGAAACCCCGTCTCTACTAAAAATACAAAAATTAGCTGGGTGTGGTGGCACATGCCTGTAATCCCAGCTACTCAGGAGGCTGAGGCAGAAGAATTGATTGAACCCGGGAGGCGGAGGTTGCCGTGAGCTGAGATCACACTACTGCACTGCAGCCTGGGCGACAGAGCAAGACTCCGTCTCAAAAATAAAAAACCAACCCCCACCCCCAAAACAACACCACCACAAAACCCTTGCGGGCAAAGAAAAAGAAGTTTGTGGGTGGGTCAAGGGCTGCCTCTTTTTTTTTTTTTTTTTTTTTTTTTTTTTTTGACAGGGTCTTGCTCTGTTGCCCAGGCTGGAGTGCAGTGGCACGATCACAGCTGATGATCACAGCTCACTGCAACCTCCACCTCCTAGGCTCAAGCAATTCTCCCACCTCAGTCTCCCGAGTAGCTGGGACTACAGGTGCGCACCACCGCACCTGGCTAATTTTTAAATTTTCTGTAGAGATGAGGTCTCATTGTGTTGCCTGCCCAGGCATGTTTCGAACTCCTGGCCTGAACTCATTTGCCTGCTTTGGTTTCCTAAGCCCGCATGCAGCCCTCATGAAAGACTGTGGGCTGTGAGTCTAGATGGCCTGACTTAGAATCCCCTCTGCCACCTGTGGGTGATGTTGGGGAAGTGGTCACAGCTCTGTGCCTCAGTTTCCTCATCTGTGAGTTGAGACAGCACAGGTCCCTACCTCATAGGATGTGCAGTCAGAATGTGAATAAAGATAAAACACTGGGCTAGGCACACAGTGGCTCATGCCTGTAATCCCAGCATTCTGAGAAACTGAGGCAGGGGGATCGCTTGAGCCCAGGAGTTCCAGACCAGCCTAGGCAACATAGCGAGACCCCCATCTCTACAAAAAATTTAAAAAATAATCAGGCGTGGTGGTGTGCACCTGTGGACCCAGTTACTTGGGAGGCTGAGGAAGGAGGATGACTGGAGCCCAGGAGGCCAAGACCACAGACAGCTGTGATCCTATCACTGCACTCCAGCCTGGGCGACAGAGCGAGACTCTGTCTCAAAAAAATAAATTAAATAAAGAGACCCTGTTTTATAAATAAATAAACAAGCAAAAAAATTAAACAATAAAAGTACTGGGGCATGGTGGATGTTTAATATATGTTACTTGTCATTACTATTGCCAGTGTGGGAGTCCATTGACTCTCTGACAATCCAAGCAAGGAAACCTCTAGCTAAGGACCCCTCTGCCTCTTTTATGAGACAGGGTCTCACTCTGTCACCCAGGCTTGAATGCAGTGGTGCGATCTTGGCTCACTGCAACCTCCACTTCCCAGGCTCTGGTGATCCTCCTGCCTCAGCCTCCTGAGTAGCTGGGACTACAGGACTATGCCACCACGCCCACCTAATTTTTGTATTTTTAGTAAAAATGAGGTTTCACCATTTTGCCCAGGCTGGTCTTAAACTCCTGGGCTCAAGTGATCCTCCCACCTCAGCCTCCCAAAGTACTGGGATTACAGGCATGAACCACTGGACCCGGCCTGGACCCCTATTTATTTATTTATTTATTTTGAGAGGCGGTCTCACTTTGTCACCCAGGCTGGAGTGCAGAGTGGCATGATCTCGGCTTACTGCGACCTCTGCCTCCCAGGTTCTAGCGATTCTCCTGCCTCAGCCTCCCGAGTAGCTGGGACTACAGGCATGTGCCACCATGCCTGGCTAATTTTTGTATTATTATTATTATTATTATTTTTTGAGATGGAGTCTTGCCCTGTCGCCCATGCTTGAGTGCAGTGGTGTGATCTTGGCTCACTGCAACCTATGCCTCCCAGGTTCAAGCGATTCTCCTCCCTCAGCCTCCTGAGTAGCTGGGACTACAGGTGTGCGCCACCATCCCCAGCTAATTTTTATATTTTTGATAGAGACAGAGTTTCGCCATGTTGGCCAGGCTGGCCTCCAACTCCTGACCCCAGGTGATCCACCCGCCTAGGTCTCCCAAAGTGCTGGGATTACAGGCGTGAGCCACTGAGCCCGGCCCAGGACCCCTATTTTTATGGGGCCAAGACACCTGCATTCTCTTCTGGGAAGGATCATCAGCCCTGTGTTCAAAAGCCATGATGCCTGAATCCAGTTTGGGGAGAGACAGCCAGTCCCTGTATTCATGGGGTCAGGATGCCCAGGTCTACTTCTGGGAGGAGGACAGTTCGTGTCTATTTGCACAGATGCTCATGTTGAGGCTGGGGTCTCAAACTGGTGGTCTGCCGGCCATCCACGAGTGTGTTTTCTGGACTCTGTGCAGTTTCGTATTTTGAGTGTTAATGCCTCTCCCACAGGCTCACAGCACAGAGGAACGATAACTCCGACATGGGTTCAAATGATGACCTTGAGCAAGCAGCTTCCCCGCTCTGTGCCTCGGTTTCCCTCACTGTCCAAAAGGGATCGGCACAGGCAGGACCAAAAATATTGCGAAGATAAAATGAGTTCGTATTTGTAACATACTTAGAATAGTGCCCGGAGGTAGTAAGCCGGATGTGAAGTGCTGGTGAGACAAAATAGAGCTAGTTGACTGCAGACCTAAAACCGTCTCGTCTCCAAGATCTTGTCTGCCATTCTGGGCAAGCAGATTTCGCAGCCTGGGGAGAGGGAGTTGGGAAGGACTTAACTTTTCACCGCAGGGCCTGAGTCCTGGCTTTCCGCGGTGGGGAAGGGGTCTCCCGGGTCCCCTCGGTGTGGCCGGCCCTGCAGGCCCGGTGGCTGGACCGGGGCCGGGTGGGGGCTGGGCGGGGGCGCGGGCGTCCGCAGGGTCCGAGCGGCCGGCGCGCGTGTGAAGGTTACCGCTTCCCGGCGGGGCGGGGGCCGCGCGCTGTTGCTGGGGTCTGCGGGGCCTGCCTGCGCCCGCGCCCCCCCTCCTTCCCGGCCAGCCAGTGAGCGGTACCCGCCGCCGTTGCCAGGGGAAACTCGTCGCCCCGTTACCCAGCAACAAGCCTGGCCCAACCAGGCGCGAGGACCCCCCAGGCCCCGCCCGCCGCTGCCCACCGCGTGCCCAATGCCAGGCGGGCAGAGCCGGCCCAGCTCCCGGAGACGGCGAGCGCGCTCATTGGCCACCGCCGCGTCCGCCCGGATCTGGGGGAGCCCTCGGCGCGGGGGGCGGGGAGCCGGGCCCCGGGGAGCTGCCGGGCGCGCGGCCTGCAAACCTGCGACCGGCTGGGGTGATACCCGGGCTGTGCACCACCCACCTCCCTGCTCCCCTGTCCCGCACTCTCGGGTGAGGATGGGCAGTTGGGATGGGCTGGAAACGGGGTTGTGCATTCTGTTCCTACCCCTAGAATGGCACCCTGGAGTTGGCCTTGTGCAAACAGACACCAAGGGTCCCCCTCCCACAAGGAGACCTGAGCATCCTGACTCCGTGAAGACAGGGACTGGTTGTTTCCCGCCCCCCCGCTCCCCGCCCCGCAGGTATCATGGCTCTTGAACATAGCGGTTGAAGTTCCCTCCCAGAAAAGAACCCAGGTGTCCTGGCCCTATAAAAATAGGGGTGTCACTGCACCCCCAAAGGACCCAGGCATACCTGGACCCGTGAAAACAAGGATATGAGCCCCCTCCTCTTAGGAGATGCAGATGTCCCAGCCCCGGGACACAAGAACTCAGGGTCCCCCCAGAAGGGGACACAGTCATGTCTGATCCCAGGAAAACTAGGGCTGAACATCCCACTCCCACAAGAAACACGGACTCAGGCCTTTGGGCTCCCGACCCTGAGATGTTACAGAGCTCCTGGGCATCTTGGCCCTCACCACATTGATGCCGGGAGACACTCCTGTCCCTAACAGTCACCAGACCCTCAGGTGTCCAGTTTACCTAGGTGGGACCACCTGCCCAGTCCCAAGGTGCAGACCTGCTCACTTCCCACCCCTCTGAGCCCTTTTCCCCAGGGTCCAGGTGGTTGATCTCCCAGGACGTGGGCATCTGAATTCAGAACCGCTTTCCTTACCTGTTGGCATCGACCCCCAACCCTGCGCCAGGGTCCCAGGCCTCATAGTGCCAAGGACCCCAGAAGTCCAAGCCCCGTGTCTCAGATTCCCCAGACACCTGGCCAAGCGACCCAGCCCCTCACAGTGGTGTGGCCGGGGATGAGGGAGTAGTGGAGAGGTTGGGGGGCCCTCCCCAGTCCCAGACCCCCAGGTCAGGAAGATCCAGCCCTGCAGCACACTTGGCCTCATGGATCCAGACTGGGAGCCCCCAGCCTCGAGAGACCCTAACGTGCATGGCTGGGCCACTTCAGAGAGGTCCAATTCCTCAGTCCCCTCCCTCCCCGGGAGACCCAAAGCAGCGCCGCCTGCAGCTCCAAACCCCAGCTCCAGACTTGGTGAGCCCAGGTGCGGCCCTCCCCTACCCTGGTACCTGGCGGGGCGGAGTTGAGGATTACTCAGCCTCCAGAATGAGGCGATGACATCATCCTGGGGGGGGTTGACTAATGGCCGCGCTGGGGGGGGCGGGGAAGTTTACCCGGTAACAGCGGCTGCCGCACGGCCCCGCCCCCGGGGAAGGGCTGGGAGGGGGAGGCACAGCCCGCGCTGGCGCACACACAAACACACACACACACATACACAAACACACAGCGCATCCCTCCCCCACCGTCCCATATCTAACACAGCTTCCTGGGGCAAGGGCAGGGGTTGGGGGGTTGGGTGTTTGTGTGACTATGTGTGTGTGTGCTGGAGTCTTCTGTGGATCTGTGTCAGTGTGCTGTTGTGTCAGGGGGTTCACACATTATGGTGGTGGCTGTGTCAGTGTGTGCTATTGTGTGTCACTTGATGGATTGTGTGTCAGTGTGATGGTGTGTGTCAGCATGCTACATTTGTCACAATGCTACATGTCATGGGCTGCTGTGACAATGTGATTGTGTGTCAGTGTACAATTGTGTGATGTTCTGGTGTGCTGTGTGTGATCATGATGGTGTGATGTGTGTGGTTCTGTGCAGCATGCTGGTCTGGCAGTGAGATGTGTGTGCCCATGTGATTGTGTTTGTGTGACGCTGGGATTGTATATGTGTGAGAGTGATGTTGTGTTAGGGGGAAGATTTGTGAAGGTGCTATGTCACTGTACTGTTCTGTGGTCATGGTTGGATGTCTTTGTGTAATGCTGTGTGTCACTGGGGTTGTGTGTGTATGTCATGGTGATGGTGTGTACTTGTATACAATGCTGTGTGTATATGGGATTGTGTGTGCCACTGAGTGTGTCAGTGGTACTTGTGTTGTGGGTGTCGGGACTGTGTGTGTATCACTGTGATAGTGTATGCCCATGTTCTGTGCTGGGTGTCGGGGGAAGATGTGCATACATACTACTGTTATTGTGTGTGCCTGTACAATGCGGTGCACGGTGGGATTGTGTGTGTGTGTGTGTGACATTATGACTGTGTCTGAAATGCATGTCTGTGGGACCGTGTATCATCGACAGTATGTGCATGTGCAATGCTGTGTGTTACTGTGGTTGTGTGTCTTTGTGGTTGTGTTTGTCAGGGTGATGTTGTGTGTCCATGGAACTGTGTGTCTAATAGATTGTGTGTGTGCAATATTGTGTCTCACTGTGCTTGAATGTGTCACTGTTGCGATTGTATCACTGTGATCTAGTGAGTGTGTTGGGACCAATTGTTTGTGGGATTGTCACTGTATTGATTGTATGTCACTGATACTGTGTGTGTCAGGGTGATGTTGTGTGTTCAAGGGACTGTGCATACCTCATGGAGATTGCATGTGCCTGGGCAGCACTGTGTGTGCCTGTGGTTGTGGGTCTGGGGAGTGCTATGTGTCCTGGGACTGTCTGTGTCACTGAGTTTTTTTTTGTTTTGTTTTGTTTTTTGAGACAGCGTTTTGCTCTTGTTGCCCAGGCTGGAGTGCAGTGGCAGCGATCTTGGCTCATTGCAACCTCCACCTCCCGGGTTCAAGCGATTCTCCTGCCTCAGCCTCCCAAGTAGCTGGGACTACAGGTGCATGCCACCACACCCAGCTAATTTTGTATTTTTAGTAGAGACCGCGCTTCACCACATTGGTTAGGCTGGTCCCGAACTCCCGACCTCAAGTGATCCACCCGCCTCGACCTCCCAAAATGCTGGGATTACAGGCGTGAGCCACCGTGCCAGGCCTGAGCCACCGTGCCCGGCTGTCACTGATATTTTGTGTGTCCCTGTGACGCTGTGTGTCTGCGTGTTCCTGGGACCTGTGTGTCTGTCGCTGTGTGTGTCATTGTGATTGTGTATGTGCGGGGGGCGACGCTGCTTGTCCCTGGGACGGTGTGTGTGTGTGTGCGCGCCGCTGTGATTGTATGTCAGCGCGCTTCGCTGGGTGTCGGGGGAAGGTGCGCGTGTCTCCAGGCCTCCTGCCCGAGAACAGCGGCGCTGCTCTCTGATTGGCCGCGGCCGCGCCAGTGAGAAGCTCCCGAATCCTGCGGTAACTTAGTAACTTGGAGACTCGGCCCGCGCCGCCGCCGCGGGGCTCCGGGCTGGGGGCTGGGAGGGCGGGGAGGGCGGGGAGGGGCCCGCCTCTCCCAGCCCCGCCCCGCCCCGCCCCGCCCCGCCCCATCCCGATGTCGCAGGCCCGCCCCGAGCACCGCCTCCCCGGCCCCCTCGCCCCGTCTCCCCCACCTCCAGCTCGGCACCTCTGACCCCCTACTTTGATTCCATCTCCCTCACCCCTGCGTCGCTCCTGACTCCCCTATCTCTGCCACTCGCTGGGTCTCTCTGTCTCTCTCTTTCCCATGTTTATCTCTCCTGTCTCTGTCTCCCTGTCGATCTCTCTCTGCCTTTGTCTCTGTCTCTCATATGCCCTCTCTGTTTCTTCCATCTGTCTCTCCCATCTGTCTCCACCACTGCTGTCTCTCCCCGTCTCTGTCTCCGCCACCTCTGTCTCTCCCAGTCTCTGTCTCTGCCACTTCTGTCTCTTCCCGTCTGTCTCTGCCACCTGTTTCTCCCTGTCTCTGTCTCCGCCACCACTGTCTGTCCCCATCTCTGTCTCCGTCACCACTGTCTGTCCCCATCTCTGTCTCTCCTTGTCTCTGTCTCCCCCATCTCTGTCTCTGTCGCTCCATCTGACTCTCTCAGCTGTCCGTCCTGGATTGTCTCTCTCTCTCTCCCTCCTCTGACTCAGTCTCCCCACCTTTGTCTCTTCTTCCTGTCGTCTCTCCCACCTCTTGTCTCTGTCTCTCCCGTCCCCCTTTCCCTTCCCCTATGCCCTCTCTCTTACTCCCACAGCCAGGCTCAGAATTCACTTTTCATCCTTCTAAGACAGCCAGGGGACCGTTCGCTACTTCGTCCTCGCCCCTCCCCTCCGGCCCAGGCTTCTGGCAGCAGGCCCCACGCAGGGCAGACTTCAGGAAGGACTTCCCGCCCTGGTTCGGCACTAGAGCTTTATCGCTCGGGCCAGGCGGAGGCCGGGCGGCCCCGTGGCTTCC
The DNA here is from genome assembly GCF_028885655.2 of Pongo abelii. NCBI lineage: Eukaryota > Metazoa > Chordata > Mammalia > Primates > Hominidae > Pongo > Pongo abelii. The sequence goes on from NC_072005.2 coordinate 53,363,192, forward strand.
GGAGGCGCCCGGGCGGGATGAGCTCACTACGAGTTGGCCAGGATTTCATCAGCTTCCTCCTGCGGACTTGCCCCCGCTCCTTTCCCGGCCCGGCCGCGCGGGCGAATCCGCCGGACGCCTGCTGCCCCCGAGCGGCAGAAGGCGGAAGCACAGGCGCCGCGCAAAAAGCCCACCTTTGCACCAGACGATGTCGCCAGCTCAGGAAGCCTGCAAATACAAACCCAATTCATCCTCACAACCACCAGGGGAGATGGACTATATATATATATTTTTTGAGGCGGAGTCTCGTTCTGTCGCCCAGGTCGGAGTACAGTGGCGCGATCTCGGCTCACTGCAACCTCCGCCTCCCGGGTTCAAGCGATTCTCCTGCCTCAGCCTCCTGACACTAGGTATTATAAAACCTAGTGTTTAATGTACTTGGAAAGAGTTTCCTTGTAGTAATAACTATAGAGTTTAATGATAAGTAAACTCCCCTTAACAAAAACCTCAACCTTATTGAGGTCAGGAGATCCTCCTTCCTCAGGCTCCCAAGTACCTGGAACTACAGGCGCCCGCCACCATGCCCGGCTAATTTTTGTATTTTTAGTAAAGACACGGTTTCACCATGTTGGCCAGGATGGTGTCGATCTCTTGACCTCGTGATCCACCCTCCTCGGCCTGCCAAAGTTCTGGGATTACAGGTGTGAACCACCACGCCTGGACCCATTTATTCTTATATCCACTCATTCAGCAATTACAACTGAAGAGTGCCTGCACTGGTGCAGTTGTAGGCATGGGGATACAGCTATGAGCAAAACGGATACAAATCCTGACTTCATGGGACTGACACTCTGGTCTGTGGCAGACAGACAATCAAGAACACAGTAACAATACAAAGCGAAAGTTCAAGTAGAAGAAGGAAGCAGGGAAGGGCCGTCAGGAGTGTTGAGGGATGGTATCTTTGAAAAAGTGCTATTTGCGGCCGGGCGTGGTGGCTCACATCTGTAATTCCAGCACTTTGGGAGGCCGATGCAGAAGGATCATTTGAGGACAGGAGTTTGAGGCCAGCCTGGCCAACATGACGAAACCCCATCTCTACCAAAAATACAAAAATTAGCTGGGCATGATAGTGCATGCCTGTCATCCCAGCTACTCGGGAGGCTGAGGCAGGAGAATCACTTGAACCTGGAAGTGGGAGGTTGCAGTGAGCCGAGATCACATCATTGCACTCCAGTCTGGGTGACAGAGCGAGACTCTGTCAAGAAAGAAAGAAGGAAAGAAAGAGAGAGAGAGAGAAGGAAGAAAGAGAGGCGAGCGGATGGGATTGGCTGAGGTACTGGATGTGGATGTGAGGGACAGAGAGGAGTTTATGGGGCAGCTGGAAGGATGAAGGTTCTGAGAGACCAATTGTCATCATCATCATCATCATGGCAGCTCTCTCAGTTCACCTACTGTGTGCTAAGCTCCGTGCCGATTCAGAGCTTTACGTATATGACCTGGTTACATCCTTATGACCATCCATAGATCCAGGAAGCAGAGACGAGAGCTATGGTAGGATTCAAGATTTTTATTTTTATATATATATATATATATATATATAGTTTGTTTGTTTGTTTGAGACGGAGTCTTGCTCTGTCACCCAGGCTGGAGTGCAGTGGCACGATCTCAGCTCACTGCAAACTCTGCCTCCTGGGTTCAAGCGATTCTCCCGCCTCAGCCTCCTGAGTAGCTGGGATTACAGGCACGTGCCACCATGCCCGGCTAATTTTTGTATTTTTAGTAGAGACGGGGTTTCACCACGTTGGTCAGGCTGGTCTCAAACTCCTGACCTCATGATCCACCTACCTCGGCCTCCCAAAGTGCTGGGATTACAGGCATGAACCACCGCGCCTGGCCCTTTTTTTTTTTTTTTTTTGAGATGGAGTCTTGTTGCTCTGTTGCCCAGGGTGGAGCACAGTGGCACGATCTCTGCTCACTGCAAGCTCCACCTCTCGGGTTCACGTCGTTCTCCTGCCTCAACCTCCTGAGTAGCTGGGATTACAGGCGCACGCCGCCAGGCCTGGCTAATTTTTTGTATTTTTAGTGGAGACGGGGTTTCACTGAGTTAGCCAGGATGGTCTCCATCTCCTGACCTCGTGATCCACCCGCCTCGGCCTCCCAAAGTGCTGGGATTACAGGCGTGAGCCACCGTGTCCAGCTGTTTTTTTTTTTTTTTTTCAGACAGGGTCTCACTCTGTCACTCTGTCACTCAGGCTGGAGTGCAGTGGTGTGAACATGGCTCACTGCAGCCTCAACCTTCCAGGCCTAAGCAATCCTCGCACCTCAGCCTCCCTCCTGAATAGCTGGGACTACCTTCTTGTGCCACCATGGCCAGCTAATTTTATATTATTTTGTAGAGATGAGGTCTCCCTATGGTGCCCAGGCTGGTCTATAACTCCTGGGCTCAGGTGATCCTTCTGCCTCCGCCCCCCAAAGTGCTGGGATATAGGCATGAGCCACTATACATGGCCTTGTTTCTTTAAGACAGTGTCTTGCTCTGTTGCCCAAGCTGGAGCAGTGGTGTGATCACAGCTCACTGTAGTCTCAACCTCCTGGGCTCAAGTGATCCTCCCACCTCAGCCTCCTGAGTAGCTGGGACCACAGGTGTGTGCCACTATGCCCTGCTAATTTTTTTCTTTTTAATTTCTTTTATATTTTATTCTACTTATTTTTGAGACAGAGTCTTGCTCTGTCGCCCAGGCTGGAGTGCAGTGGCACAATCTCAGCTCACTGCGACCTCTGCCTCTTGGGTTCAAGTGATTCTCATGTCTCAGTCTCCTGAGTAGCTGGGATTACAGGCCTGCACCACCATGCCCGGCTAATTTTTGTATTTTTAGTAGAGCCAGTGTCTCACCATGTCACTCAGGCTGGTCTCGAACTCCTGGCCGTAAGTGATCAGCCTTCCAGAGTGCTAGGATTACAGGCATGGTCTACCATTCCGGGCCTTTTTAAATTTTTTATTTTATTTTATTTTGTTTTTAGAGAGAGGGTCTTATTATGTTGCCCAGGTGCCCAACTCCTGGGCTCGAATGATCCTCCTTCCTCAGCCTCCCAAGTACCTGGGACCACAGGGGCACACCACCACGCCTGGCTAATTTTAAATTTTTTTGTAGAGATGGGGGGGGGGTCTCATTATGTTACCCAGGCTGGTCTCGAATTCCTGGCCTCAAGCGATCCTCTGGCCTTAGCCTCTCGAAGTGCTGGGACTACAGGCCTGAACCACCGCGCCTGGCCTCTACCTATTCCTTTGTTTAGCTGTTTGTTGTGTGTCTTCTGGAGAAAGTGAGCTCCGTGGCGGCAGGGACATTCTAATTCCCATTTCACAGATCGGGAAACTAGGAGGCCCGGCACAAAGTATGTTCTCATGGGTTCAGGTTTGTTGAATGAATATGCATGCCCGTTTGTCTCAAGCTGCGGGGAGTGCGCCGCCCCGCCCCCTGGTGGAGAGTGGGAAACGTGTCCGCCGGCGTGATTATCAAATTTCCTGGGAGACCTTCAAGTCCGCCCTTAGCCCCTGCGTACTAACCATAGAATTTAACTCCATTCCACAAATAAACACAAAGTATTTTTTATGATTATTTTTGAACTTGTAAAATTTATTTTTTGATTTCTTGAGACCATTGTTTAAGCTGTAGCATAAGTTACACACTTCTCTAAAGCCCCCAAATTCTTTTTTTTTTTTTTTTAGGAACAAGGTCTCCCTCGTTGCTCAGGCTGGAATGCAGTGGCACGATCAGAGCTCATTGCAGCCTTGAAGTCCTGAAGCTCCTAAACTCTTTTTTTTTTGAAACGCAGTCTCGCTTTGTCGCCCAGGCTGGAGTACAGTGGTGTGATCTTGGCTCACTGCAACCTCCGCCTCCCAAGTTCAAGCAGTTCTCTAATTCTCTGCCTCAGCCTCCTGAGTAGCTGGAATGACAGGCGCCCGCCACCATGCCCGGCTAATTTTTTTGTATTTTTACTACAGACGGGTTTCACCATCTTGGCCAGGGTGGTCTTGAAATCCTGACCTCGTGATCCACCCGCTTCGGCCTCCCAACATGCTGCGATTACAGGCATAAGCCAACGCACCTGGCCCTCTTTTTTTTTTTTTTTTGAGACAGAGTCTGGCTCTCTCCCCCAGGCTGGAGCGTGATCTCGGCTCCCTGCAACTCTGCCTCAGCCTCCCGAGTAGCTGGGATTACAGGCGCACGCCACTACGCCCAGCTAATTTTTGTATTTTTAGTAGAGACAGGGTTTCATCATGTTGGCCAGGCTGGTCTAGAACTCCTGACCTCAGGTGACCCACACCCACCTCGGCCTCCCAAAGTGCTGGGATTACAGGTGTGAGCCACCACATCTGGCCTTTTTTTTTTTTTAAAGACAGAGTCTCGTTGTGTCGCCCACTCTGGAGTGCAGTGGCGTGATCTCGACTCACTGCAACCTCCAACTCCCGGGTTCAAGAGATTCTCCTGCCTCAGCCTCCCATGTAGCTGGGACTACAGGCGTTCGCCACCACGCTTGGCAAATTTTTTTTTTTTTTTTGTATTTTTACTAGAGATGGGGTTTCACTGTGTTAGCCAGGATGGTCTTGATCTCCTGACCTCGTGATCTGCCTGCCTCGGCCTTCCAAAGTGCTGGGATTACAGGTGTGAGCCACCGCGCCCAGCCTTTTTTTTTTTTTTTTTTAATGTATTTGCTTGTCGTTAATGGGATAGTAATAAGGTTGAGGTTTTTGTTAAGGCGAGTTTACTTATCATTAAACTCTATAGTTATTACTACAAGGAAACTCTTTCCAAGTACATTAAACACGAGGTTTTATAATATTTGCCACACTGCCAATAAATTCTGTTCACATATTAAGTATGACAAGTCCACTATGTGTAACATGTAAGAATGCTATACTAGGCCGGGCTCGGTGGCTCACACCTGTAATCCCAGCACTTTGGGAGGCTGAGGCGGGCGCATCACAAGGTCAGGAGATCGAGACCATCCTGGCTAACACGGTGAAACCCCGTCTCTACTAAAAATACAAAAAATTAGCCAGGTGTGGCGGCGTGCGCCTGTAGTCCCAGCTGCTGGGGAAGCTGAGGTAGGAGAATGGCGTGAACCCGGGAGGCGGAGCTCGCAGTGAGCCGAGATCGCGCCACTGCACTCCAGCCTGGGTGACAGAGCGAGACTCTGTCTCAAAAAAAAAAAAAAAAAAAAAAATGCTATACTGGCAATAGACCTAGGGCCAGAATAAATTGGCAAGTTTTCATTCCATATAAATGTGGGAAAAAAGTGAGTACAACTTTTTTTTTTTTTTGAGACAGAGTTTCACTCTTGTTGCCCAGGCTGGAGTGCAATGGTGCGATCTCGGCTCACCGCAACCTCCGCCTCCTGGGTTCAAGCAATTCTCCTGCCTCAGCCTCCCGAGTAGCTGGGATTACAGGCATGTGCCACCACGCCCAGCTAATTTTTGTATTTTTAGTAGAGATGGGGTTTCTCCATGTTGGTCAGGCTAGTCTCGAACTCTGGACCTCAGGTGATCCGCCTGCCTTGGCCTCCCAAAGTGCTGGGATTACAGGCGTGAACCACTGTGCCCGGTGAGACAAAAAGTGACTACAACTTAAACAAACTTTTGTTTACTTGACTGAGAGCTTATTGTATATGATTTTTTTTTTTTTGAGACGGAGTTTTGCTCTTATTGCCCAGGCTGGAGTGCAATGGCACAATCTCAGCTCACCACAACCTCCGCCTCCCGGGTTCAAGCAATGCTCCCACCTCAGCCTCCCAAGTAGCTGAGATTACAGGCGCACACCACCACGCCCAGCTAATTTTTGTATTTTTAGTAGAGACGGGGTTTCACCATGTTGGTCAGGCTGGTCTCTAACTCCTGACCTCATGATCCGCCCACCTCAGCCTCCCAAAGTGCTGGGATTACAGGCATGAGCCACCATGCCCGGCCTTTTTTTTTTTTTGTGAGAGGAAGTCTTGCTCTGTTGCCCAGGCTGGAGTGCAGTGGTGCGATTTCGGCTCACAGCAACTTCTGCCTCCTGGGTTCAAGCAATTCTCCTGCCTCAGCCTCCTGGGTAGCTGGGACCACAGGTGTCCACCACCACACCCGGCTAATTTTTTCGTATTTTTAGTAGAGACGGGGTTTTACCTTGTTGGCAAGGCTGGTCTTGCACTCCTGACCTCAGGTGATCCGTCCGCCTTGGCCTCCCAAAGTGTTGGGATTACAGGCGTGAGTCACTGTGCCCGGCCACATGAAATGTTTAATGTGGTTGATCTCAGCTTCATTCACACTGACTTCAGGGAGTCTCGTTTTCTATGCTCAAGATCGTTCTATTGCTGATTTGCTGTTGTTTTGTTTTCTTTCAGGATCAAGGTGGGTACTTTTTTTTTTTGAGACGGAGTCTCGCTTTGTCGCCCAGGCTGGAGTGCGGTGGCGCCATCTCGGCTCACTGCAAGCTCCACCTCCTGGGTTCACACAATTCTCCTGCCTCAGCCTCCCAAGTAGCTGGGACCACAGGCGCACGCCACCACGCCCGGCTAATTTTTTGTATTTTTTTTAGTAGAGACGGGGTTTCACGGTGTTAACCAGGATGGTTTCGATCTCCTGACCTCGTGATCCATCCAGCTCCGCCTCCCAAAGTACTGGGATTACAGGCATGAGCCACCGCGCCCAGCCTTTTTTTTTTTTTTAATAGAGATAGGGATGGGAGGGGTCTCACTATTATGCCCAGGCTGGTCACAAACTTCTGGGCTCAAGTGATCTACCCTCCTTGGCCTCCCAAAGTGCTGGGATTACCAGGAGTCAGCCACCACGCCCCACCCCTCCCAAACTCTTAAGTGCAGAACTCCGTGTAACCAGCACCTAGGTGGAGAAACAGAACGTTCTTGGCCCCATTTCCTGACCCTGATTACCCTAATTACCCTCAGGGTAATCATTATCGTGAATTCTAACACCAGAGGTTAGTTTTGCTTGTTCTAGAATTTCATATAAATGGACCATGAAATATGTTCTCTTTGGTGTCTGTATGCCTTTGTTATGCAGCCTAATGTTTGCAAGATTCATGCAAGTTCTTGTTTACTTTTCCTTTTTTTTTCTTTCTTTCTTTCTTCCCCCCACCCCCGCCCCCTACCTCCCCACACAGCCTGGCTCTGTTGCCCAGGATTGAGACTCAGCCAGGCTTGAGTAGCTGGGATTACAGGCCCAGTGCCACCACGCCCGGCTAATTTTTGTATTTTTAGTAGAGACGAGGTTTCACCATATTGGCCAGGCTGGTCTCGATCTCCCTATCTCAGGTGATCCACCTGCCTCGGCCGCCCAAAGTGCTGGGATTACAGGCGCGAGCCACTGTGCCCAGCCTTGACTTCCTTCCTTCCTTCCTTCTTTCCTTCCTTCCTTCCTTCTTTCCTTCCTTCCTTCCTTTCGAGACAGGGGTCTCACTCTGTTGTTGCCCAGTCTGGCATTGAACTCCTGGCCTCTAGTGATCCTCCCACCTTGGCCTCCCCGGTGCTGATGCACCACTGCACCCTGCTGATTGATCACTTTCAGTGTTGCAGAGTCTTTCACTGTGTAAAGGCAGGATCATAACTCACTGCAATCTCGACCTCCTGGGCTCAAGCAATCCTTCTGCCTCAGCCTCCTGAGCTCAAGCAATCCTTCTGCCTCAGCCTCCTGAGTAGCTAGGACCATGCGCCACCATGCCTGGCTAATTTTATTTTATTTTATTATTATTACTTTTTAAAATATACTCACTTTAGTTATTTACTTACTTTTTTTTTTTTTTTTTTTGAGATGGAGTCTCGCTCTGTCGACAGGCTGGAGTGCAGTGGCGCAATCTCGGCTCACTGCAACCTCTGCCTCCCGGGTTCAAGCAATTCTCCTGCCTCAGCCTCCAGAGTAGCTGGGATCACAGGCGTGCACCACCACGCCCGGCTAATTTTTTTTAGTCTCACTCTGTCGCCGAGGCTGGAGTGCAGTGGCACCAGGCTGGAGCGCAGTGGCGTGATTTCAGCTCACTGCAAGCTCCACCTCCTGGGTTCACGCCATTTTCCTGCCTCAGCCTCCCTGGTAGCTGGGACTACAGGTGCCCGCTACCACACCTCACTAATTTTTTTTACATTTTTAGCAGAGATGGGGTTTCACCATATTGGCCAGGCTGCTCATGAACTCCTGACCTCAGGTGATCCACCCACCTCGGCCACCCAAAGTGTCGTGATTACAGGTGTGAGCCACCGTGCCTGGCCACGCCTGGCTAATTTTGTGTGTGTGTGTATTTACTTATTTTTTTGAGACAGTATGTCGCTCTGTCACCCAGGCTAAAGTGCAGTGGCGGGATCTCAGCTCATTGCAACCTCTTCCTCCCAGATTCAAGCAATTCTTCTGCCTCAGCCTCCTGAGTAGCTTGGGACTACAGGCATGCACTGACGCTCTCGGATAATTTTTTTTTTTTTTGAGATGGAATCTCGCTCTGTCCCCCAGGCTGGATTGCAATGACGCGATCTCGGCTTACTGAAGCCTCCGCCTCCCGGGTTCAAACGATTCTCCTGCTTCAGCCTCCCAAGTAGCTGGGATTACAGGCGCACACCACCACGCCTGGCTAATTTCTTTTTGCATGTGTGTAGTTTTAGTAGCGACAAGATTTCACCAAGTTGGCCAGGCTGGTCTCGAAATCCTGACCTCAGATGATCCTCCTGCCTTGGCCTCCCAAAGTCCGGGGATTACAGGCATGAGCCACCACGCCCGGCCGAGGCTGAGTCTTTATCTTGGGGACTGGCCTGGGCATTGGAAGGTGTTCAGGAGCAGCCCTGGCCTCTGCCCACTAGATGTCAAGAGGACCCTCTCTTGTGACAACCAGAAATGTCCCTAGTCATTGCGAAATGTCCTTTAGGGGGCAAAATTACCTCCATTGAGAACCACTGGATAAGAACATGGAGTTTGAGGATGCACAAAAGGGAGTGAGGTGGCTGGAGAGGGCAGCAGCGGTGACACACACAACGCTCAGGCTCCATCAAGTTAGCTCTCCCCAGGGTGCTCTGGGCAGCCTCTTTCTGTCGGAACAGTTGCCATAGTTTGAATGTGTCCGTCGAAGTTCATGTGTTGAAAACAATCGGCAGGGCGCGGTAGCTCACGCCTGTAATCCCAGCACTTTGGGAGGCCGAGGCGGGTGGATCACGAGGTCAGGAGTTCAAGACCAGCCTGGTCAAAACGGTGAAACCCTGTCTCTACGAAAAATACAAAAAAAAGTAGCCAGGCATGGTGGCAGATGCCTGTAATTCCAGCTACTCAGGAGGCTGAGGCAGAGAATTGCTTCAACCTGGGAGGCGGAGGTTGCAATGAGGCGAGATTGCGCCATTGCACTCCAGCCTGGGCAAAAAGAGCAAAACCTGTCTCAGAAAAACAAACAAAAATATATATTTATACAAACACTTACACACACATATACAGAGAGAGAGAGAGGTGGGGGTCTCACTATGTTGGCCAGGCTGATCTTGAGCAAGCTTCTGGCCTTAAATGATCCTCCCACCTCTGCCTCCCAAAGTGTTGGAATTACAGGTATGAGCCATTGTATTTGGCCTAATTTTTAATTTTTTTTGTGGAGACTAGGTGTCACTCTATTGCCCAGACTGGTCTCGAATTTCTGAGCTGAAGGGATCTGCCCACCTTGGCCTCCCAAAGTTCTGGGATTACAGGCATGAGTCACCGCACTGGCCTCAAGTGAATGTTGTTACATGCATAGATTGCTATTTGGACAATTACAAGAGGATTAAGTTTCATTGGTATCTCTGAAAGGCTGTGAACAGTACCCATATAAATGGTAAGGAATTACCAGGTACTTCCACTTTCCATGTCTTAAATCACAAAATAAAATTACTGGCACCGCAGGCAATCTGGTCTGTCCACTTACAACTGTCATTCACCTTAACTGAGGGTATTCTATAGCATTCATCATCATTTGTCACAATAGCTTTATTATTTATTTATTTATTCTGAGACAGAGTTTCACTCTTGTTGCCCAGGCTGGAGTGCAATGGCTCAATCTTGGCTCACTGCAACCTCCATTTCCCAGGTTCAAGTGATTCTCCTGCCTCAGCCTCCCCAGTAGCAGGGGTTACAGGTGTGAGCCACAGCGCTTGGTCGGCTTGTCACAATAGATTTATTACGTCTAAGTTTTGGTTAATGCTGTAACCTCCTGGACTCTGGAGCTATTCAGCTGCTGTTGCTTTGAGTATCTTCTAGTTTTGGGAATGCACCAAGCTCATTCATCACAGGGCCTTTGTATAGGTTGTGTCCTTGGCCTGCACAGGCAGCCTCTCACCCTCGGGCCTCTCCTGCCCCTCTTGCCAGGCATCTCCCACAGGTGCTGCTATTTCCCATTTACTTGTGTCTTCCCTTAGGAGGACAAGGATGGGGTCAGCTTTGTTCATCATCTCAGTTCCTCCACCAACTTATCCCCCCCAGCACACAGCCTGGCAGTCAATGCTGATTTGGGAGAATGAACGACTGATTCTATCGGTTGAACGTTTATTTTATATTTTATGATTTCATTTACTTATTTATTTATTTTCGATACGGAGTCTCACTTTGTTGCCCAGGCTAGAGTGCAGTGGCGCGATCTTGCCTCACTGCAATCTCTGCCTCCCGGGTTCAAGCAATTCTCTGTCTCAGCCTCCCAAGTAGCTGGGATTACAGGCATCTGCCACCACGCTTGGCTAATTTTTGTATTTTTAGTAGAGACGGGGTTTCACCATGTTAGCCAGGCTGGTCTCGAACTCCTGACCTTGTGATCCACCTGCCTCGGCCTCCCAAAGTGCTGGGATTACAGGCGTGAGCCACTGCGCCCGGCCAGTTATTTATTTTTTTGAGACGTAGTCTTGCTCTGTCGCCCAGGCTGGAGTGCAATGGCACGATCTCAGCTCACTGCAACCTCTGCCTCCCGGGTTTAAGCGATTCTCCTGCTTCAGCCTGTAGCTGGGATTACAGGCGTTACAGGTGCCCGCCATCATGCCTGGCTTATTTTTGTATTTTTTAGTAGAGACAGGGTTTCACCACGTTGGTCAGGCTGGTCTCAAACTCCTAACCTCAGGTGATCCACCCTCCTCGGACTCCCAAAGTGCTGGGATTACAGGCGTGAGCCATGGCGCCCGGCCTATTTTATTTTGAGACGGAGTCTCGTTCTGTCGCCCAGGCTGCAGTGCAGTGGTGCAATCTCGGCTTACTGCAACCTCTGCCTCCCGGGTTCAAGCGATTCTCCTGCCTCAGCCTCCCAAGTAGCTGAGATTACAGGCGCACGCCACCATGCCTGGCTAATTTTTGTATATGTATATTTTTTGAGACGGAGTCTCCCTCTGTCGCCCAGGCTAGAGTGCAGTGGTGCGATCTCGGCTCACTGCAAGCTCCGCCTCCCGGGTTCACGCCATTCTCCTGGCTCAGTCTCTGGAGTAGCTCGGACTACAGGCGCCCGCCACCACGCCGGGCTAATTTTTTTTTGTATTTTTAGTACAGACGGGGTTTCACCATGTTGGCAAGGATGGTCTCGATCGAACTCCTGGCCTCAAGTGATCCGCCCTCCTCGGCCTCCCAAAGTGCTGGGATTACAAGCGTGAGCCACTGCGCCCAGCATTTTATTTTATTTTCGAGGAGTCTGCTCTGTCGTCTAGGCTGGAGTGCGGTGGCATGATCTCGGCTCACTGCAACCTCTGCCTCCCCGGTTCAAGCGATTCTCCTGCTTCAGCCTCCTGAGTTGCTGGGATTACAGGCGCGCGCCACCACAACCTGCTAGTTTTTTTTGTAGAGACGGGATTTCACAATGTTGGCCAGGCTGATCTCGAACTTCTGACCTCAGGTGATCCGCCCGCCTCGGCCTCCCAAGGTGCTGGGATTACAAGTGTGAGCCACCGCCCGCGGCCGGTAGAACATCTGAAGCTTCCAAAGCGAACTCTAAGGTTTCATTGGCACGAGGGGGCTCGAACCAGGTCAGGCTTCCAGGCGTCAGTGCCCAGTGCTTGGCATCTACTGATAGAAACCAGGAATGAGGGGCTGGAGCCGGAAACAGCTTGAAGAAAGAGGTAGAGTCCAGGGAGTGAGGACGGTGTCTCCTTTTCCTGGAAGTTGGTAATTCAGGCAGAAGGAAGTTGGATGAGCTTGCGGAACACCCGGGGGGCCAGTCGGCCCCGCTCCCGCCTCCACCGCGGAGGCGCGGCCCCTTTAAGGCTCCCGGAAACGGTCCCACAGGACCGGAAGTGACCCCCTTTATTTCCCTTCCTCACGTGGTGCAGGCAGGAAGTGACGCGCATGGCCCGGGAGCTGCGGACGCAGAGGCCGACGGAGCCGGAGTCGTGGACGCCGCGGGGTCTCCGGGACAGGTGACCGGGGGGAGGGGGCCTGGAGCGCGCCCAGAGAAGGCGGGGCCTGAAGCCCCACGTGGCGGGGAGCGCGAACAGGCGCGGGCGGGGTGGGGAGCCGCCGGCGGGGGCGGGGTCGGAGTACTCTGCGGGGGGCGGGGACAGAACGCCCACATGGGAAGCTGGAGGGGCGCTGGTGGGGCGGGCCGTTGGGGGGGGTGGGCAGGGCCGGGCCGGGGCGTGGCCAAAGCCTGGGCCGCCGGCCGTGGGCGGGGCCTAAAAGTTGTGGCTGGGCTGTGGGCGGGGCCATAGTGTTGCTTGGACAGCTGTGTGGCGGGGGGGTCGGTCGCCGGGCGTAAGTGCTGTGGGCGGAGCCAGAAAGTTTTGCCTTACTGGAAGTGGGTCCAGATTGTTGGCCGGGACGTTGGGGGCGGACCCAGAGGCTGACGGGAAGCCGGGGGTGGGGCCACAATGTAGCGGGGAGCCAGGGGGCGGGGCCAGGGTGCTGGCACGGAATGCTGGGGGTGGAGCCAGAAAGTTTCGTCTGAGCCACGGGCGCGGCCAGAGCGTTGGCGGGGAGGCGGGGAAGCGGGGAGCTGAGCCAGAACCCTGGGGAAGCCATGGGCGGGGCCAGATGTGACGCAACGAGGTGTGGGAGGGAGTCAGGGGGCGTGTCCAGGAACTTGGCCTGGCCAATCGGAGGCGGGGCCAGAGGGTTGACTGGGCAGGCCGGGGGCGGGGCTGGAATAATAATAAGAGATGGCAGGGGCGGGTCTAGCCTGTTGCCTGCGAGCCAGGAGGCGGGGAAAGAGCGTGGCTGGGAAAGTCGGGAGCCGGGCCAGATTAATGGCCCATGGGTGGGGGCGGGGCCAGAAGTCTGGCGGGAAAGGCGGAGCCAGAAAGTTTTTTCCCCGAACCGTGGGCGGGGCCAGAGCGGTTTCCAGGATGTCGGGGACGTGGCCCTGGCATTCCCAGCCGGATTGAGGCTGGAGCTTTGCACAGAAAATCTGGGGCGGGCCTGGGTAGTTTTGTCCTTGTTGGGGCGGGTGGAGTATTCAGTGGGGCAAAACGCCAGTTCTAGGAAGCCTCGCCAGTGAGTTCTGGGCCTGTGTACAGAATCCTTTCGGCGGAGGCGGGAGGTTGTCGACCTTCCGTAGGGCGCTGGAGACGGGACTAGGAAGTCCCTGGGGAAGGCGCGGGCTTGGAATGTTCTCTGAGAGCTTGGGCACCCAATAAGAGTGGGGTTCGGACTTTCTTTGAGCGAGGGATTGGGAATGTTTCTGAACCTTACTTGGTGGAGCTAGAATATTCACCTGGATATGAGAGGCACCAGGATGAGCACAGGGAGGTGGGTCTGGAACTTTCTTTTGCAGGCTGGTTGGAGGGGTTGTAGTTGGAACTCTCTTGAGATAGGGAACCCGGGCTAACACTCATACCACAGGGTGTGGCGGCTGGACTAGAATCTACGTTTGGAGGAGAGCAGTGTTGGATACTTAAGCAGTGGGTGGGGGCCAGAACATCCCCAAGGTGGGTTTGACTAGATCGTTTACATGGGAACTGGGTGAGTCCACAAAGGTCATGAAAGGGCTGAGTCTGAATTTCTATGGAGAAGGTGGAGGTGGCAGTTGAAAGGAGGGAGAGTGAGGGCTAGAATTCTCTTGGGGTACAGGGTTTTTTGTGTATGGCTGTGAGGATCCCACAGTGTGTTAGAGGATGAAGTAGGTCGGGGGGCCATTGGCCTTTGTCCTTCTTTTCCCTCTGCCCCCAGGAACCCTCAGTGCTGCGTCTAGATTCTGCAGGGGAGGTTTGCTGGGACCTTGGCTCCACCCAGCCAGCGAAATGGTGAGGCTGAAAAATGGGGTCTCTAGAATCTGAGTTTTGGGGAAGGGGGCTTGGGAGGATGGGATCCATGGGGGCAGACTCTCAGACCCTGGGGGAGAGTCCCTGGTATGGATGGAGGTTTTTCCTTCCATCCCTCAACTGCCTCCCGGTCTCAGGCAGCCACACTCGATTTGAAATCAAAGGAGGAGAAGGATGCTGAGTTGGACAAGAGGATCGAGGCTCTTCGGCGGAAGAATGAAGCCCTCATCCGGCGCTACCAGGTGCCCTAGCCCCGCCCTGGGAGACCCCATCCCCTCTCTTCCCCGCAGTGAGTTTTTCTCACCTCTCCCTTCCTTAAAACCTTTTCATGGCTCCCCATCACTGTCAGGATAAAAGCCAAAGGCCTTAGCCTGACATCCCTTCTTTCATTCCATTATTCATTCATTCATTCATTGTTCACAAATATTCCCCAAGATCTTTACCAGCCCCGGTGCTGAGTGGTGCTGGGAATATAGCTGTGACTGAGACAGACCCAGGCCTGCCCTTCCAGGGTCCACCGTCTAGTCAGGGAGACAGCCCTGTCCTCAGGGATGTCCCAGAGCAGACAAGTCTGGAATCAGGAAATTCAGGGGTCTGTGGAAGTCCAGAGGAGGCTCCTGACCCAGCCTTGGGGATATCAGGGAGGGCTTCCTGGAGGAGTGGACTCTGAGGCTTGAGTGGTGAGTAGACAATAGTCAGTTGAAAAGGAGAGGGGAACATGTTTCAGGCAGAGAGAACAGTTTGTGCAAATGTTAGAAGCAAGAGAGAGCTTGGAGCTTCAAGTTGGAGGGCTGGTTAGGAGAGAATTGACCTGGGCAGGTCAGCAGGGGCCAGGCTGTGCTAGGCTCTGAATGCCACCAGGCTGAGTTTGGACTTTGTCCTGAGGGCACTGGGGAGCCAGGGAGAGCCTTGAGCAGGGGTGGGACTGGTCAGAATAGTTCTTTAGGAAGACGCCTCTGGGTGCTGTGCGGTGGTGGGTGCGAGGAGATGATACTGGAGCCCAGAGACCAAGGAGGAAGCTAGGGCTGGAACCCTAGTGGGAGAGGAGGTACCTGGCTTAGGGCAGGGCTGTTGAGAGGGACTCAGTTATTGATGGGCAGTTCAGGGCAGAGGGAGGATTTAGGACAAGGCCGCTAAGTAGGTGGTGTGGCTGTCCCTGAGATGGGATCTGGGAGGTGGCATGGGTTTCATTTATTCATTCTTCATGTATTCATTCATTTTAAAAAAGGCATATCGAATTTCCCTTGTGGGCCAGGCAGCGTTCTAGACTTGGGATACGTGTCAGTGACATACCTCACTGAAAGCAGACAGACATTCCTGTCCCCAGACAGATTCTGCCGTAGTGGAGGAAGCAGACAGTGAGCAAGACGCATATGGTGCTGGGTGCAAATGGGATGAAAACAGAGAGGGTGGCAGGGGAGCTGGTTTCCACAGGGCGCTCAGGGAAGGCCTCACGAGAAGGCAGCATTGGAGCAGAGACCTGCAGAGATGAGGGGTTGGAGGGTCTCTGGGAAAAGTGCTCCTGGCAGAGGGATCCGCCGGCGCAAAGCCCCCGAGGCAGGTTTGAGCCTGGTATGTTCTGGGAATAGCAAGGAAGCCAGAGTAATCGTGGGGAGAGGGTGAGAGATGAGGTCGGGGAGGTACCAAGGCCAGATCCCACGGGTCCTACAGGCTGTGGGGAAGGCTGTTATTCAGAGGGGCACCACAGGAACGTTCTGAGTGGGGCAGCAACGTGATGAGGTTTGAAGGATGTGAGCGGCCTTCTTGTTCAGAGCCCAGGAGAGAGGCCTCGGCTGGGGCCAGACTTAGGAGGAGTTCAGGGGTCTGGGAGTCCGTCTGGCAGACAGGGTACCTGATGCTTCCCTGCCCCGGCTGTCTGCTCCTAGGAGATTGAGGAAGACCGTAAGAAAGCTGAACTTGAGGGAGTCGCGGTCACAGCTCCCCGAAAGGGCCGCTCAGTGGAGAAGGAGAACGTGGCAGTGGAGTCGGTGAGCTCATCACTGGGGTGCGGGACCTTGAGGATGGGGAGGGGCAGAGGGTTGAGGCCTGGGACCCAGGACCCCCCAGCTGTCCTGCACCAGTGGGTGGCCTCCATCCTGGCCGCATGCCTCCCTGCCCCAGTGACTGTATTTTCCCCATCTCCCCTCTTCCAGGAGAAGAACCTGGGTCCTTCCCGGAGGTCTCCTGGGACCCCTCGGCCCCCAGGGGCCAGCAAGGGGGGCCGGACTCCTCCACAGCAGGGAGGCCGGGCTGGCATGGGCCGAGCATCGCGCAGCTGGGAGGGCAGCCCTGGGGAGCAGCCTCGAGGAGGAGGAGCTGGGGGCCGTGGCCGGAGGGGCCGGGGCCGGGGTTCCCTTCACCTCTCTGGAGCTGGAGACACCTCAATCTCTGATCGTAAATCTAAGGTAGGAGCTAGGCAGCGCCTGGAGCCCTGGCTGAGGTTCTCTGTTGTCTGTTTCTGTCTTTTCCTTCTCTCAGATGCACATTTGTCCTGTGTGTCCATCTTTCAGCGTCTCTCTCTGAGCCTCTGCATCTGGCTCTGTTTCTCTCTTCCTTCACCTCCTCCTCCTGCTCCCCCTCTTCGAGTTCCTCCTGTTCCTTCCCTCTCACGCCCAGAGCTCGTGTGTTTTTGCTTGTCTCTTTCTCTCCTACTCCTGCTCCCCGTCTTCTCATTCCTCCTCGCCTTCCTTCCCTTCCCTCTCCTGCTTAGTGCTGCGTGTCCCTCCCTGTCCCTGTCTCTCTGTGTCTCCCTTTTTCTCGCTCTCTGGTGCATCCTTGCCCGCTCATCCTCTGTCCCCATCTCTCCTCCCTTTCTGGCGCTGTGTGTCTGTCTGGTGGGCTCTCTCTATCTGGTGTGCTTGTGAGCACAGGCTCTGTGTGGCATTGTTGCTGTGTGTTTGTCTTGGTCCCCGGCTTTGTTTATGGGGAGCAGTGATTTACTGTAACTACCTCACTCACCCCTGATGTGCACATCAGCGGGGTGGGAGGCTGTCTAGCTGAGCGGCTTACAGCCCACCGTGGACATGGGTTGAATCTGGTTCTGGGAGCTATCTGTCCTTGGGCAGCTTACTTCCCCTGTGAGCTTCTTGTTCTAGCACTTACACGGGAATAAGAAAATTCAAAAATTAGCCGGGCGTGGTGGTGGGCACCTGTAATCCCAGCTACTTGGGAGGCTGAGGCAGGAGGATCACTTGAACCTGGGAGGCGGAGGTCACAGTGAGCCGAGATCGTGCCACTGCACTCCAGCCTGGGCAACAGAGTGAGACTCTGTATCGAAAAAAAAAAAAGGCTGGGCGCGGTGGCTCACGAGGCCTGTAATCCCAGCACTTTGGGAGGCCGAGGTGGGCAGATCACCTGAAGTCAGGAGTTGGGAGACCAGCCTGGCCAACATGGCGAAACCCCATCTCTACTAAAAGTACAAAAATTAGCCGGGTGTGGTGGCACACGCCTGTAATCTCAGCTACTCAGGAGGCTGAGGCAGAAGAATTGCTTGAACCTGGGAGGCGGAGGTTGCAGTGAGCCGAGATCGTGCCATTGTACTCCAGCCTGGACAACAAGAATGAAACTCCGTCTCAAAAAAAAAAAATAATAATTAGACTTAAATTGGGCATGCCAAGCTGCTGTCAAAAAAAAGACTCCAAAAATTTCACAACCTAAGTGGAGTAGGAGTTTATTTCTCTCTGGTATGCTGAACCCTGCAGGGAGGTGGGTGGTCCAGGGGGTGAGGCCCCGCTCTGTGATGTCACTCAGGGACCCAGGTTCCTGCTTTTTTTTTTTTTTTTTTTGAGACAGAGTTTCACTCTATTGCCCAGGCTAGAGTGCAGTGGCATGATCTTGGCTCACTGCAACCTCTGCCTCCTGGGTTCAAGCGATTCTTGTGCTTCAGCCTCCCAAATAGCTGGGATTACAGGTGTGCACCACCACACCCGGCTAGTTTTTATATTTTCAGTAGAGACAGGGTTTCGCCATGTTGGCCAGGCTGGCCTTGAACTCCTGACCTCAGGTGATCCTACTGCCTCGGCCTCCCAAAATGCTGTGATTACATGTGTGAGCCACCGCGCCTGGCCTGGTTCCTGCTTTTTGTTGCTTGGTGGCCCCTAGGTCCTGGTCATCGTCTGTGGTAAAAGCTGGGTTGCCGACATGGTTGCGGTTCAGTTCACAGGAAGGGGAAAGATGAGTCTGCTTTATCACTTCTGGTCATGTCCTGTTGGTGAAAACTTAGACACCTGGTCATACCTAACCTCAAAGGAGACTGGGAAATGAAAACGTTGTCTACAGCTGGCTGGCTATTTGCCCATCTAAAATTTTGTTACTAGCTTGGTTACTAGTAACAAGTAGTTACTAGCTACTTGGAATGCTGGGTGTTATAGTATGGGCTTGTGGTCCTAGCTACTTGGGAAGCTAAGGTGGGAGGATCGCTTGAGCCCAGGAGTTTGAGACCAGCCTGGGCAACAGAGTCAGACCCCATCTCTATAAAAATTTAAAAAATTAACTGGACATGGTGGCGTGCACCTGTGGTCCCAGCTACTTACTTGGGAGGCTGAGGCAGGAGGATCACTTGGGAGGCTGAGCCTGGGAGGTCAAGGATGCGGTGAGCTGTGAATACACCACTACACTCCAGCCTGGGCCACAGAGTAAGACCCTGTTTCAAAAAAAAAAAAAAAAAACCAATAAAATATTGTTACCATGGAAGGAAAAAGGGGAGAACAGATTGTGGTTGGTGGGGGCAGGTCACCTAACCACTTGCCAAGTAATTACTGTTATTGCCACCACTATGATTGTGGCAACCTTGGTGTGCCAGAGCCCCCAGCACCCTGACACTGAGCTCCCAGGTGCAGTGGTTTGCTAGAAAGACTCATGGCTTAGATTTATCACAGGGAAAGAGGTCGCAAAGCAAAATCAGCAGTGGCGGGGTACCTGGGCTGAGGTCTGGAGCAAACCTGGCATGAACTTCCAAGAGTCCTTTCCCTGTGGAGTCCCAGGAGATGCACTGAATTCCTCCAGCACTGAATTGTGACAACACGTGGCTACCAGGGATGCCCACCAGAGATTCAGCACCCCAGGTTTTTAATTGGGGGCTGGTTTAATTATTTTTATTTATTGTATTTATTTAGTTTTTAAAATTTTTTTTTTTTTTTTTTGAGATGGAGTTTCACTCTTGTTGCCCAGGCTGGAGTGCAGTGGTATGATTTCGGCCCACTGCAACTTCTGCCTTTTGGTTTCAAGCAGTTCTCCTGCCTCAGCCTCCCAAGTAGCTGGGATTATAGGTGCCCACCACCACGCCCGGCTAACTTTTGTATTTTTAGTAGAGACGGGGTTTCACCATGTTGGCCAGGCTGGTCTCGAACTCCTGACCTCGTGATCCACCTGCCTCGGCCTTCCAAAGTGCTGGAATACAGGCTTGAGCCACCGTGCCCGACCTATTATTTTTATTTTTATTTTATGTTTTGAGACAGAGTCCTACTCTGTTGCCCAGGCTAGAGTGCAGTGGCGCAATCTCGGCTCACTGCAACCTCCACCTCCGGGTTTCAAGTGATTCTCTTGCCTCAGTCTCCTGAGCAGCTGGGATTACAGGCGCTCACCACCGTGCTCGGCTAATTTTTTTGTATTTTTAGTGAGACGGGGTTTTGCCATGTTGGCCAGCCTGGTCTCAAACTCCTGACCTCAGGTGATCCACCCACCTCAGTCTCCCGAAGTGCTGGGATTACAGGCATGGGCCGCTGCGCCCAGCCTATTATTTTTATATATTGTATTTTATTATTTATTTATTTATTTTTTGAGACGGATTCTTGCTCTGTCACCCAGGCTGGAGTGCAGTGGCGCCATCTTGGCCCACGCCATTCTCCTGCCTCAGCCTCCCAAGTAGCTGGGACTACAGGCACCCGCCACCACGCCCGGCTAATTTTTTTGCATTTATTTATTTATTTATGTATTTTTGAGACGGAGTTTCGCTCTTGTTGCCCAGGCTGGAGTGCAATGGCGTGATCTCAGCTCGCTGCAACCTCTGCCTCCCAGGTTCAAGCAATTCTCCTGCCTCAGCCTCTCGAATAGCTGGGATTACAGGCATGCGCCTCCACGCCGGCTAATTTTGTATTTTCAGTAGAGACGGGGTTTCTCCATGTTGAGGTTGGTCTCGAACTCCTGACCTCAGGTGATCTGCCCGCCTCGGCCTCCCAAAGTGCTGGGATTACAGGCGTGAGCCACTGCGCCTGGCCTATTTATTTTATAGACACAGGGTCTTGCTCCGTCACCCAGGCAAGAGTGCAGTGACACAATCATAGCTCACTGTAGCCTTGAGCATCTGGTCTCAAGGGATCCTCTTGCCTCAGCCTCTTGAGTAGGTAGGACTACAGATGTGTGCTACCACACCTGGCTAACTTTAAACTTTTTTTTTTTGAGACGGAGTCTCGCTCTGTTGCCCAGGCTGGAGTGCGGTGGCGTGATCTCAGCTCACTGCAAGCTCCGCCTCCCGGGTTCACGCCATTCTCCTGTCTTAGCCTCCCGAGTAGCTAGGACTACAGGCACCCGCCACCACGTCTGGCTAATTTTTTGTATTTTTTAGTAGAGACAGGGTTTCACTGTGTTAGCCAGGATGCTCTCGATCTGCTGACCTTGTGATCCGCCTGCCTTGGCCTCCCAAAGTGCTGGGATTACAGGCGTGAGCCACCGCGCCCGGCCACTTTTAAAATTTTTTGTAGAGATAGGGTCTTGCTATGTTGCCTAGTCTGGCCTTGAACTCCTGGGCTCAAGCAATCCTCCTGCCTTGGCCTCCCAAAGTGCTTGGATTAGCGGTGTGAACCACCGTGTCAGCCTGGAGGCTAGTTTTGAATGTAGGCCCCTTCTGTCTAGTATGTACTGAAATTCCAGACCCTCCAGTAGGAAAGCGAGTGCAGCGTATACTGTGGTGTTCTCATGGTCTAGGCCTGGCCAGCCAGCCTCATCAGTTCACTGCTGACCCGGAGCACGCTGAGAGCAAATGCTCAGACGCCAGCAGGCCAGTCTTAGGAGAGGAGCCTCAGGCCTGCTGGGCAGCCCCTCTCCTGCACCGGTGGCTTAATAGTTCTCCCTGAAGCTGGGTGTCCCTATCTTTTTCCCCCAGGAGTGGGAGGAGCGGCGCAGGCAGAACATTGAGAAGATGAATGAGGAGATGGAGAAGATCGCTGAGTATGAGCGCAACCAGCGGGTCAGTGGCGCGGGTGTCCCCAAGGCAGGGCCAAGCTGCCTGGGCTGCGGGAAGCCCGGGCCAACTCCCTGCTCCGCTGCCTGCAGGAAGGGGTGCTCGAACCCAACCCAGTGCGGAACTTCCTGGACGACCCCCGACGACGCAGCGGGCCCCTGGAGGAGTCTGAGCGGGACCGCCGGGAGGACAGCCGCCGGCATGGCCGCAACTGGGGTGGCCCCGACTTTGAGCGGGTGCGCTGTGGCCTTGAGCACGAGCGGCAGGTGGGTGCTGGCGGTGAGGACACCCCGGGGCTCTCAGGGCTCTGATGGGGACTGCACAGCAGGAACCAGACAGATTAGGACCATGGGGCCTCTCCTTTTTTGTGCCATAATACAGGACTTTTTTTTTGAGATGGAGTCTCGCTCTGTCACCCATTCTGGAGTGTAGTGGCACCATCTCGGCTCACTGCAGCCTTTGCCTCCTGGGTTCAAGCAATTCTTCTGCCTCAGCCTCCTGAGTAGCTGGGATTACAGGCAAGTGCCACCACACCTGGCTCATTTTTTCGTATTTTTAGTAGAGACGGGGTTTCACCATGTTGGCCAGGCTGGTCTTGAACTCCTGACCTCAAGTGATCCACCTGCCTCGGCCTCCCAAAATGCTGGGATTACAGGCGTGAGCCACTGTGTTTGGCCAGGATTTTAATTATTAAGGATTCATGGTATGTTTTGTTTCCTGCCAAGGTAAATCTCCCCCCATTGTTAATGACACCGGCATTTATGAGGCATCTACCACATGGCAGGTGCTGTGTGAGGGGTGGGGACCTGGCCTAGAAGAGGAGGGAGGGGCAGCGTCCTTGCACTTGGTGGTCCACCCCTAAATTGTCCGTCTGTTGGTTCTTCTGTCAGTACCATGTGGCTCTAGTTGTTACAGCTTTGTGGTATGTTTGAGGGTTTTCTTGTTACTAACGGTATTGTTTACTGGGCACTTACGATGTGCCAGGCACTGTTTTAGGTGCTGAGGATAAGAGTCGTTTTTTTTTGAGATGGAATCTTGCTCCATCGCCCAGGCTGGAGTGCAGTGGCGCGATCTCGGCTCACTGCAAGCTCCGCCTCCCGGGTTCACATCATTCTCCTGCCTCAGCCTCCCCAGTAGCTGGCACTAAGGCACCCACCACCATGCCCAGCTAATTTTTTGTATTTTTAGTAGAGACGGGGTTTCACCATGTTAGCCAGGATGGTCTCGATCTCCTGACCTCGTGATCCGCCCGCCTCAGCCTCCCGAAGTGCTGGGATTACAGGCATGAGCCACCGCGCCTGGCTTTTTTTTTATTTTTTGAGACGGAGTCTTGCCCTGTCGCCTAGGCCGGAGTGCAGTGGCACGATCTCGGTTCACTGCAAGCTCTGCCTCCTGGGTTCATGCCAGTCTCCTGCCTCAGCCTCCCGAATAGCTGGGACTACAGGCGCCCGCTACCACGTCCGGCTAATTTTTTGTATTTTTAGTAGAGACAGGGTTTCACCATATTAGCCAGGATGGTCTCCATCTGCTGACTTCATGATCCGCCTGCCTTGGCCTCCCAAAGTGCTGGGATTACAGGCGTGAGCCACCACGCCCAGCGAGATAAGAGTTTGGAGGCAGAGCCCCTGCCTTGATGAGGTTTCTTCTGGTGGGAGCTGAGTAAATGAAAATATAGTAAGATGTGAGGTCCTGCCAAGTGTTGTGGAGAAAAATCCAGCAGCTGAGGGGACAGAGGGATGCTACTTAGGTGATCTGAGAGGGCGTCTCTGAGGAGGTGCCACCTGAGCCTACTTGGTTGTGATCTCTGCCTTGTCATCGCTTCCCTGTGTGACCCTGAGCAAGTGGATGTACCTCGGGGCTTAGGGGCGGGGTGGGGTGCGGGACAGTGCCCTGACTCCCCGTGGGCTGGGGGGCAGGGCCGCCGAGCTGGCCTGGGCAGTGCTGGAGACATGACGTTGTCCATGACGGGCCGGGAGCGGTCGGAGTACCTGCGCTGGAAGCAGGAGAGGGAGAAGATCGACCAGGAGCGGCTGCAGAGGCACCGCAAGCCCACTGGCCAGTGGCGGCGCGAGTGGGATGCCGAGAAGACCGATGGGATGTGAGTCTCCTCCCCATTCCTCTCCCTGTGTGGCACCTTGACCTTGGCCTTGACTTCTAAGTCCTATGCCTCTCTCTGGTTTTTCCTGCTGTGTATGAGTGAGTGACTGCTAAGTATCCTGAGATGCCATGGACCAGCTGCCGGAGCTCAGCGGCGCGTGAGAGAATTTCTAGTTTTCTTTTTTTTTTTTTTGAGATGGAGTCTCGCTCTGTCGCCCAGGCTGGAGTACAGTGGCGTGATCTCGTCTCACCACAAGCTCCGTCTCCCAGTTCATGCCATTCTCCTGCCTCAGCCTCCCGAATAGCTGGGACTACAGGCGTCCGCCACCACGTCCGGCTAATTTTTTGTATTTTTTAGTAGAGACAGGGTTTCACCGTAGCCAGGATGCTCTCGATGTCCTGACCTTGTGATCCGCCTGCCTTGGCCTCCCAAAGCGCTGGGATTACAGGCGTGAGCCACCGTGCCCGGCCGAGCATTTCTGGTTTTCTTTTTGTTTTTGGAGACAGAGTGTAGCTCTGTCACCCAGGCTGGATGGAGTGCAGTGGGAGGATCTCAGCTCACTGCAACCTCTGCCTCCCAGGTTCAAGCAATTCTCCTGCCTCAGCCTCCTGAGCAGCTGGGGTGAGGATTTCTTCTGTGTTCACGGGTATGCTGGGCTCAGCTGATCCAGGCTGGACGCTAAGCTGTGGGTCCCGCTGGGCTTGGCTCCTCGCGGCAGGGTGAATTCACTCTGCGCCAGTGTGTTCATTCTGCTGTCCAGGCTGAGGGCAGCAGCTGCCTGGGGAGCGCTTGCCCTGACACGGGCAGATGCAAAAGCAGGCACACTTCCCAGTTGTGTTCGCCAGCACACCCCGCCTCACTGGGGTGGGGAAACGAGTTCTGCCCACTCCAGTGGATAGGACCACCGGTGGTGGCAGGGACGTCAGTTCCAATGCAGGGAGGGCGTGAAGGCTGTTTAATAGCCATTAGACCTTTGCATCCTCCCGCCAGCCTCTGACCTGTCCGCACCAACTCAGATCCCTGAATGTCTCTCCATGCCTCACCATCACCTTCTTTTTTTACTTTTTTTTTTGAGACAGAGTCTCGCAGTGTTGCCCGGGCTGGAGTGCAGTGATGTGATCTTGGCTCACTGCAACCTCTGCCTCCTGGGTTCAAGCGATTCTCCTGCCTCATCCTCCCGAGTAGCTGGGATTACAGGCACATGCCACCACATCCAGCTAATTTTTTGTATTTTTAGTAGAGGCGGGGTGTCACCATGTTGGCTTGGCTGGTCTTGAACTCCTGACTTCATGATTCGCCCACCTGAGCCTCCCAAAGTGCTGAGATTACAGGTGTGAGCCACTGCGCCCGGCACCACCACCTTTTTATCCCAGTGGCATTGTTAACCTCAAGTTTGACTCTGTCCCCCGATTCAGTCAGACTTAAAGCAAAGCCCACATTGCATCATCGTCATGGGGACCAACTTCCATAACCAAGAAGGAGAAGGTTCTGGAAGAGCCGATAAATAGCAGTATTTAAAGATTAGCAACTTTAGGTTTTACCTCATCCCCCATTCTTTCCTGTGTTGAAAGTTTTCATTCACCTATAACTTGTTTTTTGGCTTTGGCTAAGGAGGATTTTGTCTGTTTGCCCGGTGGTCAGGAAGCATTTTGTTCTGGATTGTGAACCAAGCCTGTGCGAGTGTGAGAAATAATTTGCACAGATACTATAGCTGATCTTCCTAAGGAGGAGGCAGCTGGGCTTTTGGGGAGATGTTCTCAGCATTCACAATGAGAAAGTATTTGTTTTTCTTGTGTGTCCCAAAAGCAGTTTGCAACAAGTCTAATTAATAATGTGTGTGTGGGCCGGGCGCAGTGGCTCACATCTGTAATCCCAGCACTTTGAGAGGCTGAGGCAGGTGGATCACGAGGTCAAGAGATCGAGACCATCCTCGATGGTGAAAGCCCGTCTCTACTAAAAATACAAAAAATTAGCTGGGTGTGGTGGTGGGCACCTGTAGTCCCAACCACCTGGGAGGCTGAGGCAGGAGAATGGCGTGAACCTGGGAGGTGGAGCTTGCAGTGAGCTGAGATCACGCCACTGCACTCCAGCCTGGGTGACAGAGAGAGACTCTGTCTCAAAAAAAAAAAAAAAAAAAAAAAAATGTGTGTCTGGGCCAGGCGTGGTGGCTCATGCTTGTAATCCCCACCATCCCAGCACTTTAAGAGGCCAAGGCTGGAGGACTGCTTGAACCCAGGAGGTTTGCAGTAAGCCGTTATGATGCCACTGCACTCCAGCCTGGACCACAGAGCAAGACCCTATCTCTAAGAAAAAAAAAATGCATGATGTCTTGCTTTCATCAGCATATATTTGAGTCCTCCCCTATGTCATGGAAGGTTCTAGGTGATACAGCAGCAAACAAAACATTTCTGCCTTTTTGGAACTAGGAGTGTAGTGGGCAAGGTGGGTAATTAAGAGGTCTAATGTTAGGCCCAGAAGGGTAATGATGCAGAGTAAGCAGCCAGGGTGGAGGTTAGAATTTTACACTTAGATAGTCTGTGTAATAATAATATCTTTTTTTTTTTTTGAGACAGTCTTGCTGTGTTGCCCAGGCTAGAGTGCAGTGGTGTGATCTCAGTTCACTGCAACATCACCTCCTGGGTTCAAGTAATTCTCCTGACTCAGCCTCCCGAGTAGCTGAGATTACAGGTGCCCGCCACCAAGCCCGGCTAATTTTTATATTTTTAGTAGAGATGGGGTTTCACCCTGGTCTCGAACTCCTGGCCTCAGGTGATCCGCCCACCTGGCCTCCCAAAGTGTTGGGATTACAGGCGTGAGCCACCGTGCCCGGCCCTAATATTATCTTAGCTGGGGGTTCAGGAAGGCCTCTGAGCAGAGCCCTGAAAGGAGGTGAGGGAGTGAGCCAGTGAAAAATGCGGGAAGAACGTTCCAGGAGCAGGCGCTAAGGCCCTGAGGCAGGAGCTAGGTGTGGTGGAAGAGCCTGCTTAGCTGGAGAGGCGAGAGAGACTGGTGGGAAAGGTCAGACAGGGAGTTGGGGGTCATGTACTTGGGCAAGGGTCTGTGGTGATCTCCCCAAATTTTTGTTTTGGCGCCCACATTCTGAATCTTTTTGTATTTGTCACTGTGCTGTCAAATTTGCCTCTTGCCCATCACCTGGTCCTATCCTTTTTTTTTTTTTGAGATAGGGTCTCCCTCTGTCACCCAGGCTCGAGTACAGTGGCTTGATTACTGCTCACTGCAGCCTTGACTTCCCAGGCTCAAGCGATCCTCCCTCCTCAGCCTCCCGAGTAGCTGAGATTACAGGCACGTGCCACCACGCCCAGCTAATTTTTGTATTTTTTGTAGAGGTGGGGCTTCGCCATGTTCACCACGCTGGTCTTGAACTCCTGGGCTCAAGCGATCTGTCTGCCTCAGCCTCCCAGAGGGCTGGGATTACAGGCTTGAGCCACCATACCCGGCCCTGTCCTACTTCTAGTGACCCCTCTCTGGTTGACCGTCTGTCTCTGATCCGATTTGTGACCCTGACCTCTCCCATCTTCTTGATCCTCTTGTTACCCCGTTCCCCCAGCTGCCCGCTCACCCGTTATCTTTCCCCCAGGTTCAAGGATGGCCCAGTCCCTGCCCATGAACCATCCCACCGCTATGGTGAGTGGGTGCCGTTGGATGAGCCGAGGCTCGGTTTGGGAGTCGGTGGTGGTGTGTGCCACACCTTCCCTTCCCGACGACACCTGGGTTCTGTTGCAGATGACCAGGCCTGGGCCCGGCCCCCAAAGCCCCCTACTTTTGGGGAGTTCCTGTCCCAGCACAAAGCTGAGGCCAGCAGCCGCAGAAGGAGAAAGAGCAGTCGGCCCCAGGCCAAGGCAGCGCCCAGGGCCTACAGGTGGGGCACCCCTTCTGCGGGCTTGCACATTCCCAGGGCTCTCCGCAGGGCGTTCTCTTCTTTGTCTTGCTGTGAAGGTGTGGGTACATCTGTCTGTCCCTGTCTTTGTCTCGGCCCTGTCTATCTCGCAGGTCCGTGGTTTGAGGGGCTTGGGATCTGGCTCTTGGTTTTACCCTCATCTGTCCCCTTTCTGCCGTCACCCATCTCCTCTCCTGTCACCTGCCCCACTTTCTATCTGTCCTTGACACCTGGGGACACACATCCGCCATTCCCTCAGCGCTCCAACATGCCAGATGCTCTGGGCAGCTCCTCCCGAGGGAGGGTGGAGGCAGGAAGCCCCTTCCTCCTGTCTACTCTCCACCCAGGCATCACCCCTCCCTCTGTTCCCTCTAGTGACCATGATGACCGCTGGGAGACAAAAGAAGGGGCAGCATCCCCAGCCCCTGAGGCTCCACAGCCTACTTCCCCCGAGACTTCCCCCGAGGAGACACCCATGCAGGTGAGGCTGGGCTGTGGTTCAGGGCATGGGCCTGGGGTGGGGGCTCAGGACCCGTGCCTTGCCCTGACTTGCCTGTGTCCCCAAAGCCACCCGAGATCCCAGCTCCTGCCCACCGGCCTCCTGAAGACGAGGGGGAAGAGAATGAGGGGGAAGAGGATGAAGAATGGGAGGACATTAGTGAGGATGAGGAGGAGATCGAGGCGGAAGAAGGTGACGAGGAGGAGGAACCAGCCCAAGACCACCAAGCACCAGAGGCTGCCCCCACCGGGATCCCCTGCAGTGAGCAGGCCCACGGAGTCCCCTTCAGTCCGGAGGAGCCCCTGCCGGAGCCCCAGGCCCCTGGCACGCCTTCCAGCCCTTTCTCACCACCCAGCGGCCACCAGCCCGTGTCCGATTGGGGTGAAGAGGTGGAGCTGAATTCTCCTCGGACCACCCATCCGGCTGGCGCCCTCTCTCCGGGTGAGGCCTGGCCTTTTGAGAGTGTATGAAGTTGGCTGCCTGTGTGTGTGTGTGTGTGTGTGTGTGTACGCGCACTAGAGGGGTGTGGCTGGTGGGGGACCCTTGGGGGCTGGGCCCTGGGACCCAGTGTGCCCCACAGCCCTGTCGGCTGGGCGGGGGGTGGCGCAGCCCATACTCTTGTGTACTGTCATGCCCATCTCTGGAATGCCCACTCCCAGAGCCTGCCCCAGCCCTTCGAGCCCCCTCCCCAATAAAGAATTCACATCCTCAAATGACATTCCCCCAGGTGTGTCCTTGAACCCCCTTCAACTCCCCCTGGGCCTTCTCTCTTGGGGTGGGGAGATGTCAGGTGGGAAAGGGGGCTTGACCGGGGCTCCCCTTCCCTAGGAGGTGGCCAGTCAGCCCCTGCCTCCCCGGAGAGTGGGCCCAGCCTCCAAGGAACCCAGAAAGCTGAAGAGGAAGGGTCTGAGGCAACTCCAGGTGGGGGAGTGCATGGGGCAGGGGATGAAGGCCACTTCTTCCTCTTTCTCTGGGGCTGAGGGGCAGAGGGCTTGGGGGGAGTGGGGTGAGTGTGTGTAGGTAGCAGTTGGACCATAGAGGTGAGGTGAAAAGAGTGAGCTCGGATAGGGATGGGGGGCTGGAGCCGGGTGGCAGGGGTGGGGCAAAGGGGCAACTTTATGGGCCAAGCCAATAGGAATTGGGTATGGAGGTTGAGGAGGTGGGGTTAAGGAAAGGATTAGAATTTTGGAGTCGAGCTCGGGGGTTTTGGAAAGCACTGGTTTAAGAGTTATGGGGTGTGGATCGGATGCCTTGGCTCATGCCTGTAATCCCAGCTACTTGGGAGGCAGGAGGATCGCTTGAACCTGGGAGGCGGAGGCTGCAGTGAGCCGAGATCGCTCCACTGTGCTCCCACCTGGGCGACAGAGCTAGACTCCATCTCAAAAAAGGTGGTTGGCGTTGGTGTACTAGGGCAGGAGCTAGAGGCAGACTTCGAAATTTGAACTGGCTCGAAAAGGCCAAAGAGATGGGCAAGGGCAGAAAACTGGATTTAACTATGGCTGGGATTCGAGGGCAACCTAGTGGGGCAAATTAGAACAGACATGCGGACCCGATCAGCATTTTGGGACCGACGAAGTGCGAGCAAGAGGCCAAGCCCCTTTCCACCTACACTCCGTAGGAGTAAGATTTCGAATCTCAGATGGCCTCCCCTTCCCCCAGAGTGGGATTAGGATTTGGGGGGCAGAGCCAAGGAAGCACTGGTTAGAATAGCAGGCGTTGGCTAAGGAAAGGGGAGGGCAGGTCCTCTAGGACTTGCTTGGTGGAGGTTGGTGAAGGCCGTGAGATGGGGCGGGGGTGGGAGAGGACAGTTTGCAGCCGTGGGTGGCGCGGGGTCCCAGGCGCTCTGTCTTGGGCCACTTGTTGGTCGGGAGACAGATCTCGCCACACCCGCGTTTCCTCGATTGTAAACGGTTATGTTGGGAGTGTTTGCTGCTGCGTGGGTCCGCTGAGAGGATTAGTCTGGGCCCCATAAACCGCTTAGCGCCAAGACTGCTGTGGCAAGGGCTCGAACTGGATGAGAGGCGTGGCTAGACGGGGGAGGGGTCCTGGGCCGGGGGGGAGGTGGGAAGACTGCTCCCCTCCGCTGACTCAGCCCCTTCTCTCCTCAGAGGCAGGCCCCGAAGGCCAGGAGACGGCGGAGATCACCGACTTCCAGAGGGTGCGTTTCTGCAAGGTGGTGGCGGCCCCTCCGCCGCCGGGGGCCGCTCGCTGACCACGCCCGCCGGACCGCGGCCTCCGCGCTCTGCACTAACCTCCCACCGCCTCGCTCCTCTGTCCTCTGCTTCTGCCACACTCCAGCCCAGGAGGGGGTTAAATCTAAGGGGGGAGGAGCCAGGGTCTGCGAGCCGGGCGGGGCCAGGGCAGTAGTCGGTGCAGGCCCCACCAACGGGGGACGTCGCGGCACTGGGACGGCTGGGACGCTTCCGCGTTAGTCTCCCATGGAGGCCCTGGGCGGCTCGGGCCAGTCTTCGGGCCGAATCTCCCGCTTCCAGGATTGCATCCGAGGCCTGGCAGCCGGTGACTCTTCCGAAGGGCTTGAATTACTCGGGCGCCAGCCCTGTCGTATTAAACGCAGTGCTTCCGCTCACCCTTGAACTGTGTTTCTG
Source organism: Pongo abelii (assembly GCF_028885655.2). NCBI lineage: Eukaryota > Metazoa > Chordata > Mammalia > Primates > Hominidae > Pongo > Pongo abelii. The sequence goes on from NC_072005.2 coordinate 53,393,663, forward strand.
GAGGGGGCAGGCTAGGTTGCTGTGCTTGGCGGGCTTTTCCGTGGCGGAAGAGGGGAGAGGAAGGGGTCTTCCTCCACCGGTCTGATCTGTCTTCCCTCCCCCCTCCCGCAGGCCTCCCCGAATTCCTGAAGACGCTGCTGGGAGGGGACTGAAGCTTCCCCGCCTTGATGGGGAGGGGGCGTGAGGAGGGGTTTATCTGGATTTCCAGGCTGTGTTCTTTCTACCCCAGAGTCTAGTCCGGACCCCTTGGCTGTAGGGAGAGGGGAAAGCTAACGATTGAGGAGGAGCTGGGAGAAGGGGCGCGATTGCGGTGAGGGGCGGAGCTGGAACTTCGGGGCCTGAGGCGCTGAAAATACCTGAAAGCGGGCTGAGAGTGTGCTGGAGGAGGTGGGTCCCGCGGGGGCGGAGCTAGGCTGCCTGGTCGGGGCCAGAATCCTGACAGGCGGAGTTAGAGCGGGGGGCGGGGTTAGCGCGCGCGGGTGGGGCGCTCACCGTGGGCATGGGGCGGGGCTGCCAGCGGGGGCGTGGTCGGGGTGTCGCGCGGGAACCCGCGGGGGAGGAGAGCTGGGACTCCGGAACTAGAGTGTGGGAGCGAGAGGCCGTAGCGGGCAGGGCTCGAGTGCTGGAGTAGACGGTCCGACAGGCAGAGAAGTGAGACTGGTTGCGGCACAGGGCGGGTTAGGGCTTGAGCCCGACGAGGGGGCGGGCTCCGAGGCGGGCTAGACGCCTGGGCTGGATGAAGTCCGAGTCTGGGAAGAGAACCGTGTTGTGGCGGGAGGAGGCGGTGATAGAGGTGGTGGGGCTAAGCGCGGGGGCGGGGCTGGAGCGAGGGGGGCGGGGATAGCACCTCCGCCGGTCGGTGGTTGGGCAGAGTCTGGAGGGAGTGGGCCTAGGATGCGGAGGCGGCCGCTGGCGTGGGGGCGTGACCATGCCTGGCGGGGGCGGGGCCGGAGGCGGGCAGTTTAGAGCGCGGGGCGGTCCTGCGGGGTGGGGCCGGGGCCTGGCGGGGGCGGGGCCTGTGCGGGCCGCGGCGCGGAGCCGAGTGGGCTGCGGGGATGCGGGGGACCAGCTGCGTGGGCGGCGGCGCCGAAAGCCCCGGCGGCGCGGGGCTGAGCGAGGGCCCGCGGGGGCGCTGGCTGCGCTTGGCCCCGGTCTGCGCCTACTTCCTCTGCGTCTCGCTGGCTGCTGTGCTGCTCGCCGTGTACTACGGTCTCATCTGGGTACCCACGCGGTCTCCCGCGGCGCCCGCCGGCCCACAGCCCAGCGCGCCGTCCCCTCCGTGTGCTGCCCGCCCAGGCGTGCCGCCTGTCCCGGTGCCCGCCGCTGCCTCCGTCTCCTGCCTCCTAGGAGTCCCCGGCGGGCCGCGACCCCAGCTCCAGCTGCCGCTGAGCCGCCGCCGCCGGTACAGCGACCCCGACCGCCGTCCGAGCCGCCAGACACCCAGAGAGACGCCAGAGGCCGCGGAGGGGCGAGGACCCGGGTAACTCTCCTTGCCACCCCAACCCGGATCGCCAGCCCTCGAGAGCTCTGTGCTCCATGCCGAGGATGCGCCGTCTCTGGATGGGTCCGGCTTTCTTCCTGATGACATCGCCCAGCGTCTCTGGAGCCGTCATCCCGCGGAATGGGGGTCCGGGGGTGTCAACTCGGGGCCTTGCCTCTTGCAGCTCCTCTGTGGTCAGGCCGGGTCCTCCACCATTAGGAAGATCTCATTCTGAGCTCTGTCTCCTGCCCCTCCTGCTGTGGGATGCTGAGCACAGAGCCCACAGCCCATCTGCCTCCTCACCTCCCTGAATCCGTGTCCATCTGCAATAAACCACAGCCTCGGCTGCTTCGTGCTCTGTCTGTCCTGTTGTCTGCAGAGATGCCTCCCCTTCCAAGTTTGTGTGGGAAAGACCTTTCTGGGGTGTGGCCTTTGTCTCTTTTGTCCCGGGTGGGCTGTTCCCCTTCCTTAAGGCGCCCTTCTTTTCTTGGAGTAGGGAGAAGAAGCTTAGCAGCAGCAGGGCCTTTGAAGGTCAGACAGTGGGAAGGGCTTCCCAGTTTTTTGTGTGCTTGGAGCAAAGGATAAATGTCTCTGGAGAGAAGCAGAGTGTCTGCCCTCGTGTTACAGCACAGGAGACAAGAGGAGGGGTGGGGTGATTTAGGGCAATAGCTGGGGTTCTGGGAATTGCTGTTGGTGTAATTGTCATGTCAGGGACAGAGGCTAAATCACCCAGGGATCTCAGTTGGCTGCCGAGAGGGAACGATGCTGGCCCACTTCCTGGGGTCAGAGAGATGAGAGTGGATGGCGGCGGTGGTGGTGTTGCTTCTCAGCCTGTCTGGCAATCTCAGAGCCAATGACCAAAGCGCTGTGCTGCCTTGGAAGACTTGGTGCGGCCTCTCTGGCCTGGGGCGCTGCTAGGAAACCAAGGCCAGGAAACTGAGGTCTAGCTTCTGGGCAAGGAGTCCATGTTCCATCTTGGAAGACTGAGGCCTGGCTCTGGGCAGGGCCTGGGATCTGACATGCAGGAAGCTGGTTCCTGTCCAGCCTCCCCGCTTGAGCTGGGGGCCTTTCCAGGAGAGTGAGGCTGAGCATCTTCTCCCACATTGTGGCTCCTGGAGATCTGTGGAGGTGGTTAGGAAGGTCAGCTGCTGTGCTCACCTCCCCTTTACCCCACCACCACTCCCCAGAGGGTGGCTGTGAAGGGGAATCTAGGAAGCCAGCACTTCTTTATAGTCAGCATAGGTGATAGTTAGGGGCACTGATTGGGGCAAGACTACTCGGGTTCAAATTCCAGCTCCTCTCATTACAAACTGTGTGACTTTGGGCAGGTCACTCAACTTCTGTGTTTCTTTTTTTCTTTTTTTTTTGAGATGGAGTCTCGCACTGTTGCCCAGGCTGGAGTGCAGTGGCATGATCTCGGCTCACTGCAACCTCCACCTTCTGGTTCAGGTGAGTCTCCTGCCTCAGCCTCCCGAGTAGCTGGGATTACAGGTGCCCACCACCACACCCAGCTAGTTTTTTTTTTTTTCTATTATTATTATTATTTTATTTTTATTTTGAGAGAAATCTCACTCTTGTCCCCCATGCTTGAGTGCAATGGCCCGATCTCTGCTCACTGCAACCTCCACCTCCCAGGTTCAAACAATTCTCTTGTCTCTGCCTCGCAAATAGCTAGGATTAAGGCCCCTGCCACCATGCCTGGCTAATTTTTGTATTTTTTAGTAGAGATGCGGTTTCACCATGTTGGCCAGGCTGGTCTCGAACTCCTGACCTCGTGATTTGCCCGCTTGGGCCTCCCAAATTTCTGGGATTACAGGCATGGGCCACCACACCCGGCCTCTGTTTCTTTTTTTTTTCTTTTGAGACGGAGTCTCACTCTGTCGCTCAGGCTGGAGTGCAGTGATGCAATCTCGGCTCACTGCAAGCTCCGCCTCCCGGGTTCATGCTATTCTCCTGCCTTAGCCTCCCGAGTAGCTGGGATTACAGGCGCCCGCCACCACACCCGGCTAATTTTTGTATTTTTAGAAGAGACAGAGTTTCATCATGTTGGTAAGGCTGGTCTCAAACTCCTGACCTAAGGTGATTCGCCCACCTTGGCCTCCCAAAGTGCTGGGATTACAGGCGTGAGCCACTGTGCCCAGCCTTACAATTTATTTAAATTTTTTAAACTTTTTGTTTGTTTGTTTAATAGAAATGGGGTTTCACACTATGTTAGCCAGGCTGGTCTTGAACTCCTGGGCTTAAGTGATCTTCCTGCCTTGGCTTCCCAAAGCCCTGGGATTATAGGCGTGAGCCACCGTGCCTGGCCCTGCCTTTGTGGTTCTGTAGAATGAAGATGCTAATGGTACTTACTTCATAGACTTGCTCTGAGGAATAAATAAACTGGTGATCTCAAGCCCTGAGAACGATGTCACATGTTCTCTCTCCCCACCACCTCTGTCCCTCAGGGTTTAAAAGCCCCAGCTGGGATCCTCTGGGGATAGCAAGTCAGTCCAAAGCCCTGGCCACCAGCAAATGGTGAGTTTGAGGGAGGGGCCTCTCCATTTCGGTTCCCACTGGCCCCCCTCTCTTTGGTTTTCATCTCTCTTCTCCCAGCCCCATTTTTTCCTACTCTTTCGTTTCCTTGTTTCTGTGTGTCTTGGCTCTTTTCTCTTTCTGTGTTTGTCTCTCTGCGTCTCAGTCTTTCTGTGTCCTGTGTATCTCTCTGGTGTCTCTTGGTATTGTTTCTCCCACTCTGTATGTCTCTGCTGACTCATTCTGTCCCCTCTCTATTGCTCTGTGTCCCCAGCTCGTTCTTTTTTTTTTTTTTTTTTTTTTTTTTTTTTTTTTTAGATGGAGTCTTGCTCTGTTACCCAGGCTGGAGTGCAGTGGCGCTGAGATTACAGGCGCCCACCACCATGCCCGGCTAATTTTTGTATTTTTAGTAGAGAGAGGGTTTCACCAGAGTGGCCAGGCTAGTCTTGAACTCGTGACCTCAAGTGAGCTTCCCGCCTCGGCCTCCCAAAGTGCTGGGATTACAGGCGTGAGCCACTGTGCCCAGCCCCAGCTGATTCTCTTTCTTCTCTCCTCCACACTTACCTCACCCCAACACTTTCTTCCACCTTGCTCCCCTTCCCCTGCCCCCGCACCCCACAGCTTCCAGGTCCCTAGTCTCAGTGTCCCCTATCTCCTTCCCTTTATCGCTTCCTTTTCTCCTCCTGTTTCTCTTGGTTTCTCTTTTGGTCTCCATTGTTTAATCTTCCTTTTAACAAATATTTTTTGAGGCTGGGCACAGTGGTTCTTGCTTGTAATCCCAGCACTTTGGGAGGCCAAAGCCAGAGGATCACTTGAGGCCAGAAGTTAGAGACCAGCCTTTGTAACACAGCAAGACTTCATCTCGACAAAAAATTAAAAAATCAGCCGGGCGTGGTGGTGCATGCCTGTAGTCCCAATTACTCAGGAGGCTGAGAGGAGAGGATTGCTTGAGTCCAGGAGGTCGAGGCTGCAGTGAGCTATGATTGCACTACTTCACTCCAGCCTGGGAAACAGCAAGATCCTGTCTCTAAAAAACTAACCCCCCCCCAAAACCCACAACTATTTTTTGAGCATCTGCTGTGTGCCAAAGCTTATTTTAAACACTGGAGACACAGGAGTGGATAAAACAGGCAAAAATTTCTGCTCTCGGCTGGGCGTGATGGCTCATGCCTGTAACCCCAGCACTTTGGGAGGCCAAAGCAGGAGGATCACTTGAGGTCATGAGTTTGAGACCATCCTGGACAACATAGTGAGATCTTGTCTACAAAAAATACAAAAATTAGCCAGGCATGGTGGTGCATGCCTTGTAGTCCCAGCTACTCCAGAGGCTCAGGTGAGAGGATTGCTTGGAGGTCAAGGTTGCAGTGAGCTGTGTGACTGCACCATTGCACTCCAGCCTGGGCAAGAGAGCAGGACCCTATCTCAAAAAAAAAAAAAAAATTCCGGCCGGGTGCAGTGGCTCACGCCTGTAATCCCAGCACTTTGGGAGGCCAGGGCGGGCAAATCAGGAGGTCAGGAGTTCGAGACCAGCCTGACCAACATGGTGAAACCCCGTCTCTACTAAAAATACAAAAATTAGCTGAGCGTGGTGGCGCACGCCTGTAATCCCAGCTACTCAGGAGGCTGAGGCAGGAGAATTGCGTGAACCTGTGAGGCGGAGGTTGCAGTGAGCTGAGATTGTACCACTGTACTCCAGCCGGGGCGACAGAGCTAGACTCCATCTCAAAAAAAAAAAAAAAAATTCCTGCTCTCAGTGGAACGGAATATTAGTGGGGACACAGACAAGAAATACAATTAATGGCCGGGTGCGGTGACTCATGCCTGTAATCTCAGCACTTTGGGAGGCCAAAGCAGGAGGATCACTTGAGGTCATGAGTTTGAGACCATCCAGAACAACATAGTGAGATCCTGTCTCTACAAAAAATATAAAAATTAGCCGGGCATGGTGGTGCATGCCTTGTAGTCCTAGCTACTCGGGAGGCTGAGGTGAGAGGATTGCTTGAGCCTGGGAGGTCAAGGTTTCAGTGAGCTGTGACTGCACTACCGCACTCCAGCCTGGGCAAGAGAGCAAGACCCTATCTCAAAAAAAGAAAAATTCCTGCTCTCAATGGAACTGAATATTAGTGGGAAACACAGACAAGAAATTCAATTAATAGCCGGGCGCGGTGGCTCATGCCTGTAATCCCAGCACTTTGAGAGACCTAGGAGGGCAGATCACCTGAAGTCAGGAGTTCCAGACCAGCCTGACCAACATGGTGAAACCCCGTCTTGACTAAAAATACAAAAATTAGTTGGGCGTGGTGGTGGGTGCCTATAATCACATCTACTTGGGAGGCTGAGGCAGGAGAATTGCTTGAATCCAGGATGGAGAGGTTGCAGTGAGCCGAGGTCGCACCACTGCACTCCAGCCTAGGTGACAGAGTGAGACTCTGTCTCAAAAAAAAAAAAAAAAATTCCTGTTCTTAATGGAACTAAATATTAGCGGGGACAAAGACAAGAAATGTGATTCATAACTTTGAGTGAAAGCAGGGTAAGGGTGATGGGGATGATGGAGGGGCTGGTTACTGGGTAGAAGCCCAAGACAGGTGAGGGTGAGGCTGGCAGGTCTCTGGGGGCTGAGGGAACAGTAAGTGCAAAAACCTTCAGGGTGGTGTGCATGGCTTGTTCAAGGAACAGCAAAGAGGCCAGAGTGGCTGAAGCAAGAGGGAGTGGAGGAGAGCAAGAGGAGGAGGTGAGGCAAGAGAGGACAGGCAGCTTGATCAGGGTCTCATGGGCCACAGAGTGCAATTTTTTTTTTTTTGTTTGAGACAGTCTTGCTCTGTCACCTAGGCTGGAGTGCAGTGGCGCGATCTCGGCTCACTGCAGCCTTCATCTCCCTGGTTCAAGCGATTCTCTCGAGTCTCAGCCTCCTGAGTAGTTGGGATTACAGGCACGTGCCACCCCACGTGGGTAATTTTTGTATTTTTAGTAGAGACGGGGTTTCGCCATGTTGCCCAAGCTGGTCTCAAACTCCTGACCTCAAGTGATCCGCCCGCCTTGGCCTCCCGGAGTGCGGGGATCGCAGGCGTGAGCCACTGTGCCCGGCCACAATGTGCACTTTGGATGAGGTGGGAGGTATGGGAGGCTTCTGAGGTGAGGAGGGTGTGAGCTGATTCAGATCTCAAGACCTTCTGACTGCGATGTGGAGAATGGACTGCAAGGGGCGATGGTGGAAGCCGGGAGCCCAGTGAGGACACCACTGCCCTAGTTCAGGTGAGAGACCATGGTGGCTGTACTAGAGTGTTGGCTGGGGAGGAGGGGAGAAGTGGTCAAAAATCCGTGTGTGGGCCGGGCGTGGAGGCTCACACCTGCGATCCCAGCACCCTGGGAGGCCAAGGCAGGAAGATCACTTGGGCCCAGGAGTTCAGGCCCAACCTGGGCAACATACTGAGACCCCTGTCTCTATAAAATAAAAATAAATTTTTTTTTTAAATGAAAAAAGTAAAAGCAAGGCATGGTGGCTTACACCTGCAATCCCAGCATTTTGGGAGGCTGAGGCTGGAGAATTGTTTGAGCTCAGGAGTTCAAGACTAGCCTGGGCAACATAGCGAGACCCCATCTGTACACTAAATTAAAACAAAATTAGCCAGGCGTGATGGCTTGTGCCTGTAGTCCCAGCTATTCTGGAGGCTGAGGCAGGAGGATTGCTTGAGTTAAGGAATTGAGGCTGAAGTGAGCTGTGATTGTACCACTGCACTCCAGTCTGGGTGACAGAGTGAGACTGTCTCAAAGAAAAAAAAAAAAAGTGTATGTATGTATACTGATAAAAATACACATAGTATAAAGGTTACCATTTTAATCATCTTACCATCTTTTTTTTTTTTTTTTTTTTTTTTGAGACAGAGTCTTGCTCTGCCACCCAGGCTGGAGTGCAGTGAGGCGATCTCTGCTCACTGCAACCTCCACCTCCCAGGTTCAAGTGATTCTCCTGCCTCAGCCTCCCGAGTAGCTGGGATTACAGGTGTGCGCCACCATGCCTGGTTAATTTTTGTATTTTTAGTAGAGATGAGGCTTCACCATATTGGCCAGGCTGGTCTCAAACTCCTGACCTCAGGTGATCCACTGCCTCGGCCTCCCAAAGTGCTGGGATTACAGGTGTGAGCCACCACGCCTGGCCCATTTTAACTGCTTTAAAGTGCACAGTTCGTGGCACTAAGTACATTTACAGTGTTGTGCAACCATCACCATCATTCATCTTTAAAATGTTTTCGTCTTCCCAAAATGAAACCCCGTACTCATTAAACACCATCTCCCCATTCCCCCTCCCCTCAGCCCCTGGCAAGCACTCATCTACTTTCTGTCTATATAAATATGCCTGTTCTGGACATTTTATATAAAAGCAATCATAACATACAGGGCCTTTTGTGTCTGGCTTATTTCACTTGAATCATGTTTTCTTTTTTTTTTTTTGAGATGGAGTCTCACTCTGTCGCCCAGGCTGGAGTGCAGTGGCGCGATCTCGGCTCACTGCAAGCTCTGCCTCCCAGATTGATGCCATTCTCCTGCCTCAGCCTCCTGATTAGCTGGGACTACAGGCGCCGGTGACCACGCCCGGCTAATTTTTTGTGTTTTTAGTAGAAACGAGGTTTCACCATGTTAGCCAGGATGGTCTTGATCTCCTGACCTGGTGATCCGCCCGCCTGGGCTTCCCAAAGTGTTGGGATTACAGGTGTGAGCCACTGCGCCCGGCTGTAGCGTCATGTTTTCAAGGCTCTTCTGGGTGAGAGCAAGTATCAGTGCTTCATTCCTTGTTTTTTTTTTTTCTTTTTTCTTTTTTGAGATGGAGTCTTGCTCTGTCACTAGGCTGGAGTGCAGTGGTGCGATCTCGGCTTACTGCAACCTCTGCCTCCAAGGTTCAAGTGATTCTTCTGCCTCAGCTTCCCTAGTAGCTGAGACTACAGGCGCGTGCCACCACGCCCAGCTAGTTTTTTTGTGTTTTTAGTAGAGACGGGGTTTCACCATGTTAGCCAGGCTGGTCTCAATCTCTTGACCTCATGATCCACCCGCCTCGGCCTCCCAAATTGCTGGGATTACAGGGGTGAGCCACTGTGCCCGGCTGCTTCATTCCTTTTTATGGCTAAATAACATTCCATTGGCCGGGCGCAGTGGCTCACGCCTGTAATTCCAGCACTTTGGGAGGCCGAGGTGGCTGGATCACCTGAGGTCAGAAGTTCAAGACCAGCCTGGCCAACATGGTGAAACTCAGTATCTACTAAAATCACAAAAATTAGCCGGGTGTGATGGTGCACACCTGTAATCCCAGCTACTCAGGAAGCTGAGGCAGGAGAATCGCTTGAACCAGGAGGTGGAGGTTGCAGTGAGCTGAGATCGCAGCACTGCACTCCAGCCTGGGCGACAGAGCGAGATTCCGTCTCGGAAAAAAAAATGCCATTGTATGGATAGGCCACATTTTGCACATTTTGTTTATCCGTTCATTTGTTGATGGACAGTTGGGTTGCTTCCACCTTCTGGCTGTTGTGAATAGTGCTGCTATGAACATGCATGTACAATATTTTGTTGGAAAAATTTTTTTTTTTTTTTGGGCAGAGTCTCGCTCTGTTGCCCAGGCTGGAGTTCAGTGATGCAGTCATAGCTCACTGCAGCCTCCAACTCCTGGGCTCAAACAATCCTCCTACCTCAGCCTCCTGAGGAGCTGGGACTATAGCTGTGCACCAGCATGCCTGGCTAAATTTTTATTTTTTTGTAGAGACAGGATCTCCCTATGTTGTAGGCTGGTTTTGAATTCCAGGGCTCAAGTGATCCTCCTGTCTTGGCCTCCCAAAGTGTAAGAGATTACAGGCATGAGCTACCATGCCCCGCCTGATAATCTGTGTTTCATTTATGGAGGAACTACCAAACAAAATCTGTATATATATATATATATATATATATATATATATATATTTTTTTTTTTTTTTTTTTTTTTTTTTGAGACGGAGTTTGGCTCTTGTTGCCCAGGCTGGAGTGCAATGGCGCGATCTTGGCTCACTGCACCCTCCGCCTCCCAAGTTCAAGCAATTCTCCTGCCTCAGCCTCCCGAGTAGCTGGGATTACAGTCATGTGCCACCACACCCGGCTAATTTTGTATTTTTAGTAGAGACGGGGTTTCTTCATGTTGGTCAGGCTGGTCTTGAACTCCCGACCTCAGTGATCCGCCCACCTCAGCCTCCCAGAGTGCTGGATTTACAGGCATGAGCCACCACGCCTGGCCTACAAAATCTGTATATATTTTGACGTTACACCCGACTGGATTGGCTGTGGGTTGTGGGAGAGGTCAAGTCGGATGGAAGGTTAGGGCTGTGCACCTGGGGAGATGGGGAGCCCCTTGCTGAGACCAGAAACTGGGGGAGCATCAGGGTGGGGGTGTTTAGTGCATTCTCTTCTTCTTCTCTACCTTCTCTCTCCTCCAATTTTGAATTATATTGGTTAAAAACTGGCTGGGCATGGTGGCTGATGCCTTACTAATCCCAGCACTTTGGGAGGCTGAGGTAGGTGGATTGCCTGAGGTTGGGGGTTCAAGACCAGCCTGGCCAGTATGGTGAAAACCTGTCTCTACTAAAAATACAAAAATTAGCCAGGTGTGGTGGCGGGCACCTGTAATCCCAGCTACTCGGGAAGCTGAGGCTTCCCGGTTCAAATGATTATCCTGCCTCAGCCTCCCGAGTAGCTGGGACTACAGTCGCATGCCACCATGCCTGGTTAATTTTTGTATTTTTAGTAGAGATGGGGTTTCACCATGTTGGCCAGACTGGTCTCAAACTCCTGACCTCAAGTGATCCACCCACCTCGGCCTCCCAAAGTGCTGGGATTACAGGCGTGAGCCACTGCCCCCAGCCTTTTTTTTTTTTTTTTTTGAGACGGAGTCTTGCTCTGTTGCCCAGGCTTGGGTGCACAGTGGCACAATCTCAGTTTACTGGAAACTCTGTCTCCCAGGTTCAAGTGTTTCTTGTGCCTCAGCCTCCCGAGTAGCTGGGATTACAGGCACGCGCCACCATGCCCAGGTAATTTTTGTGTTTTTAGTACAGACGGTGTTTCACCATGTTGGCCAGGCTGGTCTCGAACTTCTGACCTCCTGTGATCCACCCTCCTCGGCCTCCCAAAGTGCTGGGATTACAGGCGTGAGCCGCCATGCTTTGTCTGAGCCTCTGCTTTTAACCTCTCTCTGGTGTCACTGGGGACTGTCAGTTTGCGTTCTCGGGGGAGCAGATGCCAAGACCAGATTAGATGTGCAAGAAGTTTGTTGGGGGAAATGCCTGTGAGGGATAAAGCGGGAAGGAGCAGGAGTGCGTGTGTGGCAGGGAGGACCTTCAGACATCACGAGGGTCTGAGAGCTAGGAAAGGAGTGAGGGAAGAAGCGTGGGACAAGCGTCAGGCTGCAGTGTAGTTCTCAGAAAGTCTGGTGGGGAAGTGTTTATAAGGGGATGGGTCCCTGAGCATAGGTTGTCCATCAATGGAGTCCTGGGTTGGGCGGCAATGGGTACTAAGCCTCACTTGTGTTCTGGCATGGTCTGGGAGCAGCCCAAGAGAGGCATGGATGGTCTTGGCACCCCTGTGGTGGGGCTGTCGGCTGGCCTCGGGGCAGCAGGATCACTTAAAGGGAGAACTGGCCAGGCGTGGTGGCTTACACCTGTAAATCTAGCACTTTGGGAGGCCGAGGTGGGAGGATCGTTTGAGGCCAGGAGTTGACCAGCCTGGGCCACATAGCAAGACCCCATCTCTACAAAAACAAAACGCTCAGCAGTGCCTTTCCGTGGCTGTCAAAGGGACCTAAATGTTGCCAGGTTTTTGGTGCAGAGTTGGCCCCATCCCTAAGCTGCTTCCCCTCAAGGTTTCGAGGCCGAGTACCCTGACAGGCAGGCACCTGTGAGCAGCTCATTGCCGCCCCTGGGAGCTAAGGAGGCCAGGCCCCTACTGGAGAACCGAAAGGCTTTCCTTCAATCTGATTGGATCAGCCTGGGGTCACATGAGAATCTCAGAACCAATGCCTATGCCAGAGTATCCTCAGGTGCTGGTTGGTTAAGGCGTGGATTCGTGAATCACTCATAGGCAAGTGGAGGCGGTATTACTATGAAGGTTTAAACCAATCAGGACCCAGCCCTGGATCCGGCCTCAGCCCCTGGACAACCCAATGAGGTAGCACGACTGCAAGGGCTGGGGCTGCCAAGAGGGGGCGCTCGAGGGTCGTCGTTTCTCTGGATCCTAACCACCCAACCCCAATCCGGAATGGAAAATTTACACCTAGAGCAGGAGTATATGTGGATGCCAGGTAATAGGGCTTACTAATCAAATCTGGTATCTGCAATTCCGAATTCCAAAAAGCTCAGCCAGGCTGGGCGCAGTGGCTCTCGCCTGTAATCTCGACATTTTGGGAGGTCGAGGTGGGCGGATGGCTTTGAGCCCAGGAGTTTGAGACCAGCCTGGGCAACGTGGAAAAACTCAGTCTCTACAAAAAATGCAAAACAATAGCCGGGCGTGGTGACGTGCGCCTATAGTCCCAGCTACTCAGGAGGCTGAGCTGGGAGGATCGCTTGAGCCCGGGATTTTGAGGCTGTAGTGAGTGGCGATGGCACCACTGCACTCCAGCCTGGGTGACAAGAGTGAGACCCTGTCTCAAAAACAAACAACAACAACAACAACAAAAAACTCACCCACTCACCCAAGCATTTTTGGGGGGTATGTTTGCCCCAGTGTTACATGGTGGCAAATCAACTAATATGAGCTATTTATACTTGTTATTTATCTTCTTTGGTGTGAATATTCACTTTCTTTTTTTTGAGATAGGATCTCACTCTTGTCACCCATACTGGAGTGCAATGGCATGATCTCAGCTCACTGTAGCCTCCCCCTCCCAGGTTCAAGTGATTCTCCTGCCTCAGCCTCCCGAGTAGCCGGGATTACAGGCACGCACCACCACGCCAGGCTAATTTTTGTATTTTTAGTAGAGACGGAGTTTCACCATGTTGGCCAGGCTGGTCTCGAACTCCTGACCTCAGGTGATCCACCTGCCTCGGCCTCCCAAAATGCTGGGATTACAGGCGTGAGCCACCACGTCCACCATGCCCAGCCCTGAATATTCACATTTTTTGCTGCAAAAATTTTACCATGTCTGATGGGAGAGAAGGGGCGCCTGCATCAGGTCTCTGAGAGTGTTACATAATGCATGGTATTCGCTCAAAATTGCCTTTCTAAAATTGGAACAATTCTGAGTTCTGCAACTCATCTGTCCCCAAGGACTTCTGCTAAGAGCTTGTGGACCTGTAATTTGGCCCGCTGCCAAACCTAGATTCATCTTAATTATTTGCTCAACATTTATTTAATGGCTCAGGGAAAAAACTAACTTTCTGTTACAATTTTTTAAAAGTAGAGAATGGTGTTCATTTAGTAAGTTCCCATTGTCAATGACATGCTATTTTTAGTGTTGTGTGGTTGGGCGAATGTGTGTTTGTGTTTGTGACGGCCTGGATGAGTGTGTCTGTGTGTGAGGGTGTGTTTTTGTGTGACAGTCTGACTGTGTATATGTGAGTCTGTGTGAGTATGTAAGTGTGAATGTATTTGACTGTTTCAGTGTGTGTCTGTGTGATTGGGTGTATAAAAGTGTGTTTGCTCCTCTAATCGCAGCACTTTGGGAAGCCAAGGTGAGAGGACTGCTTCAGCGCAAGTTCAAGACCAGTCTGGGCAATATAGCAAGACCAGGTTTCTACAAAACATTAAAAGATTAGCAGATTAGCGGGGTGCGGTGGCATGCACCTGTGGTCCCAGCTACTCGGGAGGCTGAGGCAGGAGGATCTCTTGAGCCTAGGAGGTCAAGGCTGCAGTGAACTGTAATTGCAGTGCTGCACTCCAGCCTGGGCGGCGACAGAGTGAGGTCCTGTGTCAAAAAAGTATGCATGCATGTCTAGTTGAGTCTGTGTGTAATTGTACATTGAGTGTAACTGTGGGTCTGTGTGTGTGTGTGCGCGTGTGTGAGAACGTGCATGAGAAGAGGCACGGTGCAGGGTTTAAAGTTTATATACTGAAAGAAAGTTCTCATTTTCGGGCGACATCTGTGCCCTCCGCTATTAGAATTTCAGCGGACTCCACAAAATCAGCAGAGAAATATTATGCTGTCAAGCAATACCTTTTATGTCCACTAGAGGTCGCCTGTCTACTTTGAGCAGAGGAAACTAATCTATATTTTTACATTTAGTTGCTGGGAGTTTGCAGACACTTCCAGAGATGTGGGAGGTAGGAGTGTGGGGATGAGAGGTGGAGACGTGTGTGTGTGTGTGTGTGTGTGTGTGTGTGTGTGTGTGTGTGTGTGTGTGTGTGTGTGTGTGTGTGTGTGTGTGTGTGTGTGTGTGTGTGTGTGTGTGTGTGGTTTAGCTGTTGCCTTTACTCTCCTCAGCTGTACCTAGAGCAGCGATCCTCAAACTTACTAGTCTCAAGACTCTTTCATTCTTTCTTTTTTAGACAGGGTCTTGCCCTATTGCCCAGGCTGGAGTGCAGTGGTCTGCTCATGGCTCACTGCAGCCTTGAACTCCTGGGCTTAAGTGATCTTCCCATTTTAGCCTCCCAAGTAGCTGGGACCACAGGCATGCACCACTATGTCTGGCTAATTTTTAAAATATTTAGTAGAGATGGGGGGGGTCTTGCTATGTTGCCCAGGCTGCTCTTGAACTCCTAGACTGAAGCCATCCACCTGTCTCGGCCTCCCAAAGTGCTGGGATTGCAGGTGTGAGCCACCACACCTGGGTGAGATGAGTACTATTATAAAAGAGCAAGTTCAGCCCCCTTTTGCCTCTTTGCCCTCTGCCCTCTGCTGTGTAAAGATAAAACATTCCTGCTCTGCGGACGATACAACATTCAAGGAGCTATCTTGGCTTCAGAATCACCCAACCTGCCAGTACCTTGACATTGGACTTCCCAGCCTCTAGAACCATGAGCTAATAAATTTCTGTTTATAAATTACCCAGGCTGTGGTGTTATTTTATTTTTGACAGAGTCTCACTCTTGTTGCCCAGGCTGGAGTGCACTGGCACAATCTCAGCTCACTGCAACCTCTGTCTCCTGGGTTCAAGCGATTCTCCTGCCTCAGCCTCCCTTGTAGTTGAGATTACAGGTGCCCACCACCACACCCGGCTAATTTTTATATTTTTAGTAGAGACGGTTTCACCATGTTGGCCAGGCTGGTCTTGAACTCCTGACTTTACGTGATCCACCCACCTCGGCCTCCCACAGTGCTGGGATTACAGTTGTGAGCCACCGCACCCGGCCTGTGGTATTATTTTATAGCAGCGCCGAATGGATGGAGACAGTGGTTGATCCTAATCCTTAATGTGATGATATTGGGAGGTGGGTCCTTTTGGAATTAGTTCCTTTTTTTTGTTGTTTTTGTTTTTTGAGTCTATCCCCCAGGCTGGAGTGCAGTGGCGCGATCTCCGCTAACTGCAGCCTCCACCTCCCGGGTTCAAGCAATTCTCATGAAACCGTGTCTCTACTAAACATACAAAAAAAAAAAAAAAAAAAAAAATTAGCCAGGCTTCATGGTGGGCACCTGTAATCCCAACTACTTGGGAGGCTGAGGTAGGATGATCACTTGAACCTGGGAGGAGGAGGTTGCAGTGAGCCGAGATCATGCCACTGCACTCCAGCCTGGGCCATAGAGCTAAACTCAGTCTAAAAACAAACAAACAAACAACACCAAATGTACCCATGAAGTGAGTTTTAACAGGCTACTAAATAAGTTTCCTTAGGAGACTGAGGTCCCTTAAAGGGGGTCAGCAATATGTGACAAGTGTGTCCCTATTCTAAAGAGGACTATTAAATCATCTGGAGGCCAGGCGAGGTGGCTCACGCCTGTAATTTCAGCACTTTGGGAGGCCGAGGTGGGTGGATCACTTGAGGTCAGGAGTTTGAGACCAGCCTGGCCAACATGGTGAAACCCTGTCTCTACTAAAAATACAAAAAATTAGCTGGGCGTGGTGACAGGTGTCTGTAATCTCAGCTACTTGGGAGTCTGAGGCAGGACAATTGCTTGAACCTAGAAGGCAGAGGTTGCAGTGAGCTGAGATCGTGCCACTGTACTCCATCCTGGGTGACAGAGTGAGACTCTGTCTTTAAAAAATAATGAAAAAGCTGGGCGTGGTGGCTCACTCCTGTAATCCCAGCACTTTGGGAGGCCGAGGCGGGCATGTCAAGAGGTCAGGAGTTCAAGACCAGCCTGGCCAACATGGCAAAACCCCGTTTCTACTAAAAATACAAAAATTAGCTGAGCATGATGGCGGGCACCTGTAATCCCAGCTACTCGGGAGGCTGAGGCAGGGGAATCGCTTGAACCTGGGAGGCAGATGTTGCAGTGAGCTGAAATCACGCCATTACACTCCAGCCTGGGTAGCAAAAACAAAACTCCATCTCAAAAAAAAAAAATAAAATAAAATAAAATAAAATAAATAATCTGGATATGACTACTTCTTCAAAGGTCTGGTCTAAAAATATTTTTTGACCTTTAGCCAACTTCTCAAATATATATATGTATATATATAAATTTATATAGCCAGCCTGTATAAATCTTATCAAGATTTCTTTGGGCTGCGTGTTGAGGCTCATGCCTGTAATCCCAGCACTTTGGGAGGTGGAAGTGGGAGGATGGCTTGAGCCTAGGAGTTTGAGACCAGTGTGGCCAACATAGTAAGACCCCATGTCTACTTCTTTTAACAAAATATAAATTTTGTTAATAATATTTCTGGCCAGACGTGGTGGCTCACGCCTGTAATCCCAGCACTTTGGGAGGCTGAGGCGGGCATATCACCTGAGGTCAGGAGTTTGAGACTAGCCCGGCCAACATGGCGAAACCGTGTCTCTACTAAAAATACAAAAATTACCCGGGCGTGGTGGCAGGCGCCTGTAATCCCAGCTCCTTGGGAGGCTGAGGCAGGAGAATCAGTTGAACCTGGGAGGCGGAGGTTGCAGTGAGCCGAGATCGCACCACTGCACTCCAGCCTGGGAAACAGAGTGAGATTCCATCTCAAAAAAAAAAAAAAAAATTTGTTTGGAAAGGGTTGTAGGAATGCTGCCCATGATGATAATGAGATAGGTGCTTCTCCCCATCTCAAGTCAAGTGAGAGAAAGTTCTAGAAAACTTGGCATGTTTCCTGGTTTGGAGGACATGATGACACCATTGTAGAGCTCCAATAATTTTTTTTTTTTTAATGAAGTCTCACCCTGTCGCCCAGGCTGGAGTGCAATGGCATGATTTTGGCTCACTGCAACCTCTGCCTCCCGGGTTCAAGTGATGCTTCTGCCTCAGCCTCCTGAGTAGCTGGGATTACAGTTGCCTGCCACCACGCCTAGCTAATTTTTTGTATTTTTAGTAGAGATGGGGTTTCTCCATGTTGGTCAGGCAGGCCTGGAACTCCCGACCTCAGGTAATCCGCCTGCCTCGGCCTCCCAAAGTGCTGGGATTACAGGCGTGAGCCACTGCACCCGGTCCTGCTTTTTTATTGAAAGGAAGCTGTCTCTGAAGTGTCATACAACTAAAGGGTCTCGTAAGTCTCCAAAGGTTCAGAAATTGTGGTTGTGCTCCATGAATACAACCTTCAATGAGAAGCCTATTATTCAGATTGTCCATCTGTCATGGTAATTTGTTGCCCTGGTCCTAAAGTTGTGATTGAAATTGAGTTTTTCCTTTAAGGCTGTACTGGGCATTTGTTACTTTCAGTTGCCCTGGCAACAGCACACCCTCCCCACACTGAATAATACTGATGGTATAAAAAACACATGCGGCTGGGTGCGGTGGATCATGGGTGGACATGGTGAAACCCCGTCTCTACTAGAAATACAAGAAATTAGCCAGGTGTGGTGGCACGTGCCTGTAGTCCCAGCTACTCGGGAGGCTGAGGCAGGAGAGTCGCTTGAACCCGGGAGGCAGAGGCTGCAGTGAGCCGAGATGGCACCACTGCACTCCAGCCTGGGCGACAGAGCAAGACTCTGTGTCAAAAAAAATCCAAAAAACAAAAAACATGCAAATAAAGTAAAAAGTGATAGGTGGGAAGGCCACCTGTCAGCTGTTGAGCTCTACTGTGGGAGAAGGTCTGGGGAAGGATTGGGAGGGGTGTACACTATGAAGGATGAGGCCGGGAGTGTTATACGTGTTATACATAGTGGCAGGTATTGGTTAGAATGAGATAAGCTGCTGTAACAAATAGACCCTCCCCAAGCCAACAATGGCTTAAGAAAGAGAGTTTATGTCTGGGCAAGGTGGTTCACACCTGTAATCCCAGCACTTTGGAAGGCCGAGGTGGGAGGATGGCATGAGGCCAGTAATTTGAAACCAGCCTAGGCAACATAGCAAGACCCTATCTCTATAAGAGAAAAATTTTTAAAAATTAGGTGGGCTTAGTGGTGTATGTCTGCAGTCCCAATATTGGGGCTTAGCCTGGGAGGGTTCTTGACTTTGCCCATGTAAGAATTCAAGGGTGAGCCAGTGGTGTTATTTTTTTTTCTTTTTCCTTT
Source organism: Pongo abelii (assembly GCF_028885655.2). NCBI lineage: Eukaryota > Metazoa > Chordata > Mammalia > Primates > Hominidae > Pongo > Pongo abelii. Next base: position 53,412,186 of record NC_072005.2, read on the forward strand.
TTTGAAACAGAGTCTTGCTCTGTCACCCAGGCTGGAGTGCAGTGGCATGATCTCAGCTCACTGCAACCTCCACTTCCCAGGTTCAAGTGATTCTTGTGCCTCAGCCTCCCAAGTAGCTGGGATTACAGGCATGTGTCACCATGCCCGGCTAATGTTTTGTAGAGGTGGAGTTTCACCATGTTGCTAGCTGGTCTTGAATTCCTGGCTTCAAGTGATCCACCCACCTCAGGCCCCCAAGATGCTGGGATTACATGCATGAGTCACCATGTCTGGCTCAGTGGTGTTAAATAGCAACTTTTACTGAAGCCTCAGTGCACAGCCGCAGCAGAAGAATTGCCCCTTGCAGAGCAGGGCTACCCCACAGGCAGTGTGCCCAGAGGAGCAGCTCAGAGGCGGCACTGCTGTCATATTTATATCCACCGTTAATTATATGCAAACAAGGGGCAGTTTATGCAAAAATTCCTAGGATGAGGGTGGTAACTTCCAGTCACCGGGTCATTGCCATGGAAAGTGGTGCTAAGGTCCGAGTGTTGCCATGGCAATGGTAAACTGATATGGTACACTGGTGGGCGTGTCTTATGGAAAATTGCTTTTGCCCTAGACCTGTTTCAGCCAGTCCTCAGTTTGGTCGTGTGTACAAGCCCCGCCTCCTACCTCAGTAGGACAGGGCACTGAGCGGAATTGCGTGACTCCCATTCCAGGCCCCAGCTCCTGGAGGACATTTCAAACACACTGTGAGGGGGAAGGGAAGCTGCTGTGTTGAAGGTAAGGACCCAGTCCTGGCAGGTTCATCACCTGCTGACTAAAGTCCTTGGGCCCTGAATAATTGGCAGCAGTGGCCAGGCCAGGTGGTACACGCTGTGGGCCTTGGGTGAGACTCAAACGTGATGGCTTCAGGTGGAACCTGGCACATTCCCAGCTGTGGTAGCTACATGGGAGAGACTCCTTCTGCTTGAGAAAGCAGAGAAAAGCAGAGAGGCCAGGCGTGGTGGCTCTTGCCTGTAATCCCAGCACTTTGTGATCAAGTGGATCACCTGAGGTCAGGAGTTCGAGACCAGCCTGGCCAACATGGTGAAACCCTGTCTCCACTAAAAATACAAAAATTAGCCAGGCGTGGTGGGGGTCGGGGGGCGCATGTAATTCCAGCTACTCGGGAGGCTGAGGCAGGAGAATTGCTTGAACCTGGGAGGCAGAGGCTGCAATGAGTCCAGTTCACACCATTGCACTCCAGCCTGGATGACAGAGTAAGACTCTGTCTCGGAAAAAAAAAAAAAAAAAAAGTAAAGGAAAAGAAAAGCAAAGGGAAGGCTGGGCATGGTGGCTCATGTCTGTAATCCCAGCACTTTGGGAGGCTGAGGCAGGTGGATCATCTGAGGTCAGGAGTTCAGGACCAGCCTGGCCAACATGGCGAAACCCCGTCTCTACTAAAAATACAAAAATTAGCCAGGTGTGGTGGCGTGCATCTATAATCCCAGCTACTCGGGAGGCTGAGGCAGGAGAATCGTTTGAATCCGGGAGGTAGAGGTTGTAGTGAGCTGAGATTGCACCACTGCACTCCAGCCTGGGCAACAGAGCAAGACAGTGTCTTAAAAAAAAAAAAAAAAAAAAAAAAAGGGAAAGCAAAGTGAAGAGTAAATGCAACTTCGTCTTGCAGCTTAGCTGCCAGCTTGGCCACAGGGGAGTAGACCCCCAAGTGCACTCTTGGGGTCCCCGATTCCAGGCCATGGCTCTTGGACAGCATTTTTGGACCTGCCCTGGGCCAGAGGGGAGTCCACTGCCTTGAAGGGAGAGTTCTAGGCCTGGCAGGATTCACTACAAGCTGACTGAAGAGCGCTTGGGCCTGGAGTGAACATCAGTGGTGGCCAGGCAGTACTTGCTGTGGGTGGTGGCCACAGGGAGAGACTTCTTGGCTTGTGGAAAGGAGAGAGAAGAGTGGGAAGGACTTTGTCTTGTGGCTTGGGTAGCCCCTCAGCTATAGTAGAATAGAGCGCCCGGTAGATTCCTAAGGTTTCCAACTCTGGGTTCTAGCTCCTGGATGGCATCTCGGGACCCACCCAGGGCCAGGGGAACCTCGCCATCCTGAAGAAATGGACACAAGTCCGCTGGCTTCACCACCTACTGACTGTAGAACGCTCGAGCCTGGAGTGAACATAGGCGGTTTCCAGGCTCTGGGTACAGCGGGCCTTGGGTGAGACCCAGTGCTGTGCTGGCTTCAGGTCTGACCCAGTGCAGTCCCAGAGGTGGTGACCACAGAGGAGCTTGTGTCACCCCTCCCCCAACTCCAGGCATCTCAGCACAGAGAGACTGTTTGGGAAAAAGTAAGGGAAGAGAACAAGAGTCTCTGCCTAGTAATCCAGAGAATTTTCTTCTTCTTTTATGAGACGGACTCTTGCTCTGATGCCCAGGCTGGAGTGCAGTTGCGTGATCTCGGCTCACTGCAACCTCTGCCTCCCAGATTCAAGCGATTCTCCTGCCTCAGCCTCCCGAGTAGCTGGGATTACAGGCACCCACCGCAATGCCTGGCTAATTTTTTGTAGTTTTAGTAGAGATGGGGTTTCACTATGTTGGCCAGGCTGGTCTCAAACTCCTAACCTCAGGTGATCCACCCATCTCGGCCTCCCAAAGCACTGGGATTACAGGTGTGAGCCACCATGCCTGGCCTACATACCTTAACTTTTTCCTTACAGTTTCCCTCTCTCTGTCCCTTACAGATGCTTCTGGAATAGTATTTTCATCTCGTCCACTCTTTTTTTTGAGACAGAGTCTAGCTCTGTCGCCCAGGCTGGAGGTAGTTGCATGATCTCGGCTCACTGCAAGTTCCACCTCCCGGGTTCACGCCATTCTCCTGCCTCAGCCTCCCGAGTAACTGGGACTACAGGTGCTCACCACCACGCCCAGCTAATTTTTTGTATTTTTGGTAGAGACAGGGTTTCACCATGTTAGCCAGGATTGTCTCGATCTCCTGACCTCATGATCCACCCGCCTTGTCCTCCCAAAGTGCTGGGATTACAGGCGTGAGTCACTGTGCCCGGCCCCCTTTTTTTTTTTTTTTCTTTTGAGAGAAGCTCTCACTCTGTCACTCAGGCTGAAGTGCAGTGGTGTGAACATAGCTCACTGCAGCCTCGATCTCCCGGGCTCAAGCAATCCTCCCACCTCAGCCTCCCCAGTAGTTGGTGCTACAGGTGTGCACCACCACACCCAGCTAATTTTTAAATTTTTTATAGAGATGGGCTTTTGCCGTGTTGCCCAGGCTAATTTTGAGCTCCTGGGCTCAAGTGATCCTCCCATCTCAGCCTCCTAAAGTGCTGGGATTACAGGCATGAGCCACCAAGCCCGGCCTCATTTATTCATTTTTAAAGCCCTGTCTATTCTGCCCTCTGATACACCACCCAACACATAATTATTTCAATAATTGAGTTTTTCATATCCCTCATCTCCAGTTAGGTGCTGCTTCATAACCTCCTCTTCTCGCTTTGACTTGCCATTATCCTCCATCATTTCTCTGAGGATGTTTGTTATTCGTAGTTTACATGCCTTATTAGCTCTACTTCATTGGGGATAGTTTCTTCCAAGCCCAACTGAGATATTTGGGCCTCCTAGGTATGCTGGCAATTATATGCTTCAGAAAAGGTAACAATTCACTGCTTCTTAAAACTATGATAGTTTATGGCCAGGCGCGGCAGCTCATGCCTGTAATCTCAACACTTAGGAAGGCCAAGGCAGGCAGATTGCTTGACCCCAGGAGTTTAAGACCAGCCTGGGCAGCATGGTGAAATCTTGTCTCTACCAGCAACAACAACAACAACAACAACAACAACCACCACCACCACCACCAAACACGCAAAAAATCCAAAAAACAAAACTGATAATTTTGAGGGTTTTTTTTTTGAGCATTGATTTAGAGGTGAAGTAGAGAAACCAATTTCTTTTCTTTTCTTTTCTTTTTTTTTTTTTGAGACACGGTCTAGCTGTGTCACTCAGGCTGGAGTGCAGTGGTGCAATCTCGGCTCACTGCAACCTCTGGCTCCTGGGTTCAGGCAATTCTCCTGTCTCAGTCTCCTGAGTAGCTGGGACTACAGGCTCGTGCCACCATGCCTGGCTAATTTTTGTATTTTTAGTAGAGACAGGGTTTCACTGTGCTGCCCAGGGTGGTCTCGAACTGCTGTCCTCAAGTGATCTGCCTGCCTTGGTCTCCCAAAGTGCTGGGATTACAGGCATGAGCCACTGGGCCTAGCCCTCTCCTCTCTGTTTTCTCTGGCACCATGGAACCTACTTGGACCCCAGGTGCACCCCGAAAGTGTGGGGATGTGTAGTGTCTTCCTTTGTAATGCCCCTGGGCAGCTCTTCCCTAAAGACCAGGAGAGTTTGCTGCATCAACGCCCCAGCCACTTCCTCCTTCATTTTTATTTTATTTATTTTTAAATTGCCTTTATAATAATGGCAAAAGCTGGCTGGATGCAGTGACTCACGTCTATAATCCCAGCACTTTGGGAGGCCGAGGCAGGTGGATCACCTGAGGTCAGGAGTTTGAGACCAGCCTGGCCAACATGGTGAAACCCCATCTCTACTAAAAACACAAAAAATTAGCCAGGTGTGGTGGCTCAGGGCTGAATCCCAGCTACTCAGGAGGCTGAGGAAGGAGAATCGCTTGAACCTGGGAGGCGGCAGTTGCAGTGAGCTGAGATTGTGCCACTGCACTCCAGCCTGGGCAACAAGAGCGAAACTTCATCTCAAAAAAAAAAAAAAAAATGCAAAAGCTTTTCATTTTGATGAAGTCCAACTGGCCAGCCTACATTGTAAAAAAAATTTGACTTTTCATTTTTTATTTTTTAGAGACATGGTCTCACTCTGTAATCCAGGCTGTAGTGCAGTGGTGTGATCATAGCTCACTGCAGCCTCGGTCTCCTGAGCTCAAGAGATCCTCCACGTTTTTTTTTTTTTTTTTTGAGACAGAGTCTTGCTCTGTCACCAGGCTGGAATGCAGTGGCATGATCTTGGCTCTTGGCTCACTGCAACCTCTGCCTCCTGGGTTCAAGCGATTTTCTTGCCTTAGCCTCTCGAGTAGCTGGGACTACAGGCGTGCACCACCATGCCCAGCTCTTTTTTTAATTTTTAGTAGAGACGGGGTTTCACCATGTTGGCCAGGTTGGTATCGATCTCCTGACCTTGTGATCCTCCTACCTTGGCCTCCCAAAGTGCTGGGATTACAGGTGTGAGCCACCGCCCTGGCCTCTGTTTTTTTTTGAGACAGAGTCTTGCTCTGTCACCCAGACTGGAGTGCGGTGGTGAGATCTCAGCTCACTGCAGCCTCTGTCTCCCAGGTTCAAGCAATCTTCCTGTCTCAACCTTCTGAATAGCTGGGATTACAGGTGTGTGCCACCAGGCTCGGCTGATTTCTTTGTATTAGTAGAGACAGGGTTTCATGGTGTTGGCCAGGCTGGTCTTGAACTCCTGACCTCAAGGGATCTGCCTGCCTCGGCCTCCCAAAGTGCTGGCATTACAGGTGTGAGCCACCGTGCCCGGCTCATGATCCTCCTTCCTCAGCCTCCCGAATAGCTGGAACTACAGGCACAAGCAATTAAAAACAAATTTTTTTTTGAGAGATGGGATCTCACTATGTTGCCCACACTGATCATGAACTCCTGGCCTCAGGCATTCCTCCCGTCTTGGCCTCCCAAAGTGCTGGGATCACAGGCTTGAGCCACCACGCTGGTCCACTCCTCATCCTTCAGTGGGAAGATTCTGAGGTATTTTCTGCTTGGTTTCTCAGAGGATCCCCAGCTGTATTGAGCCCCAGTTTCCCCCAGCTGTGACCCACTGATCAACATGCGCTTATTGGCTTTTCTCTCATTTCTTTCTTGCTTTTTTTTTTTTTTTTGAGATGGAGTCTTACTCAGTCGCCCAGGCTGGAGTGCAGTGGTGCGTTCTTGGGTCAGTGCAACTTCCACCTCCTGGGTTTAAGAGATTCTCCTGTCTCGCCTCCCAAGTAGCTAGGATTACAGGCGCCCGCCAGCATACTTGGCTAATTGTTGTATTTTTAGTAGAGACAGGGTTTCACCATGTTGGTCAGGCTGGTCTCAAGCTCCTGGCCTCAGGTGATCTGCCTGCCTTGGCCTCCCAAAGTGCTGGGATTACAGGTGTGAGCCACCGCGCCTGGCCTTGTTTCTGACTTGGTTCTCTAACTCACTCCTGCTTCCTGGGATCACCTCCCAAATAAACTGCCATCACCCAAGTCATTGTCTCAGAATCTGCGTTTGGGGAACTCAAGCAAATCTGCCACTCTTCTGTAGATGTTGATGTAGTTTCATATGTATTTCTTTCCCCACAAGATCTTGTTACCTTCTTGGAGGGCATATTAAAATGGAGAAAATTGCCAGGTGCAATGGTGCATGACTGTAATCCTAGCACTTTGGGAGGCTGAGACAGGCGGATCACTTGAGGTCAGGAATTCTAGACCACCCTGGGCAACATGGCAAAACCCTGTCTCTACTAAAAATGCAAAAATTAGCCAGGCATGGTGGCACACGCCTGTAAACCCAGCTACTCAGGAGGCTGAGGCAGGAGAGTTGTTTGAATCCGGGAGGTGGAGGCTGCAGTGAGCTGAGATTGCACCACGGCACTCCAGCCTGGGCGACAGAGCAAGACTCTGTCTAGAAAAAAAAAAAAAATACAAATTGCTTATTTCCAAGAAAACATCTCTGCTGTGGTTTCAGATTGTCAGCTGATTACAAATCATGCACCCATGATCAAATCCAACAAGAGATAGACCCCCTGCTGTAAAGGAAGAAGGCTGGCTGGGTGTAGTGGCTTATGACTGCAATCCCAGTGCTTTGGGAGGCTGAGGCAGGAGGATCTCTGAGACCAGCGGTTCAAGACCAGCTTGGGCAATATAGCGAGACCCCCCCCCCATCTCTCCAATAATAATAAAAAAAATTAGCCGGGCATGGTGGCACGTGCCTGTAGTCCAATCTACTCGGGAGGCTGAAGTGGGAAGATTGCTCCAGGAGTTCGAATCTGCAGTTGGCTGAGATCACGCCACTGCACTCCAGCCAGGGCGGTAGAGCCAAACCTTGTCTCAATAAAATCTCCACAAGGGGGCGCCATCTACATGGTGAGAGCAGGAAGGGAACCGGCCAGTGTCTCCTGTTGACGTACACATTCAGCGCTTCTTATACCTTAAAGGTGACCAGGAATCACCTGGGGGTCTTGTTAAAATGCAGGTTCTAATTCAGCAGGGCTGGGGCAGGACCATAGCTCTTGCATTTCTGTCCGTCCGTCCTTCCTTCCTTCCTTCCTTCCTTCCTTCCTTCCTTCCTCCCTCCCTCCCTCCCTCCCTCCCTCCCTCCCTTCCTTCTCTTTCTTCTTTCTTTCTTTTTCTCTCTCTCTCTTTCTTTTTTTTTTTTTTTTTTTGACAGAGTCTCGCTCTGTCACCCAGGCTGGAGTGCAATGGTGTGATCTCGGCTCACTGCAGCCTTCACCTCCCGGGTTCAAACAATTCTCCTGCCTCAGCCTTCCAAGTAGATGGTGTCAGGCCTCTGAGCCCAAGCTAAGCCATCATATCCCCTGTGATCTGCACATATACATCCAGATGGCCTGAAGTAACTGAAGAATCACAAAAGGAGTGAAAATGGCCTGTTCCTGCCTTAACTGATGACATTACCTCGTGAAATTCCGTCTCCTGGCTCATCCTGGCTCAAAAGCTCCGCCACTAAGCACCTTGTGACCCCCACCCCTGCCAGCCAGAGAACAACCCCCTCTGACTGTAATTTTCCTTTACCTACCCAAATCCTATAAAACAGCTCCACCCCATCTCCCTTCACTGACTCTCTTTTTGGACTCAGCCCTCCTGCACCCAGGTGATTAAAAGCTTTATTGCTCACACAAAGCCTGTTTGGTGGTGTCTTCACACGGACGCAAGTGAAAGATGGGATCACAGGCCCCCACCACCACGCCCAGGTAATTTTTTGTATTTTTAGTAGAGACAGGGTTTCACTATGTTGGTCAGGCTGGTCTCGAACTCCTGGCCTCAGGCAGTCCACCTGCCTCTGCCTCCCAAAGTGCTGGATTACAGGCGTGAGCTACTGCGCCCCGCCAAGATCTTGCATTTCTAACATGTCCAGGAAGCTTGATGCTGCAGATCGGGGAAACACACTTTTGTAGCGAGGGGGCTATGGCCTTAAAGTTGGGTAACTGAAGGGGACTCCCCATCTGGACCCATTTGCCCTGTTCCTCAACCCAGCTCAGGTTAGCGTCTTCATTATTTTATTATTTGTATTTTTTTTGAGACAGAGTCTTGTTTTGTCACCCAGGCTGCAGTGCAGTGGTGCAATCTCTGCTCACTGCAGCCTCCACCTCCTGGGTTGAAGTGATTCTCCTGCCTCAGCTTCCCAAATAGCTGAGATTACAGGCACCTGCCACCACTCCCAGCTAATTTTTGTATTTTTAGTAGAGATGGGGTTTAGCCATGTTGGCCAGGTTGGTCTCGAACTCCTGACCTCAAGTGATCTGCCCACCTCAGCCTCCCAAAGTGTTGGGAATACAAGCATGTGCCACCACGCCCATCTAATTTTTGTGTTTTTTTTTTTTTTTTTTTTTTTTTTGGGACGGAGTCTCACTCTGTTGCCCAGGCTGGAGTGCAGTGGCACGATCTCAGCTCACTGCAAGTTCCGCCTCCCGGGTTCATGCCATTCTCCTGCCTCAGCCTCCTGAGTAGCTAGGACACAGGCACCCGCCACCATGCTTGGCGAATTTTTTTGTATTTTTAGTAGAGACGGGGTTTCACCGTATGAGCTGGGATGGTCTCGATCTCCTGACCTCGTGATCTGCCCGCCTTAGCCTCCCAAAGTGCTGGGATTAAGGCGTGAGCCACTGTGCCTGGCCAATTCTTGTATTTTTAATCAAGACAGGGTTTCGCCATGTTGGCCAGGCTGGTCTCAAACTCAAGGCCTCGAGCAATCCTCCTACATCGGCCTTCAAAGTGCTGAGATTATAGGTGTGAGTCCCTGCATCTGGTTGTAACTGTATTTTTGTACCCATTAACCCATTTTTCTTTATGTCTCCCTCCCACCTTTCCTTCTCAGCCTCAGGTAACCAACATTCGACTAGAATCACACTCTTAAACACAACTTTAGAATTAGAGACTTCTAGAATTTTCAGTGTAATAATAATATCAGCTTCCATTCTGTATTTTTTTTTTTAGTTGTTTTAGAGACACAGTCTTACTCTGTTGCCCAGGCTGGAGTGCAGTGGCACAATCACAGCTCACTGCAGCTGGTCGGATAACTCCTGAGCTCAAGTGATTCTTCCACCTCGGCCTCCTGAGTAGCTGGGACTACAGGTGTGTGCTACCGTACCTGGCTAATTAAAAACAATTTTTTTTTAGACGGAGTCTTGCTCTGTTGCCCAGGCTGGAATGCAGTGGTGCAATCTCGGCTCACTGCAAGCTCCGCCTCCCGGATTCATGCCATTCTCCTGCCTCAGCCTCCCAAGTAGCTGGGACCACAGGTGCCCACCACCACGCCTGGCTAATTTTTTGTACTTTTAGTAGAGATGGGGTTTCACTGCGTTAGTCAGGATGGTCTCGATCTTCTGACCTCGTGATCCGCCCGCCTCGGCCTCCCAAAGTGCTGGGATTACAGGTGTGAGCCACCGCGCCTGGCCAAAACCAATTTTTTTTTGTAGAGATGGGGTCATGCTATGTTGGCCCGGCTGGTCTCGAACTTCTGGGCTCAGTGATCCTCCCACCTCAGCCTCCCAAAGTGCTGGGATTACAGGTATGAACCACCACGCCCGGCCTCCATTCTGTATTCTGTGCACGTCTCATCTCCACCTACTTTGTTGGTTATGAAGGCTTAGAAGAGCCCCTGGTCCTGAGCAAGCGCTATGATTATTACTACTATTTTTAAATTATTATTATTATTTTTGAGATGGAGTTTCGCTCTGTTAGCCCAGGCTGGAGTGCAATGGTGACATCTCGGTTCATTGCAACCTCTGCCTCCTGGGCTCAAGTGATTCGCCTGCCTCAGCCTCCCCAGTAGCTGGGATTACAGGTGCGCGACACCATGCCTGGCTAATTTGTGTATTTTATTTATTTATTTATTTTGAGACGGAGTCTTGCTCTGTCGCCCAGGCTGGAGTGCAGTGCCATGATCTTGGCTCACTGCAACCTCCGCCTCCCAGGTTCAAGCAATTCTCCTGCCTCATCCTCCCGAGTAGCTATGATTATAGGCACATGCCACCACGCTTGGCTAATTTTCGTATTTTCAGTACAGATGGGGTTTTACCATGTTGGCCAGGCTGGTCTTGAACTCCTGACTTCGTGATCTGCCTGCTTCGGCCTCCCAAGTTGCTGGGATTACAGGCGCGTGACACCATGCCTGGCTAAATTGTGTATTTTATTTATTTATTTTTTTTTGAGATGGAGTCTTGCTCTGTCACCCAGGCTGGAGTGCAATGGCATGGTCTCAGCTCACTGCAACCTCTGCCTCCTGGGTTCAAGTGGTTCTCCTACATCAGCCTCCTGAGTAGCTGGGACTACTGGCATGTGCGACCACACCCGGCTAATTTTTGTATTTTTAGAAGAGACAGGGTTTCACTATTTTGGCTGCGCTGGTCTCGAACTCCTGACCTCATGATCCACCCGCTTTGGCCTCCCAAAGTGCTGGGATTACAACCGTGAGCCACCGCGCCCGGCCCATTTGTGTATTTTTAATAGAGATGGGGTTTCATCATGTTGGCCACGCTGGTCTCGAACTTCTGACTCGTGATCTGCCTGCCTCGGCCTCCCAAAGTGCTGGGATTACAGGCGTGAGCCACTGGGCCCAGCCACCCGGCCCTATTTTTATTATTATTGCTGGTGCTGATGTTTTCTGCCCGCCTTTGAGACGCCCTCAGCTTGGTGCATCCTCCAGCTTCCTCCTGCCTGTATCCCTCCCCTGGTGCTTATTGCAGCCTCTGGGCCTTACTCAGACCCCCCCTGGTGCTAGAGTTTCTGGTAAGTTGGTCAGGCCAGGGTCGGATAACTGCATGGGCACAAGCATTGCCGCTGATGGGCCCACCATATCCTGCCTCAAAAGCCACTGTGGCCATAGCTGAGGAACCCTCGTGCCAGGGGAGGGGAGGGTGGTGAGTGGTGGTCAGCCAGCCCAGTTTGGCTGGTTCTGGGCTTCCTGTGGCCGCTGGCAAGCTGGTGGCTGGGCACAGCTGCTTCTCTTTGGGATGTGGTAGCTACAGCCGCCTGCTCAGTCCATCCCTCCTGATGGGGGTTGGCATTGCACGGTGCGATGGGTTTGTGAATGCAAACTATCATGTGTTCCGTGTGCCCTTTGGTCATGATTCTCTCTTTCTTTTTTCTTTCTTTCTTTTCTTTTTCTTTCTTTCTTTCTCTCTCTGTCTTTCTCTTTCTTTCTCTCTTTCTTTCTTTTTCTTTCCCTCCCTCCCTCCTTCTCTCCCTTCTTTTCTTCCCTCCCTCTCTCTCTCTTTCTCTATTTCTCCTTCCTTCCTTCCTTTCCTCCTTCCTTCCTTCGTGTTGTCTTTTCTTTTTGTTTTCTTTTCTTTTCTTTCTTTTTTTTTTTTTTTTTTGAGACAGAGTTTCACTCTTGTTGCCCAGGCTGGAGTGCAGTGGCGCGATCTCAGCTCACCACAACCTCCGCGTCCTGGTTTCAAGCAATTCTCCTGCCTCAGCCTCCCGAGTATCTGGGATTACAGGCACGTGCCACCAGGCCCAGCTAATTTTGTATTTTTAATAAAGACGGGGTTTCTCCATGTTGGTCAGGCTGGTTGTGAACTCCCAATCTCAGGTGATCCTCCTGCCTCGGCCTCCCCAAGTGCTGGGATTACAGGCATGAGCCACCGCGCCCGGCCTTTTTTCTTCCCTTCCCTTCCCTTCCCTTCCCTTCCCTTCCCTCCCCTCCCCTCCCCTCCCTTCCCCTCCCCTCCCCTCCCCTCCCCTCCCCTCCCCTCCCCTCCCCTCTCCTCCCCTCCCCTTCCCTTCCCTTCTCTTCCCTTCCCTTCCCTTCTTTTCTCCTTCCTTCCTTCCTTTTTTTTGATGGAGTCTCACTCTGTCGCCCAGACTGGGGTGCACTGGCACGATCTTGGCTCACTGCAACCTCGGCCTCCCGGGTTCAAGCGATTCTCCTGAGTAGCTGGGATAACAGGTGCTTGCCACCACACCCAGCTAATTTTTGTATTTTTAGTAGAGATGGGGTTTCACCATGTTGGCCAGGCTGGTCTCGAACTCCTGGCCTCAGGTGATCCGTCTGCCTAGGCCTCCCAAAGTGCTGGAATTACAGGCGTGAGCCACCGTGCCCAGCATAAAAAAAGGACTTCTATTGATATATAAAAATACAGACAGAAAAGTTCACCAATAATAAGCTTAAAGAATTTTTACAGCTGAATATCCCTGTGTAACCAACACTCAGATCAAGAAAAAGACTTTTTCCAACATCCAGACCCCCCCGTTCCAGTTTTTACCCGTCAAAAATAACTTCTTTCCTGGCTTATAACATCGAAGTCTAGTTTTGTGTGTTCTTGATTTTTTTTTTTTGTTTTGAGTTGGAATCTTGCTCTGTCACCCGGGTTGGAGTGAAATGGCACGATCTTGGCTCACTGCAAACTTCGCCTCCTGGGTTCAAGTGATTCTTGTGGGTCAGCCTCCCAAGTAGCTGGGATTACAGATGCCCGCCACCATGCCCGACTAATTTTTGTATTTTTAGTAGAGGCGGGTTTCACCATGTTAGCCAGGCTGGTCTGGAACCCCTGATCTCAGGTGATCTGCCCACCTCGGCCTCCCAAAGTGCTGGGATTATGGACGTGAGCAGCCATTCCTGGCCTTATTGAGATCTTTTACAATCTATTTTTTTGGTACTAAGTCTTTGAAGTCCAGTATGTGTGTCATTTTCACGGCCATGTTAATACGGACTCACTGTATTTCAAGCGCTCAGTGGTCAGATGTGGCTGGTGGCTGCCGTAATGGGCATTGCTGGTCTGGATCTTGAAGAAGAGGATGAAGAGACACCAGCACAAAAGTTACCAACACAGGCCAGGCGCAGTGGCTCATGCCTGTAATCCCAGCATTTTGGGAGGCTGAGGCGGGAGGATCCCCTGAGGTTGGGAGTTCACGACCAGCCTGACCAACGTGGAGAAACCTCATCTCTACTAAAAATACAAAATTAACCTGGCGTGGTGGCACATGCCTGTAATCCTAGCTACTCGGGAGGCTGAGGCAGGAGAATAGCTTGAACCCAGGAGGTGGAGGTTGCAGTGAGCCGAGATTGCACCATTGCACTCCAGCCTGGACAACGAGAGGGACACTCCATCTCAAAAAAAAAAAAAAAAAAAGTTACCAACATAAAAAATGGTGTGTACACACTCTGTCCTGCAATTTCATTTCTAGAGAGTCATCTACAATAAATACTTGTACATGCATACGAGAATATATATACAAAGGTGCTCATTATATTATAACCCAAAATATTGGAAACCACCTAAAATTTCACCATTAGGGAGGTGATTGAGTAAGCAAATTTCAGACTAACAATGGACTTCTTCTTTTCCTTCCTTTTTTTTTCTTTTGAGACAGTGTCTCGCTCTGTCGCCCAAGCTGGAGTGCACTGGTGCGGTCTCGGCTCACTGCAACCTCCGCCTCCTGGGTTCACGCGATTTTCCTGCCTCAGCCTCCCAAGCAGCTGGGATTACAGGTGCCCGCCACCACGCCAGGCTAATTTTTGTATTTTTAGTAGAGACAGGGTTTCACCATGTTGGCCAGGCTGGTCTCGAACTGCTGACCTCGTGATCCACCTGCCTTGGCCTCCCAAAGTGTTGGGATTACAGGCGTGAGCCACCGCGTCCGGCCTTCTTCTTTTACTTTTCTTTTTTGAGACAGGGTCTCCCTCTGTCACCCAGGCTGGGTGATCATAGACAGTGATGCGATCATAGCTCACTGCAGCGTCAATCTCCCAGGCTCAGGTGATCCTCCCACCTCAGTCTCCAGAGTAGCCGGGATCACAAGTGTGCACCACTACACTTGGATAATTTTTGTATTTTTTGTAGAGATGGGGTTTCTTCATGTTGCCCAGGCTGGTCTTGAACTCCTGGCCTCAAGCAATCCTCCCTTCTTGGCCTCTCAGAGTGCTAGGATTACAGGCATGATCCACTGCACCCAGCTAAAGGATTTCTTATGCTGTTAAAACAGAACAAAGTGTTTTAAAATGTGTTTACAAAAACATCATTCTGACACCAGGTGCGGTGGCTCTTGCTTGCAATCCCAGCACTTTGGGAGGCTGAGGTGAGAGGATTACTTGAGCCCAGGAGTTCGAGACAAGCCTGGGCAACATAGTGAGACCCCTGACTCTACAAAAAATAATAAAACCAAAATGAAAACCAAAACGTTATCCAGAAAAACAAAGTGATAAAGTACATTACTGGGGCCCAGCATGGTGGCTCACACCTGTAATCCTAGCACTTTGGGAGGTCGAGGCGGGAGGATCACCTGAGGTCAGGAGTTCGAGATCAGCCTGGCCGACATGGCAAAACCCCATCTATACTAAAAATACAAAAATTTGGTGGCTCATGCCTGTAATCCCAGCACTTCGGGAGGCCGAGGTGAGCGGATCACGAGGTCAGGAGATCAAGACCATCCTGGCTAACACGGGGAAACCCCGTCTCTACTAAAAAAAAAAAAATACAAGATATTAGCCGGGCATGGTGGTGGGCGCCTGTAGTCCCAGTTACTCGGGAGGCTGAGGCAGGAGAATGGCATGAGCCTGGGAGGCGGAGCTTGCAGTGAGCCGAGATCACACCACTGTACTCCAGCCTGGGCAACACAGCGAGACTCCGTCTCAAAAAAAAAAAAAAAAATTAGCTGGGCGTGGTGGTGGGCGCCTATAATCCAAGCTACGTGGGAGACTGAGGCAGGAGAATCTCTTGAACTTGAGTGGCGGAGGTTGCAGTGAGCTGAGATTGTGCCACTGGACTCCAGCCTGGGTGACAAATTGAGACTCTGTCTCAAAAAAAAAAAAAAAAGTTATTGGAACAACTGGTGAAATTTCAGTGAGGGCTGAGTATGGTGTGGTATCAGTGGCATATTTCCTTATTTTGATAAATATATTGTGGTTATGTCAGAGAATATCCTGTCATAATCGCAATATAAGAGATACACAGTGACGAATTTATGGTAAAGGAGCATGATGTTTCCAAAGTACTCTCAAATGATTCCAGGAAAAACGTAAATAGACATAGATATATACGCCTGTGTTATTTTTCTAGGGTTTACCAGCCCCCACAATTGCATGAGCCAATTTCTTTCTGTCTTTTTTTCTGTGTGTGTGTGACAAAGTTTCGCCCTTGTCACTCAAGGCTGGAGTGCAATGGCACGATCTCGGCTCGCTGCAACCTCCACCTCCCGAGTTCAAGTGATTCTCCTGCCTCAGCCTCCCAAGTAGCTGGGATTACAGGTGCCCACCACCACGCCTGGCTGATTTTTTGTATTCTTAGTAGAGATGGGGTTTCACCATGTTGGCCAGGCTGGTCTTGAACTCCTGACCTTCAGGTGATCCACCTGCCTTAGCCTCCCAAAGTGCTGGGATTACAGGCGTCAGCCACCGTGCCCGGCCTCTGTCTTTTTTTTTTTTTTTTTTGAGACAGGGTCTTGCTCTTTTGTCCAGGTTGCAGTGCAGTGGCACAATCGTAGGTCACTGCAGCCTCGACCTCCTGGGCTCAGGTGATCCTCCTGCCTCTGCCTCCTAAGTAGCTAGGATTATAGGTGTGCTCCACCACACCTGGATAATTTTTTGTGTTTTGTAGTGATGGGGGTTTCACTATGTTACCTAGGCTGGTCTGGAACTCCTGGACTCCAGTGATCTTCCCACCATGGCCTCCCAGAATGCTAGGATTACAGGCATGAGCCATTGCTTCTGGCCCCAATTTCTTTCTTTTTCTTTTTTTTTTTTTTTTGAGACAGTCACTTTGTCGCCCAGGCTGGAGTGCAGTGGCATGATCCCGGTTCACTGCAACCTCTTTCTTCTGGGTTCAAGCAATTCTCCTGCCTCAGCCTCCTGAGTAGCTGGGACTACAGGTGCCTGCCACCATTCCCAGCTACTTTTTTGTATTTTTATTAAAGATGGAGTTTCACAGTGTTGGTCAGCCTGGTCTCGAACTCTTTACCTCAAGTGATCTTCCCTCCTCGGCCTCCCAAAGTGCTGGGATTACAGGTGGGAGCCAACGCGCCCGGCCGCTTTTACTGTTCTTGCAACTTTTTTCATTTGACATTCCATCAAAATAAAAAATTTCTTATTTTTTTTTTTCTGAGGGGGTGTTTTATCAAGGACACCTTTATCAAGGGTCCCAGGCCTAAAAATGTTAAGAACCCATGATTTACGGCTGAGAAGGAAACTTCGATCCAAAATCCTAAAGGTCGAGTTCCTGTGACCTGGCTTCCTGAGCCTCCCCGCTCCCGCGCGCCCTGGAGGTCAGGGCCAGAACAACACGGCATTCCTATAATGCTCCAAATCACCACAAATCGACCTTGGAAATCCTGGGTGAGTAACGCAGACCGCGCACATGGCTTCGATTAGCGGAACTAAAACTTGCTGAACATCGTGTACCCGCATGTCCATGGCCAAACACAAACTCCACCTTTGTAAAAGTCTAGGTGAATTCCCAGCTGAATTCAGAAGCGTGACAGGAATGGGACTTTTCATTGGTGTTTTTCTTTTCTTTTTTCCTTTTTTGGAGTGGGGAGGAGTGTATTTCTGGATTGTTTAAATATTTACAATGAGCATGCATTTCCTTTGCAATTAAAAGAAAACCAGATTTTTTTTTTTTTGAGACAGAATGTTGTTCTGTCCCCAGGCTGGAGTGCAGTGGTGCGATCTCACCTCACTGCAACCTCTGCCTCCCGGGTTCAAGCAATTCTCCTGCCTCAGCCTCCTAAGTAGCTGGGACTACAGGTGCCCACCACCACGCCCAGCTAATTTTTGTATTTTTAGTAGAGACGGGGTTTCACCATGTTAGCCAGGATAGTCTCAATCTCTTGAACTTGTGATCTGCCTGCCTCGGCCTCCCAAAGTGCTGGGATTACAGGCACAAGGACTGCACCCGGCCGAAAACCAGATTTTTAAAAATTGGAGTTTGCTGTAGAAAAATACTGTGGGAGAAAGTTGTGGGTGGTGTTTTGTAGAGTCGCAGAAGGACATGGGAAAAAAAATTGAGTGTGTTTCTGTAATCATCATAACAATCACACTCATTGTGCCGTAGGCTCCAAGGGAGGGCTCTGAGCTGTGGTTACCAGATAAAATACAAGATTCTCAGGTAAAATGTGAAAAAAATATATATTTTTGTGATCTTAACTCACTGCAGTCTTGACTTCCTGGGCTGAAGTGATCCTCCTGCCTCAGCCTCCCAGGTAGCTAGGATCACAGGCACGTGCCACCATGCCGAGCTAATTTTTAATTTATTTTGTTGAGATGGGATCTCACTATGTTGCCCAGGCTGCTCTCAAACTCCTGGCCTCAAGTGATCTTTCCTCGGTGTCCCAATGCCCTGGGATTACAGGTATGAACCACCAGGCCCAACTCTGAAATTTAAAGTTAACTGGGCAATCTGTAATGTGTTTTTGTTTGTGTGGGTGTGTGTGCTAAATCAGGCAACCCCCTATTCTGAGCAGAGGAGTGCTTTGACCTGACTTAGATTTTAATAGGCTCCCTCTGGTTGCTGGTGGAGATGAGACTATGGAGGGCGGGCAGTGAAGATCCCAGAGAGAAGGCACTGTAATGATCCAAGCAGAAGGTGATAGTGATTTGGATCAGGGTAACAGAGCCGAGGTGTTGAGAGGTTGACAGGTCATGCATCTATGTTGAAGGAAAGGCCATGTCCAGGCTCCTTAGCTCGGCATTCAAGGCTTCTCTCCACCACTGGACACACTTACTCTCTAGCTTCTCAGACCCTGTAGCAGATAGAATCATGATCCCCGATGATGTCCACATCTTAATTCCCTGAACCTGTGAACAGGTAACCTTCCATGGCAAAAGGGCCTTTGCAGATAGGATTAAGTTAAAGATCTTTAGATGGGGGAGCGATTATCCTGGATTCGGTCTGGGTGGCTCAATGGAATCACAAGGGTCCTTATATGAGGAAGATAGAAATTTGAGACATACAGTAGAGGAGGAGGTGATGGGATCACAGAGGCCGGGACGGGCGTGGTGCAGCCACAAGCCAAGGAATTTCAGGAGCCACCTGAAGCTGGGAGAGGCAAGGAACACATTCTCCCCTGGAACCTCTGGAGGGAGTGCTGCCATCTTGATTTTGGACTTCTGGCCTGCAGAACCATGCCAAATAATTGTCTGGCTTTTCTTTTTTTTTTTTTTTCCTTGAGATGGAGTCTTGCTCTGTCGCCCAGGCTGGAGTGCAGTGGTGCCATCTTGGCTCACTGCAACCTCCACCTCCCGGGTTCAAGCAATTCTTGTGCCTCAGCCTCCTGCGTAGCTGGGACTACAGGCATGCACCACCACACCCAGGTAATTTCTGTATTTTTAGTAGAGACGGGGTTTTGCCATGTTGGCCAGGCTGGTCTCGAACTCCTGACCTCAATGGTCTGCCCGCCTCAGCCTCCCAAAGTGCTGGGATTGCAGGCATGAGCCACTGCGCCCGGTCCTGGTGTTAAGCCCACATTTTGTGCTAATTGGTTACAGCAGCCACGGGAAGGTAATCTAGGCTCCTTCCTTGCCCCAGGCTCTAGGAAGTATCTTACAGCAGGGGTCCCCCACCCCTGGGCTGCAGACCTGTACCAGTCCACGGCCTGCTAGGAACCATGCAGCATAGCAGGAGGTGAGTGGCAGGTGAGTAAGTGAAGCTTCATCTGTATTTATAGCCACGCCCCTTCGCTCATATTACTGACTGATCTGTCAGATCAGGGGCGGAATTAGATTCTCATAAGAGCGTGAACCCTGTTGTGAACAGCACATGCGAGGGATCTGGGTTGCGCGCTCCTTATGAGAATCTAATGCCTGATGATCTGTCACTGTCTCCCATCACCCCCAGATGGGACCATCTCGTTACAGGAAAGCAAGCTCAGGGATTCCACTGATTCTACATTATGTTGAATTGTATAATTATTTCATTATATATTACCATGTAACAATAATAGAAATGAAGTATGCCGTGAATGTAATAAACTTGAATCATTCCAAAATCATACCCCACCATCTCTGGCCTGTAGAAAAATTGTCTTCCACAAAACTGGTCCCTGGTGCCAAAAAGGTTGGGGACCACTGTCTTAGAGAACCCAAAATGAAGCTGGAGAGGATGAAGTGTGGACCCCATTTCCAAGATGGAGATGGTTGTGGCTTGTGGAGTTGGGCGGCAGGGTAGTGCCATTTTCTATTGCCAACTTCATAACCCTAGAAGGAAGATTTTTTTCTTTTCTTTTCTTCTTTTTTTTTTTTTTTGAGATTGAGTCTTGGTGTTGTCAGTCTGGGCTGGAGTGCAATGGTGCAATCTCTGCTCACTGCAACCTCTGCCTCCCAGTTTCCAGCAATTCTCTTGCCTCAGCCTTCTGAGTAGCTGAGATTACAGGCACCCACCACCACGCCTGGCTAATTTTTGTATTTTTAGTAGAGATGGGGTTTCACCATGTTGGCCAGGCTGGTCACGATGGTTTTTTTTTTTTTTTTTGAGACAGAGTCTTGCTCTGTTGCCCAGGCTGGAGTGCAGTGGCACGATCTTGGCTCACTGCAACCTCTGTCTCCCAGGTTTAAGCGATTCTCCTGCCTCAACTTCCCAAGTAGCTGGGATTACAGGCGCCAGCCACCACACCTGGGTAATTTTTGTATTTTTAGTAGAGACAGGGTTTCACCATGTTGGCCAGGCTGGTCTTGAACTCCTGACCTCAAGTGATTCACTTGCCTCAGCCTCCCAAAGTGCTGGGATTATAGGCGAGAGCCATTGTACTTGGCCCTAGAAGGAAGATTTAACAGTAAAATATACTCAAATGCTGGGCTACCTCTGCAGACTTGCTTGGCCTCTCTGGGCCTCAAATCAGCCTGGCTGGGAGGCTGAGTGGGGGTTACAATCTCTGCTTTCTTGAATCCCAAGGGAGGGGTTTAAGCCAACTGCATTCCTGAGCTTTTGCTCAGAAACCTGGGGTCTTAGGAGGAAAGAGATAGATGGCTCCAGTCCGGGTGCGGTGGCTCACACTTGTAATTCTAGCACTTTGGGAGGTCGAGGTAGGTGATTGCCTGAGCTCAGGAGTTCGAGTCCAGTCTGGCCAACATGGAGAAACTCCGTCTTTACTAAAAATACAAAAAATTAGCCAGGGGTGGTGACAGGCACATGTAATCCCAGCTACTCGAGAGGCTGAGGCAGGAGAATTACTTGAACCCGGGAGGCAGAGGTTGCAGTGAGCCGAGATTGCACCACGCACTCCAGCCTGGGCAACAGAGCAAGACTCTGTCTAAAAAAAAAAAAAAAAAAAAAAAAAAAAAAAAAAAAAAGAGAGATGGCCCCAAATAGGGAAACCAAGGCCAGGAGAGGGGCCGAGCCTGCACAGGAACTTCCTTGGTTTTCCGAGCGCCGGCCCCCCTTCTCTGCCTAGGAGGAGATGGTTAGAGTCCCCTGGGTGTGTGCCCCGCAGAGGGAGCTCTGGCCTCAGTGCCCAGTGTGCAGACCAATGAGAGCCCCAGAGAGAAAGACGGTCATTTCCTCCCTGCATCTTCCCTCGGGGCTTTAAAAACCACAGCCCTTGGGCAGGAGGGACCTTCGATCCTCGGAGGGCCCGGGAGACCAGAACATGGTGAGTCTCGAAGGGGAATGGCAGCAGGAAACTTTGTCCTGGGTCCGTCCCATCTCTGCTCCCGTGGGTCCTTCTCTCTCCCCAACTCTTGCCATCAACTCTGTCTGTCTCTCCCTTTCCTTCTCTCTCCCTGTCTTCCACCTCCCACCTTCCCTCTCTCCCGCATCCCAGGCTCTCACACTCCAGGGCTGGGATGTGGCCATGGGAATAAGATTGTCAAGACTGTGGGAGCCACGGCAACCTCATGGGGCTAAGGCCCGAGAAGATTCCCCAGGGGAGGGGACCCTTGAGTTGGGTCTCGTAAGGTGACTAAGAATTCCACAAGCAGCCGAGCGCGGTGGCTCACACCTGTGATCCCAGCACATTGGGGATTGTGCCAAGGCGGGAGGATTACTTGAGGCCAGGAGTTCAAGACCAGCCTGGCCAACATAGTGAGACCCTGTCTGTATTTTTTTTTTTTTAAAGAATTCCACAAGTGAAGAAATCTAGAACAGGCCTTCCAGGCAGTGAGAATGGCAGAGAAAATGTTGGGAGGCTGGAAAGAACCAGTTTGGAGGAATGGTCAAGTTACTCAGATGCTCTTGCAGATAGATGTTCTTTTCTTTTTCGACTTGGGGTCTTGCATGTTGCCCAGGCTGGAGTGCAGTGGCACCATCATAGCTCACTGCAGTCTTGAACTCTTGGGCTCAAGTGATCCTCCTGCTTTAGCCTCCTGAGTATGTGGGACCACAGGCATGCACCACTATGTCTGGCTAATTTTTTACATTTTTATTCTTGTAGAGATGGGTTCTTGCTACGTTGTCAGGGCTGGTCTTAAATTCCTGGCCTGCCACCTTGGTCTCCCAAAGCTCTGGGATTACTGGCGTGAGGCCATTGTGCCTGGTCGTTTCAGATGTTCTGCATGACAGAGATGGGGAAACTGAGGCCCAGGCAGGAGCAGAGATGGATGGGGACCCTCCGTGGTTGGTGGCAGAACCAGGTTATGCCATGGATTCTGTGAGTGTCAGAAGGAATGCACCCCAGGCTAAATGAGGGTCCCCGTCATCCCTGCATCTGGAGGCCTGGGCACTGACCCAGCAGAGCTGTGGTTCAGCACCTGCTGTAACACAGGCATTGCCTTGCTTCATCTGCATCAAAGCGGAAACGGAAGATGGTTTGGATGGACCAGGGGGGGGTCTGATGTTGCTTCATTCCTGCATTCCACTCTTGAGATCGACTTGGGCAAATGGGACTCTCTGATTCTTCTTCTTCTTCTTCTTCCTCTTTTTTTTCCTTTCCAAAACATATTCCAAAGTACGAAAGGATAGTCGGTAAAAACTCATTCTTGGCCGGGTGTGGTGGCTCATGCTTGTAATCTGAGCACTTTGGGAGGCCGAGGTGGGCAGATCACAAGGTCAGGCGATTGAGACCATCCTGGCCAACATGGTGAAACTCTGTCTCTACTAAAAATACAAAAATTAGCTGGGTGTATAAGCGGGCGCCTGTAGTCCCAGCTACTTGAGAGGCTGAGGCACGACAATTGCTTGAACCCACGAGGTGGAGGTTGCAGTGAGCCGAGATTGCTCCACTGCACTCCAGCCTGGCAACAGAGCAAGACTCCATCTCAAAAAACAAACATAGAAAAAAAAAACACTCATTCTCCCTGCCTACCCCAGAGCCTCTGACTCCTTTTCTTTCCTTTTTTTTTGAGACAGAGTTTCACTCTTGTCGCCCAGACTGGAGTGCAATGGCACGATCTTGGCTCACCACAACCTCTGCCTCCTGGGTTCAAGCAATTCTCCTGCCTCAGCCTCCCGACCAGGTGGGATTACAGGCATGCACCACCATGCCTGGCTAATTTTTTGTCTTTTTAGTAGAGACAGAGTTTCACCATGTTGGCCAGGCTGGTCTTGAACTCCTGACCTCGTGTGATCCACCCACATTGGTCTCCCAAAGTGCTGGGATTACAGGTGTGAGCCACCCTACCTGGCCCTCTGACTCCTTTTCATTGCCCCCTCCCCTACTCAGGGGCAACCATGGGATGCCAGTTTGTGGTGGATCCTTCCAGAAACAGTTTACAGATGCCTGAGAGCACAGATGCTTAGGGAACAAAGTAAGGACTAGCGTGATGCGGGGAACCCCAAAACCGAGCTCAGCTTCTGTCTCTACTATGAAATAGTTGCGGAGATCTGTCCTCTCTGTGCTTCTCTCTCCTTATCTTTTTGTTTTTTGAGACAGTGTCTTGCTCTGTCTCCCAGGCTGGAGTACAGTGGTGTGATCTCAGCTCACTGTAACCTCCACCTCCTGGGTTCAAGTGATTCTCCTGCCTCAGCCTCCCAGGTAGCTGGGACTACACCATGCCTGGCTAATTTTTGTATTTTTAGTAGAGATGGGGTTTCACCATGTTGGCCAGGCTGGTCTTGAACTCCTGGCCTAAAGCAATCTTCCCGCCTTGGCCTCCCAAAGTGCTGGATTACAGGCGTGAGCCATCACGCCCAGCCTCCTTCTCCTTATCTTTAAGGTGAAGATAATACTAGAACCTACATCATAGGCTAGTTGAGAGAATTGACTGAGTGAATGCATGAAAAGTTCTTGTAACAGTGCCTGGTATACAGTTGGCGCTCAATGTGGATGACATTTCTATCCTTTCCCAGCCTTATAAATAGCAGTATGTTTTGTACAGTACTCTACATCTGGCTTTTTTTCATGAATAACATATAGTATTATTAACTAGCATTTATTGAGTGCTTACTACATACCAGGCATTGTATTAAGGCTTTCATTAATTTCCCCTTAAACAACCTTGAGGAAGGTACTTCATTCCCGTGTAGTTGAAGGGAGTTGCCTCCTCCTCCTTTTTTTCTTTTTTCTAGACAGGGTCTACTGAGGTCTCTTACTTCAGCCTCCTGAGTGGGTGGGACTACAGGTGCATGCCACCACACCCGGCTAGATTTAAAATTTTTTGTAGAGGTGGGGCCTTGCTATGTTGCCCAGCCTGGTGCTTCTTTCTTTTATCAGCTGAGTAATATGCTAATAGGAGGTTTCATCCCCTTCAATGGAAATTTAGTTTGCTTCTAATATTTGGTCTGTTTTGTTTTGTTTTGAGACGGAGTCTTGCTCTGTCACCCAGGCTGGAGGGCAGTGGTGCAATCTTGGCTCACTACACCTCCGCCTCCTGGATTCTGGTGATTCTCCTGCCTCAGCCTCCCAAGTAGCTGGTATTACAGGTGCGCGCCACCACACACGGCTAATTTTTGTATTTTATTTTAGTAGAGACAGGGTTTCACCATGTTGGCCAGGCTGGTCTCGAACTCCTGACCTCATGATCCACCCACCTCAGCCTCCCAAAGTGCTGGGATTACAGGTGTGAGCCACCGAGCCTGGCTTCCAGCCACATTCTTTAACTCAGCATCTGCAGACCTTCCAGTCCCATCTTGGCCACCTGCCAGCCATGCTGACCTTTCGTTTCTGCTGTGCACCACCTGCCCTTCCTCTCTCCTTTCCACCTAGAATGCATGCCCCCCCACTCCCAATGCACTTTAGGCCTGCTGGTAGCCACTCAAAGAGAGGGCTCTGGGCCGGGCGCAGTGGCTCACGCCTGTAATCCCAGCCCTTTGGGAGGCTGAGGTGGGCGGATCACGAGGTCAGGAGATCAAGACCATCCTGGCTAACACGGTGAAACCCTGTTGCTACTAAAAATACAATTAGCCGGGCGTGGTGGCGGGCACCTGTAGTCCCAGCTACTTGGGAGGCTGAGGCTAGCGAATGGTGTGAATCCAGGAGGCGGAGCTTGCAGTGAGCCAAGATCGCGCCACTGCACTCCAGCCTGGGGACAGAGTGAGACTCCATCTCATTAAAAAAAAAAAAAAAAAAAAAAAAAGGCTGGACGCGGTGGCTCACGCCTGTGATCCCAGCACTTTGGGAGGCCAAGGCGGGTGGATCACGAGGTCAGGAGATTGAGACTCATCCTGGCTAACACGGTGAAACTCCGTCTCTACTAAAAATACAAAAAATTAGCCGGCATGGTGGCGGGCGCCTGTAGTCCCCGCTACTTGGGAGGCTGAGGAGGGAGAATGGCGTGAACCCAGGAGGCGGAGCTTGCAGTGAGCCGAGATAGCGCCACTGCACTCCAGCCTGGGCAAAAGAGCAAGACTCCGTCTCAAAAAAAAAAAAAAAAAAAAGAGAGAGAGGGCTCTGGGGCTCAGCTCTCAGGAGTTTCTCTCCCGTCTCTGTTCTTGCTAACTGAGAAGACTTGGAGAGGTCTCTTCATTTCTCTGTAGCCTCATTTTTCTCTTCTGGAAAATGAGTGTTGCTGTTGCAACAAGTAAGTCTCCTAGGGTTGCTTTGTGGGTTAAATGAGATAATACACGAGAAAGGCTCAGGACAGCCTGGCAATGATTATGGCTGTTCTTGTAAGTACTGCGCCTTCTCCTTCACCCTGTTCTCATCTGATCGTTCACATCTTGCGGCCAGCACCCTTGTCTAAGCCACCGTCGTGCCTCACGTCACCTGGACAGTTCCAATCTCCGTTTCCTCCCAGCTTCTGCTCTCTGCCCCTTTCTCCATGCAACAGACAAGGGTTGTTCCTCTAATGAGCATGTGAATTTAGGAACAGTAATAGTACCCTGCCGTTCGTGCTATTGTGACATACATATGCACTGTGATTAGGAAATTACTAAGCCAACACCTGGGAAGCACATGGAATAGTGCCAGGCAATTAGAATCCCCGGAGTAGCCCTGGACCTGCACTGCCCAGAATGTGGGGCATGTGCCACAATGCAGCTACCTACATTTATTTTTCACTATTTTATTTTATTTTACTTTATTTTATTTTATTTTTGAGATGGAGTTTTGCTCTTGTTGCCCAGGCTGGAGTGTAGTGAAGCGATCTCGGCTCACTGTAGCCTCCACCTCCCGGGTTCCAGCGATTCTTCTGCCTCAGCCTCCCAGATAGCTGGGACTACAGGCGCACGCCACCACTCCTGGCTAAGTTTTGTATTTTTAGTAGAGACAGGGTTTCACCATGTTGGTCAGGCTGGTCTTGAACTGCTGACCTCAGGTGATCCACCCGCCTGGGCCTCCCAAATTGCTGGAATTACAGGCGTGAGCCACCGTGTCCAGCTTATTTTATTTTTTAGAGATGGAGTCTCGCTCTGTCGCCCAGGCTGGAATGCAGTGACGCGATCTCGGCTCACTACAACCTCCACCTCCTGGGTTCAAGTGATTTTCCTGCCTCAGTCTCCTGAGTAGCTGGAATTACAGGTGACTGCCATCACACCCAGCTAATTTTTGTATTTTTAGTAGAGACGGGGTTTCACTATGTTGGCCAATCTGGACTTGAACTACTGACCTCAAGTGATCTGCCTTCCTTGGCCTCCCAAAGTGCTGGGATTACAGGCGTGAGCCACCGCTCCTGGCCTCACCCTAGATCTTGGAGGTCTTTCCACATCATTATATAAACATTCTTTTTGTTTGTTTTTTTCTTTTTTGTAGGGATAGGGTCTTGCTAGGTTACCCAGGCTGATCTTGAACTCCTGGGCTCAAGCAATCCCCCTGCTTCAGCCTCCCAAAGTGCTAGGATTACAGGCATGAGCCACTGCACCTGGCCAACTTTTCCATTCTTTTTGATAGCTGTGTAGTATTCTGTTGCCTGGATGTACCATCATTAATTTAGCCAGTCCCCTCTTGCTGGACACGTCAGTTATTTCCAGTCTTTGGAGAGGTGCTGCAGTGGCAAAACTTTGCAAGCCGTTTGTGTCTGAAGATCCTGGAAACCACAGGATGTTGGAATCAGCACATTTTTTCTGCCTTTCTGAAGTCAACCAGAGGAAAGGACTGAGTGAGCTCATGGCAGGAAAGGAGGTTTGTCAGCTGATGAGCGAGTGACAAGGCAACGTCAGAGCAGAGGGTGGGGAGGCTCCCCTTACAGGGTCTGAGTCATTCTGCAGTCAAGGATTGCTGGGAGCGTTCGAAACCAGCAGAGGCAAAATTTACCTTCATGCCTCACAGCCAAGGGGAACATTCAAAATCTTTAACAACGTGCTAAAGTGCAGAGGTCCCCTGGGCAGGGTTTAGGGCCTCCTGCTGCACCTAGCATTAACTCTTTAGTGACATGAACGTGGGGACCTGGAGTGGGGGTGTCCCAGAGTAGGAAACAGGAACTTAGGGTGCTGGGAGCAGGCAATAGAAGAAGTGGGTGGCTGAGGGCAGTGGCTGTTTACCAATGAAAATATTTTTAAAAATGTTAACCTTCTATTTGGAAATATTTTCAAACTTATAGAAAAATGACAAGAATGGAACAGGCTCATATACATATACATTTTACCCAGACTCTCCAAATTTACTGTATCTATCTCTCCATTATCCATCCATCCATCCATCTGTCCATCCATTCATCCATCCATCTATCCATCCATCCATTCATCCATCCATCTATCCAGCCGTCCGTCCATCTGTCCGTCCGTCCATCTGTCCGTCCGTCCATCTGTCCGTCCGTCCATCCATCCATCCGTCCATCCATCCATCCATCCGTCCATCCATCCATCCATCCGTCCATCCATCCATCTGTCCATCCATTCATCCATCCATCCATCCATCCATCCATCCATCCATCCGTTATCTAGCTATTTTTTTTTTTTTAGACAGAGTCTTGTTCTGTTGCCCAGGCTGGAGGGCAGTGGCGCAATGTTGACTCACTGCAACCTCCACCTCCCAGGTTCAAGCGATTCTCCTGCCTCAGCCTCCCAAGTAGCTGGGACTACAGGCACACACCACTGGGCCCAGCTAATTTTTTTGTACTTTTAGTGGAGATGGGGTTTTGCTATGTTGGCCAGGCTGGTCTTGATCTTCTGGCCTCAAGTGATTACAGGCATGAGCCACCATGCCAAGCCCATTATCTATCTATCTGTCTATCCATCATCGATCTCTCAATCATATCTCTATATATCCATTGTCTATCAGTCATCTATCTATCCATCATCCATGCACCCACTCATTCACCCATTCATTATCTATCCATCCATCCATTCATTTGTATCCATCCATCTTTCTATCACTTTTTTTTTTTTTTGAGACAGTCTTGCTCAGTCAAGGCTGGAGTGCAGTGGCACGATCTCAGCTTACTGCAACCTCTGCCTCCCAGGTTCAAGTGATTCTCCTGCCTCAGTCTCTGGAGTAGCTGGGATTACAGGTGTGCGCCAATACGCCGGCTAATTTTTGTATTTTTAGTGGCCTTTTGTGACTGGCTTCTTTCACTTAGCAACATGTTTTCAAGATTCATCCACATTGTAGCATGTGTCAGCACTTCCTTTTCATGGCTGAGTAATATTCCACCACGTGGCTAAACCCCACCTTTTTCATTCACTCATTAGCAGATACTGACATCTTATCTTTCAATAATTTACTCATGGATATGATTCCACCAGTAAATGCCCACTGCCCATAGCCTGGCTAACCTTGGGCAGGTGCAATTAAGGGAACTAGAAATAAAATTAAAAAAAAAACTATCCAGGCATGGTGGCTTACATCTGTAATCTCAGCACTTTGGGAGTTCAAGGCAGGAGGGTTGCTTGAAGTTAGGAGTTTGAGACCAGCCTGTGCAACAAAGTGAGACCCATCTCCACCAAAAAAAAAAAAAAGAAAAAAATACAAAAATTAGCTGGGTGTGGTGGTGCACAACTGTAGTCCTAGCTACTCAAGAAGCTGAGGCAGGAGGATTGCTTGAGCCAGAGGGGTTGGGGTGACAGTGATCCATTATTGCACCACTGCACACAAGCCTGAGTGACAGATCAAGACCCCGTCTCAAAAAAAAAAAAAAAAAAAGAAAGAAGAAATATAAAAAGAGGGGCTGGGCATGGTGGTTCATACCTGTAATCCCAGCACTTTGGGAGACCAAGGCAGGAGGATTGCTTGAACCCAGGAGTTCGAGACCAGCCTGGGCAACACAGTGAGACCCTCCTCTTTAAAAAAAAATTTAAAAATTAGCTGGGCACAGTAGTATGCACCTGTAGTCCCAGCTGCTTGGGAGGCTGAGGCAGGAGGATCACTTGAGCCTGAGAAGTCAAGGCTGCAGTGAGCCAAGATCACACCCCTGAGCTACAGCCTGGGTGACAGAGTGAGACCCAGTCTCAAAAAAAAAAAAAAAAAAAAAAAAAGTGGTTCAGGGATGTGAATCTGAGCTCTTCAATAATTGACAAATAATAATAGCAATGGCTGCCACTTCTTGTCCTCTTCTCTGTGTCAGGCGCTGTGCTAGGTGCTTAGGCATTTTTCATCTTATTTAATCTTCGAGGTGAGTGTTTTAAAGGTATAAAAACCAGGCCAGGCGTGGTGGCTCATGCCTGTAATCCCAGAATTTTGGGAGGCCAAGGTGGGCAGATCACGAGGTCAGGAGTTCGAGACCAGCCTGACCAATATGGTGAAACCCAGTCTCTACTAAAAATACAAAAATTAGCAGGGTGTGGTGACAGGTGCCTTTAGTCCCAGCTACTCAGGAGGCTGAGGCAGGAGAATCACTTGAACCTGGGAGGCAGAGGTTGCAGTGACCTGAGATCGTGCCACTGTACTCCAGCGTGGCGACAGAGCGAGACTCCATCTCAAAAACAAAACAAAACAAAAAAAAGTACAAAACTCCATCTGCAAATTCAGATATTTAGAGCTGCAAATCCAGCTCTCAGTATTTCCAGAATGATTTCTATTTCTTGCTATTCCCTTTTCTCTGGGTTGGTGTCAAAGTGGCCTTCAGGACTGGGCTAGCTCCATAGGTCACAAAACTCGCCTCTTGGAAATGATCAGGGGCAGCTTGTCTGGTTTGCATTCCGGCCTGTATGGGTTCACATCCTCTCTGAGTGACCTGCAACAGCCTACTTCACCTTCTGGTGCCTCCTGTTTCTTCATCAATGAAATGGGCATTTTTTTTCTTTCTTTTTTTTTTGAGGTGGAGTCTCACTCTGTCACCCAGGCTGGAGTGCAATGGGGCTATCTCGGCTCACTGCAACCTCTGCCTCCCGGGTTCAAGCGATTCTCCTGCCTCAGCCTCCCAAGTAGCTGGGATCACAGGTGCCCACCACCATGCCTGGCTAATTTTTGTATTTTTAGTAGAGACGGGGTTTCACCATGTTGGCCAGGCTGGTCTCGAACCCCTGACCTCAGGTGATCTGCCCACCTTGGCCTCCCAAAGTACTCGGGTTATAGGCGTGAGACACCACGCCTGGCCTGAAATGGACATATTAACAGAACCTCCTTGTAGGCTGTGGTCAGGATGGAAAGAGCAAATTCCATGCCGCATGCATAGTAGGTGCTCAGTAAGTACTGGCTGCTTTCATATGATCACTCAGTGCCCTGATGAGTGCTTTACTGCAGTGTCTGGTGCCTCTGGACACAGATTTCGCCTACAAGGCTTTCTCCAGTCCAGCTGCCATAGACTGCAGCCTTTCTTTCTTGGGTGCATGACAGCTTCCTGCAACTCTGTCTGGGAAGAAGTGATCAGGACCTTTTTGTTCTATTTTTTTTTTTTTTTTTTTTTTTTTTAGATGGAGTCTCACTCTGTTACCCAGGCTGGAGTGCAATGGGGCTATCTCGGCTCACTGCAACCTCTGCCTCCTGGGTTCAAGCAATTCTCCTGCCTCAGCCTCCCAAGTAGCTGGGATCACAGGTGCCCACCACCACGCCTGGCTAATTTTTGTATTTTTAGTAGAGACGGGGTTTCGCCATGTTGTCCAGGCTGGTCTCGAACTCCTGACCTCAGGTGATCTGCTCGCCTTGGCCTCCCAAATTGTTGGGATTACAGGCATGAGCCACTGCATCCAGCCTATTTTATTTTATTTTTTGAGATGGGGTCTCACTCTGTTGCCCAGTCTGGAGTGCAGTGGTGCAATCTTGGCTCACTGCAACCTCTGCCTCCTGGGTTCCAGAGATTGTCCTGCCTTAGCCTCCCAGGTAGCTGGGACTACAGGCACATGCCACCACACCTGGCTATTTTTTTTGTATTTTTAGTAGAGATGGGGTTTCACCATGTTGCCCAGGCTGGTCTAGAACTCCTGACCCAAGTGTTCCACCTGCCTCGGCCTCCCAAATTGTTGGGATGACAGGCATGAGTCACTGCACCTGGCCTGTTCTTAATTTTATTATGGAAAGTTTCAAACACACAAAAGTGAAGAGAATATTATAAGCCCTTATGAATCCACCACTGCCATTCTTAGTCACCTATAGCCCTGCCCTCCTTCCTCCCTCTATCCCTCTCTCCTTTCTTCCTCTCTAATTTCCTCCTCCCTCCTTTGTTTCTTTTCTTTCTTCCTGCCTTTCTCCCTTTCACCCTTCTTCCCTTCCTCATTTCCTCCTCCTTCCCTCCTTCGTTCCCTCCTCCCTCTCTTCTCCCTTTCTTCGTCTTCCCTTCCTTCCTGCCTCCTTCCCTCTCCTCCTCTCTCTCCCTCTAGTTATTCCTTTTGCTGGAGTGTTTTTTGTGGAGTCCTAATTAGGGAAAAGGAGTAAGGCTGGCAGGACCGAGGGAAAGCAAAAAGACGAAGCAGATGAACTGTACATCTCCCTCTCTTCATGGTCTAGGACACACAGCTCTCCTGCGCAAATAACTCCCAATTTTCCTGCATCCAGCTATCGACAGCCGCTCAGCTAATAGAAAAGTGCAAGTTAGCTCACTGTAACCTTGGTGTTATTGGTACTTCACAAAGCCCTTTTCACACACAGCACAAGCACCATCGTATAAAATCACTAGCAAGCCTTTGTCTCTTTGCAGTTAGATCCTCTCTTGCTGACCTGCCCATTGCACTCTTGCAACATATTTTCCTACTTTCTCTACTAAATCTACTTTTCTTTACCTACAACTGTCTTGGTAAATTCTTCTACCCTGCAACACTGGCCCCAAATAGTCACATTTACCTGTGACGTTATTATTATTATTTTTGTGAGAGAGGGTCTCACTCTGTTGCCCAGGCTGGAGTGCAGTGGCGTGATCATAGCTCACTGCAGCCTTGACCTCCTAGGCTCTAGTGATCCTCCCGCCTCACCCTTCCAAGTATCTAGGACCCAGGAGCACACCACCATACCTGGCTACTTTTTTTCTGTAGAGACGGGGGTCTTGCTATGTTGCCCAGGCTGGTCTCTAACTCCTGGGCTCAAGCAATCCTCCCACTTTGGCCTCCAAAGTGCTGAGATCACAGGCGTGAGCCCCAGTGCTTGGCAAAAAAATCTATTTCTTATTCCTGTTTGTATCTTCCTCTTGCTGCCCCCAAACATTTTGTTCAGGGTTGGCACCATGATCCTACAATCCGTCTTAGTGTCCCAAGAAGAGAGGCAATCGGAGATTCGGTGCCATTGATGTGAGGTAGCAGGAAAGATGCAGAACCATCTATGTAAAGAAATTTTTGCCAAAAAAAAAAATTGTACCTAAATCTAATGAAAGTTCTAGATCTCAAACTACCACTTTACAGCAAAACCAAGGGAGAGAGGAACAGGTTAAATAACACTACACCTAAAAAATCAGCAAAATCTACTTGAAATTGATAACTCCTGGCCAGGCGTGGTGGGTCTTGCCCGTAATCCCAGCACTTTGGGAGGCTGAGGTGGGCAGATCACGGGTCAGGAGTTCCAGACCAGCCTGACCAACATGGTGAAACCCTGTCTCTACTAAAAATACAAAAATAAGCCGGGCATGGTGGCACGCCACCTGTAATCCCAGCTACTCAGGAGGTTGAGGCAGGAGAATCACTTGAACCCGGGAGGCAGAGGTTGCAGTGAGCCAAGATTGCGCTGCTGCACTCCAGCCTGGTGACAGAGTAAGACTCTGTCTCAAAAAAAAAAAAAAAAAGAAAGAAATGGATAACTCCTCCTCCTAATGGCTTAAGGTTTTGAAATGATATCAGTTAGAACAGATGGGCTGCTGGCTAGGCATGGTGGCTCATGCCTGTAATCCCAGCACTTTGGGAGGCCGAGGCGGGCGGATCATCTGAGGTTGGGAGTTCGAGACCAGCCTGACCAACATGGAGAAACCCCATCTCTACTAAAAATACAAAATTAGCCGGGTGTGGTGGTGCATGCCTGTAATCCCAGGTACTCAGGAGGCTGAGGCAGGAGAATCGCTTGAACCCGGAAGGTGGAGGTTGCAGTGAGCAGAGATTGCGTCACTGCACTCCAGCCTGGGCAACAAGAGCAAAACTCAGTCTCAAAAAAAAAAAAAAAAAAGAACAGATGGGCTGCTTGGCTGTCTATGGGAGTTAACAAGGAGAAAAAGGGAGGTGTGGAGCCGTAGATGAACTTGCAGAGGGTCATGCAGGCTTCACATATGGCAGTCGGGAACTGAACCCCAGGGGACTGACTCCAAAGCCAGTGTTCCTAACCTGAGTGCCATTCTGAGCTCACCATTACTGGACTACTGGATCCCGGGGCAAAAGCATTCCCATAGATTCACGCCTGTAATCCCAGCACTTTGGGAGGCCAAGGCAGGTGGATTGTTTGAGGCCAGGAGTTTGAGACCAGCCCTGGCAACATAGCAAGACCCCATCTCTACTAAAAATTAAAAAAATAAGCCAGACACAGGTGTGTGCCTGTGGTCACAGCTACTTGGGAGGCTGAGGCGAGAAGATTGCCTCAGCCTTGGAGATCGAGGCTGCAGTGAGTCATGATTGCACCACTGTACTCCAGCCTGGGTGACAAAGACCCTGTCTCTAAAAATTTTTTTTAAATAATATTTTTATACAATCTCTCTTTTTTTTTTTGAGACAGAGTCTCACTCTTTTGCTAGGCTGGAGTGCAGTGGCACAATCTCGGCTTCCTGCAACCTCCACCTCCTGGGTTCAAGCGATTCTCCTGCCTCAGCCTCCAGAGTAGCTGGGACTACAGGTGCGTACCACCACACCTGGCAAATTTTTGTATTTCTAGTAGAGACGAGGTTTCACCATGTTGGGCAGGGCGATCTCGATCTCTTGACCTTGTGATCCACCCGCCTTGGCCTCCCAAAGTGTTGGGATTTCAGGTGTGAGCCACCACGCCCAGCCCCATACAGTCTTTTAAAGAATCAAAATTAATGCAAAAAAAAATCCATGGTGAGAAAAAAAATCCAAATTTTAAGTAAAGACCATCTGCTTTCATTCGTTTGTTTTAGCACACTGCACTGTTGCACAACAGGAACTGTTGAGGCTGGTCCCCAACGTTCTATTTTTTATGGCCAGTTTATACAGGCACCCACAAGCCCTTTTCCCAACGAGGAACCTTGTTTTCCAATCTACAGATGCCTTGAATTCTCAGCTGGGCGGGTTTACCCAGGTTCACAGTGTGACAAGAACATGCAATCAGATTGGGCAACGTGGGGCTTTGTGTATAGTCATGGGTGTTTTGTGGTCTTGGGTACTTTTTCTAAGCTTTATAAACTTTTTCTTCTTGGTTCAAACTATGGGAATGGCCGGGCGCAGTGGCTCATGCCTGTAATCCCAGCACTTTGGGAGGCCGAGGCAGATGGATCACCTGAAGTCAGGAGTTCGAGACCAGCCTGGCCAACATGGTGAAACCCGGTCTCTACTAAAAATACAAAAATTAGCCAAGCATGTTGGTGGGCACCTGTAATCCCAGCTACTCAGGAGGCTGAGGCAGGAGAATCACTTGAACCCAAGAGGCGGAGGTTGCAGTGAGCTGAGATTGTGCCATTTCACTCTAGCCTGGGCAATAAAGTGAGACTCTGTCTCCAAAAAAAAAAAAAAAAAAAAAGTAACAAGCGTTGTGTCATGCACTGACCAGTCCGAATGGGTAGTGGCTACAGCCTTGCAGTAGGGCTAGACTTTTTTTTTTTTTTTTGAAATGGGGTCTCGCTCTGTCGCCCAGGCTGGAGTGCAGTGGCGCGATCTCGGCTCACTGCAACCTCCGCCTCCCGGGTTCAAGCAATTCTCTGCCTCAGACTCTAGGGTAGCTGGGATTACAGGCGCCCACCACCTCACCCAGCTAAGTTTTTATATTTTTAGTAGAGGCGGAGTTTCACTACGTTGGTCAGGCTGATCTTCAACTCCTGACCTTGTGATCCACCCACCTCGGCCTCCCAAAGTGCTGGGATTATAGGCGTGAGCCACCGTGCCCGGCCAGTAGGGCTAGACTTTAACCATTAGGTTGCTGGATCGTGGGGAAGCCCAGGGGTTTCGCAGGATGGGACTGAGGGGAGAGGTGGCAGGCTGGCAAGGGGTCCAACTAGCATGGAATCATTTCTTTTTTTTTTTTTTTGAGACAGGGTCTCACTCTGTCACCTAGGCTGGAGTGCAATGGTATGATCTCGGCTCACTGCAACCTCTGCCTCCTGGGGTCAGGTGATCCTCCTACCTCAGCCTCTAGAGTAGCTGGGACTACAGGCAAGTGCAACCATGCCCAGCTAATTTTTGTATTTTCAGTAGAGACGGGGTTTTGCCATGTTGCCCAGGCTATTCTCGAACTCGTGGGCTCAAGCAGTCCGCCCGCCTCAGCCTCCCAAAGTGCTGGGATGACAGGCGTGAGCTATGGCATCTGCCTCAATATTTTAATAAGTGGTGTGGCACCCTAGTTGACTCTCAGCCCTCAGCATCCCCATTTCCTAGTGAGAAAAAGCCACACAGGGGAAAAGCCACATGCCTGGGCCAGGATGACCCCTCCCCGGGCACATGTCTGCAGACTCATCCTCTCTGCTCTCTCTGATTCCCCTTAGGACCTCTTCAATTATACCACCCCTGATTATGAGCACTATGATGATGATATGCTGGACGCCAACACCCCTGTGGATAAAACTTCTAACACGCTGCGTGTTCCAGACATCCTGGCCTTGGTCATCTTTGCAGTCGTCTTCCTGGTGGGGGTGCTGGGCAATGCCCTGGTGGTCTGGGTGACTGCATTCGAGGCCAAGCGGACCATCAATGCCATCTGGTTCCTCAACTTGGCAGTAGCCGACTTCCTCTCCTGCCTGGCGCTGCCCATCTTGTTCACATCCATTGTACAGCATCACCACTGGCCCTTTGGCGGGGCCGCCTGCCGCATTCTGCCCTCCCTCATCCTGCTCAACATGTACGCCAGCATCCTGCTCCTGGCCACCATCAGCGCCGACCGCTTTCTGCTGGTGTTTAACCCCATCTGGTGCCAGAACTTCCGAGGGGCCGGCTTGGCCTGGATCGCCTGTGCCGTGGCTTGGGGTTTAGCCCTGCTGCTGACCATACCCTCCTTCCTGTACCGGGTGGTCCGGGAGGAGTACTTTCCACCAAAGGTGTTGTGTGGTGTGGACCACGGCCACGACAAACGGCGGGAGCGAGCCGTGGCCATCGCCCGGCTGGTCCTGGGCTTCGTGTGGCCTCTACTCACCCTCACGATGTGTTACACCTTCCTCCTGCTCCGGACGTGGAGCCGCAGGGCCACACGGTCCACCAAGACACTCAAGGTGGTGGTGGCAGTGGTGGCCAGTTTCTTTATCTTCTGGTTGCCCTACCAGGTGACGGGGATGATGATGTCCTTCCTGGAGCCATCGTCACCCACATTCCTGCTACTGAAGAAGCTGGACTCCCTGTGTATTTCCTTTGCCTACATCAACTGCTGCATCAACCCCATCATCTACGTGGTGGCCGGCCAGGGCTTCCAGGGCCGACTGCGGAAATCCCTCCCCAGCCTCCTCCGGAACGTGTTGACTGAAGAGTCCATGGTCAGGGAGAGCAAGTCATTCACGCGCTCCACAGTGGACACTACGGCCGAGAAGACCCAGGCAGTGTAGGCAACAGCCTCATGGGCCACTGTGGCCCGATGTCCCCTTCCTTCCCGGCCACTCTCCTTCCTCTTGTTTTCACTCCACTTTTCGTGGGATGGTGTTACCTTAGCTAACTAACTCTCCTCCATGTTGCCTGTCTTTCCCAGACTTGTCCCTCCTTTTCCAGCGGACCTCTTCTCATCCTTCCTCATTTGCAAGGTGAACATTTCCTTCTAGGGAGCACCCCCCCAGCACATCGTCTTTCCATCCCAGGCTTTTGAAAAACAAACAGAAACCCATGTATCTGGAGTATTTCCATATGGCAATAGGTGTGGACAGGGAACACAGAATACAGACAAATAGAAAGATTCTTGCTTAAAAAAAATGTATTTATTTTATGGCGAGTTGGAAAAAATGTAACTGGAATCTCAAAAGTTCTTTGAGACAAAACAGAAGTCCATGGAGTTATCTAAGCTCTTGTAAGTGAGTTGATTTGAAAAAGAAAATTAGGCTGGGTGCGGTGACTCACGCCTGTAATCCCAGAATTTTGGGAGGCTGAGGTGGGTGGATCACCTGAGGTCAGGAGTTCCAGACCAGCTTGGCCAGCATGGTGAAACCCCGTCTGTACTAAAAATACAAAAAATTAACTGGGCATGGTAGTGGGTGCCTGTAATCCCAGCTACTTGGGAGGCTGAGGTGGGAGAATTGCTCGAACCTTGGAGGTGGAGGTTGTGGTGAGCCACGATTGCACCACTCACTCTAGCCTGGGTGACAGAGGGAGACTCTGTCTCAAAAGCAAAAGCAAAAACAAAAACAAAAACACCTAAAAACCCTGCAGTTTTGTTTTTACTTTGTTTTTAAATTATACTTTCTATTTTGAGATCACTGCAAGCTCAACACAATTATAAGTAATGATACAGAGGGATCTTGTGTACCCTTCATCCAGCCTCCCCCAATGGCAACATTTTGCAAAACTACAATGTAGTCTCATAACCAGGATATTGACATTGATACAGTGAAGATACAGGACATTCTCATCACCACAAGGATCCCCAGGATGCCCACTTCCCTCCACCCCCACACCCCAGCCTTTTCCCTAACCCCTGGCAACCAGGAATCCACTCTCCATTTCTCCATTTCTATAATGTTGTCATTTCAAGAATGTTATTCAATGGAATCATATGGTATGTAACCCGTTTTGAGCTTTAAAAAAAAACAGTATGCATGACTTTAATGATAAAAATAAAAATAGTGAATATTGAAATGTTGTGTTATTTCTAATGAATAATTGACTTTGCAGTAGGTATTAGTCCGTTTTCACACTGCTGATAAAGACATACCCAAGACTGGGAAGAAAAAGAGATTTAATTGGACTTACAGTTCCACATGGCTGGGGAGGTCTCACAGTCATGGCAGGAGGCAAAGACACTACTTACACAGTGGCAGCAAGAGAAAATGAGGAAGAAGCAAAAGTGGAAACCCCTGTGAAACCCATCAGATCTTGTAAGACTTATTAACTCACGAGAATAGCAATATCACGGACCCC
Organism: Pongo abelii; assembly: GCF_028885655.2. NCBI lineage: Eukaryota > Metazoa > Chordata > Mammalia > Primates > Hominidae > Pongo > Pongo abelii. Next base: position 53,450,187 of record NC_072005.2, read on the forward strand.
ATGATTCAATTATCTCCCCCTGGGTCCCTCCCACAACACATGGGAATTCTGAGAGATACAATTCAAGTTGAGATTTGGGTGGGGAGACAGCCAAACCATATCACAATATTTCTGCTTTGATTGTGTAGTGTGCATGTGCATGGATTATCTAGAAATAGCGTGCAGACCAGCCAGCTGTTGTGGCTCCTGCCTGTAATCCCAGCACTTTGGGAGGCCGAAGCAGGCAGATCACTTGAGGTCAGGAGTTTGAGACCAGCCTGGCCAACATGGTGAAACCTCGTCTCTACTAAAAGTACCAAAATTAGCTTGTGTGTTGGTGCACACCTGTAATCTAAGCTATTTAGGAGGCTGAGGCAGGAGAATTGCTTGAACACGGGAGGTGGAGGTTGCAGTGAGCCAAGATCACGCCACTGTACTCCAGCCTAGAGTGAGACTCTGTCTCAAAAAAAAAAAAATTAAATTTAGAAATAGTGTACAGACCCAATGTTGTCCAACAGAAATATGATGTGGGCCACATGTATATCTTTTTTTTCTAGTAGCCACATTAAATAAGTAAAAAGAAATAGACGAAATACTCAATAATATAATGCAATCATATGTTATATTAAGAACAATGAGGTGGTGGCTTATGTCTGTAATCCCAGAACTTTGGGAGGCCAGCCTGGGCAACATAGTGAGGCTCCATCTTCAAAAAAATTAGTCCGAGCGTGGAGGCTCATGCTTGTAATCCCAGCACTTTGGGAGGCTGAGCTGGGCAGATCAGCTTGGCCAACATGGCAAAACCCCATCTCTACTAAAAATACAAAAATTAGCCGGACATGATGATGCACGCCTGTAATCCCAGGTACTCAGGAAGCTAAGGCATGAGAATCACTTGAACCCGGGAAGCAGAGGTTGCAGTGAGTTATGATTGTGGCTTGGCACTCTAGCCTGGGCGACAGAGAGAGACTCTCTCAAAAAAAAAACAAAACTTTTTTTTTAAATGAAAAAACTAGCCAGTGTGATGGTGGTGCCTGTGGTCCCAGCTACTCGGGAGGCCGAGGCTGGAGGATTGCTTGAGCATAGGAGTTTGAGGCTGCAGTGAGTTGTGATCGCACCACTGCACTCCAGCTCGGGTGACAGAGCAAGACCCTGTATCCAAACAAACAAGCAAACAAAAAATTGCCTGAGTGTCTCGACGGACAGATGCTGCAGTCTGTTAAGCTTGCAGAAGTGGCTGTGAGTTGTGTCTGTGCCTGCTTGAGAGTAGACGTTGGTACCTGGGACAAGATCCTCTCTGTAACTTGTGCTCATTAGTGCAGATTCCCTGGGCATTGAGGTAACAGGGAAGGACCTGAGCCCCAGCTGCCTTCAGCTCCTGGGGGTGGGCTCCTGGCAGCTTCCTCCTTAAGAAGACAACACCAGCCTCCTGGCCTCCTGGCCTTCTCCCACCTGCTCCAGTCTCTTCCATGGCCGCCCCTGACCTGGATAGTTTCCCTCTGCCTTTTTGCTGGACCTTTCTCCACGTCCTTTGCAGAGTTTTTTCCTCTTCGATGTTGGCGTTCCTCAGCTGTGTGTCCAACTCATTTGGTGCGCTCACTCCTGCAGCTTCATCCAATACCTTCAGCATCTCTCTTCCACACTGGGCCTCCCCACCCACTCACCACGGCCAGACTGACCTCAGCAGTCTCCCCGGAACCTCTTCCTCCCCTTCCCTCCCAGCTCCAGAGACAACCCCGCGGTCCACCGAGTCACCCAGGCCTGAGCCTGGGGCCCATCCTGGATGCTACCTCCTTCTCTCCCCATGCCCTGCCTGGCCCATGCCCTCTGTCCTCTCCCATTTGGCTCTCTGTCTTGCCCCTTCCCTGATTTCCTGGATGCCCAGTCTGTTTTTCCCAGACCATCCCTGCCTCTATTCTGCCTTCCTTCAGGGGCTACCTCCTCCAGGAAACCTCCCTGACTTCCTCCTCTGCCTCCCCAACCCCTACGTTCTATCTCTATTCCCAGTCATCCTGTAGCTTTCCTGGCTTCGGGAGTTGCAGGCAGTGGGTATTTTCTACCCACTCTGATTCAGGAAGGAGATAGTGTCCCAAGAGCTGGGAGGCCAAGGAGTGGGATCCAGGTAGCCTTTCCAAGACGGCCCCCATCTGGTGTTGACCAGCCCTGCCCAGGACGGAAGTGGGCTGAAGGGGCAGACAATTAATTGCCAAATCCGCAGCTTGGGGAATCTGCTGGGTCAACAAGTTCCGAAGGGGAAGTGGTAGGAAAGGGAAGTGGATGATGGGCTTGGCTGAGTCAGGCTGTGTCCCCTTTCCGGCACCCACCCCCACTCCCTACAGCCCTGGGATCTTATTCACGCATCTACTCTGCAGACCAGGGTGCCCCCAAGTCCTGGGGCCGAAGCCTCCTCTGCTTTATCTGTGCCACGTGACCTTCCTGAACCTCACACCTCGCAGAGCCAGGAGGGCATTTCTCTAGACGAGCACAGTCCCATGGAAATAGACTGTGAGTGGCCGGGCGCGGTGGCTCACACCTGTAATCCCAGGGCTTTGGGAGGCCGAGGTGGGTGGATCACCTGAGGTCGGGAGTTCGAGACGAGCCTGGCCAACACGGCAAAACCTCGTCTCTACTAAAAATACAAAAACTAGCCGGGTGTGGTGGCGAATGACTGTAGTCTCAGCTACTCGAGAGGCTGAGGCAGGGGAATTACTTGAACCCGGGAGGCGGGAGTTGCGGAGAGCAGGGATCGTACCACTGCACTCCAGCCTGGGCGACAGAGCAAGACTCTGTTTCTAAATAAATAAATAAATAAAATAAAATAAAAGAGAAAGTAATAGACTGTGAGCCAGGAGGCAGGAGGATTGCTTGAGCCCAGGAGTTTAAGACCAGTCTGGGCAACATAGCAAAAGCCTGTCTCTACAAAAAATAAAAACAAACAAATGAAATAGCTGGGTGTGCAGGTGTGCACCTGTAGTCCCAGCTACTCAGGAGGCTCAGGTGGGAGAATTGTTTGAGCTCAGGAGAGACTGAGGCTGTAGTGAGCCAAGATCACACCACTGTACTCTAGCCTCGGTGACAGAGTAAGACCGTGTCTCAAAAAAAAAAAAGAAATAGAATGATATTTATATTTTCCCACAGGCAAGCAACAGAAAAAAAGAAACAAAAAGAATCAGGTGAAATTAATGTTGGTAATACATTTTATTTAACACAATATATTTAAGAGAGTATAATTTTAACATGTGTTCAATAGAAACAAATTCTTGAGACTTCATATTCTGTTTTTTTGGTACTGTGTTTTCAAAATCTGGCGTGTATTTTCCACTCACAGCACTTCTTATCTCGGACCTGAGGACATTTCAAGTGGTCCGTAAGTCTCTAGTGGCTGGTGGCTGCAGTGCTGGACTGCTCAGGGCCAGACTTCCTTGACTAATGTACAGAGCGTCTACAGAATTCGAACATCTAACTGTTGGAGTCGTGCTTCTAACCCTCCGAGGTTCTGGTGTGATATTCTAGGCTCCTGTGATTCAAATAGCCTGTAACTCACATTATAGGATCTGTTAGGTTCAATAGTCTATGATTCCAACATTTTAAGAGTCTGTGATTCTAATACTCTAGTCTCCAGAGTCTTTGATTGATTGATTGATTTTGAGACGGAGTCTTGCTCTGTCACCCAGGCTGGAGTGCAGTGGTGCGATCTTGGCTCACTGCAACCTCTGCCTCTCGGGTTCAAGCGATTATCCTGCCTCAGCCACCCGAGTAGCTGAGATTACAGGCACCCGCCATCGTGCCCGGCTAACTTTTTTTTTTTTTTTTGAGACAGTTTTGCTCTTGTCAACCAGCTGTAGTGCAATGGCACAATCTCGGCTCACTGCAACCTCCGCCTCCTGGGTTCAAGCGATTCTCCTGCCTCAGCCTCCTGAGTAGCTGGGATTACAGGCGACCACCCCACACTCAGCTAATTTTGTATTTTTAGTAGATACGGAGTTTCACCATGTTGACCAGGATGGTCTCAATCTCTTGACCTCGTGATCCACCCACCTCGGCCTTCCAAAGTGTTGGGATTACAGGCATGAGCCACCATGCCCAGCCGCGACTGTGTTTTATGACTGTCATATATGTTAAGACATTCTCTCCTATGCATCAAATATCACATAAATATTGTTTCATATTATATTGTTCAAAAGAGAAAAAGTCTATGGTCCTCCCCATCTTAGTCACTCATCCTGTCAAGCCCTGTAATTCCATTAGGTTGAACCCTACGAAATTGCCAAGATTCTGTCATTTTGGGGTGGGGGGGTGTGTGTAACAATTTATTTATTTGTTGCTTTTGAAAAATGGTGGTACCATGGCACAGTGGCTCATGTCTGTAATCCCAACACTTTGAGAGGCTGAGGTGGGAGGATCACGTGAGCCCAATAATTTGAGACCAACCTGGGCAACATAGTGATACCCTATCTCTACAAAAAAAAAAAAAAAAAAAAAAATTAGCCAGGTGTGGTGACATGTACCTGTAGTCCCAGGTACTTGGGAGGCTGAGGCAGGAGGATCACTTGAGCCCGGGAGGCAGAGGTTGCAGTGAGCTGAGATCACACCACTGCATTCCCGCTTGGGTGACAGAGGGATCCGAGGTGGGTGGATCACTAGGTCAAGAGATTGAGATCATCCTGGCCAACATGGTGAAACCCAGTGTCTACTAAAAATACAAAATTAGCTGGGTGGAGTGGCGCGTGCCTGTAGTGCCAGCTACTCAGGAGGCTGAGGCAGGAGAATTGCTTGAACACAGGAGGCGGAGGTTGCAGTGAGCCAAGATGGAGCCACTGCCCTCCAGCCTGGTGACAGAGCAAGACTCCATCTCAGAAAAAAAAAAAAAAAAGAAAACGAGTAAAAGAAAAATAGTAGTAAAATGCACATAACATAAAATTTACCATTAGTGGCATTTCATGCATTTGCAGTGTTGTGCATCCATCACCGCTATCTTGTTCCAGAACATTCTCATCACCCCAAAAGGAAACCCAGTACCCATTAAGCAGTCACTTCCCATTCTTTGCCTTCAACCCCTGGCGACCACCCATGTACGTTCTAACTCTACAGATTTGCTGAAATTTGACCTTGTGGCCTGACATGGTATCTCATGCCTGTAATCTCAGCACTTTTGGAGGCCACAGTGGGAGAATTGTTTAAGGCCAGGAGTTCGAGACCAGCCTGGGCAACATAGTGAGACCCCCCCCCCCATCTCTTTTGGAAAAAAAAATAAATAAATAAATAAAAAGAAATTTTTTTGACCTAGAAAAATGATAATTTCTTTTTTTTTTTTTTTTTTTTTTTTTTTGAGACGGAGTCTTGCTCTGTCACCCAGGCTGGAGTGCAGTGGCACGATCTCGGCTCGCTGCAAGCTCCGCTTCCTGGGCTCACACCATTCTCCTGCGTCAGCCTCCCTAGTAGCTGGGACTGCAGGTGCCCGCCACCACGCCCGGCTAACTTTTTGTATTTTTAGTGGAGACGGGGGTTTCACCATGTTAGCCAGGATGGTCTCGATCTCCTGACCTCGTGATCCACCCACCTCGGCCTCCCAAAGTGCTGGGATTACAGGCGTGAGCCACCGCGCCCGGCCGAAAAATGATAATTTCATATGGATTGACTTAAGAACCTTTTAGGATGGTTGGGTGTGGTGGCTAACACCTGTAATCCCAGCACTTTCGGAGGCTGAGGCAGGTGGATTATTTGAGGTCAAGAGTTTGAGACAACCCTGGCCAACATGGTGAAACCCCATTTCTACTAAAAATACAAAAATTAGCTGGGTGTGGTGGCAGGTGCCTGTAATCCCAGCTACTCAGGAGGCTGAGGCAGTAGAATTGCTTGAACCTGGGAGATGGAGGCTATAGTGAGCCAAGATCACACCACTGCACTCGAGCCTGGGCGACAGAGCAAGACTCTGTCTCAAAAAAAAAAAAAGAAAAGAAAGAAAAAGAAAAAAAGAAGCAAAAAAAATCCTTGTAGGATGTTCTCATTCAAAGTTTCTCCCAGGAGGAAATGGCTGGTGAGTTGAGGGGGTGGTGCTCAGCTTTTCACAGGGTGGCTGAGACAGCATCCTCCTCCACATACACACTGGCCCCCCTCTTGCCTACGGAGGCCTGTAGAGACCCTGTTCTTGGCCCATAGCAACCCCCAGACCTCCAAGTGACAGCCCTCAGCTCCAGGGACACCAGAAAATCTTTGCCTTCCCAAATCTAAGATTTTTGTTTTGTTTTTGTTTTTTTGAAACAGAGTCCCGCTCTGTCGCCCAGGCTGGAGTGCAGTGGCGCCATCTTGGCTCATTGCAACCTCCGCCTCCCAGGTTCAAACAATTCTCCTGCCTCAGCCTCCTGAGTAGCTGGGATTACAGGTGCTCCCCAACCAAGCCTGACTAATTTTTTTTTTTTTTTTTTTCAGTAGAGACAGGGTTTCACAATGTTGGCCAGGTGGGTCTGGAACTCCTGACCTCAAATGATCCACTGGCCTTGCCCTCCCAAAGTGCTGGGATTACAGAAGTAAGCCACTGCACCCAGCCTTAAATCTAAGACACTTAAAAATTTGTTTTTTGTTTGTTTGTTTGTTTTTTGAGACGGAGTTTCGCTCTTGTTGCCCAGGCTGGAGTGCAATGGCACGATCTCGGCTCACCGCAACCTCCGCCTCCCAGGTTCAAGCAATTCTCCTGCCTTAGCCTCCCAAGTAGCTGGGATTACAGGCATGTGCCACCACTCCGGCTAATTTTGTATTTTTAGTAGAGATGGGGTTTCTCCATGTTGGTCAGGCTGGTCTTGAACTCCCGACCTCAGGTGATCCGCATCCCAAAGTGCTGGGATTACAGGCATGAGCCACCGTGCCTGGCAATTTTTTTTAAATTTTAAATTATTTTTTCGAGTCAGGGTCTCTCTCTGTTGCCCAGGCTGGAGTGCAGTGGTGCATTCATAGTTTACTGCAGCCTTGACCTCTTGGGCTCAAGCGATCCTCCCTCCTCAGCCTCCACCTCCCACTTCAGCCTCCAGAGTAGCAGGACTACAGGCTTGCTCCAACACGCCTGGCTAATTAAAACAAATTCTAGGGGGGCAGATGCTATGGCTCTCACATGTAATCACAGCACTTTGGAAGGCCAATGTAGGAGGATTGCTTGAGCCTGGGAATTGGAGACCAGACTAGGCAACAGAGACAGACCCCATCTCTACAAAAAGTTTTTTAAAAAATTAGCTGGGTGTGGTGGCTTGAGCCTGTAGTCCCAACTACTTTGGGGGCTGAGGTGGGAGGATTGCTTGAACCCAGAGGTCAAGGCTGAGGTGAGCTGTGATCACACCACTGCACTCCAATCTGGGTGAGGAGTGAGACCCTGGATTAAAAAAAAAAAAAAAGATATTTTCCCCCAGAGACAGCATCTCACTGTGTTGGCCAGGCTGGTCTCAAAATCCTAGCCTCAAGCAGTCCTCACACCTCGGCCTCCTAAAGTGCGGAGATTACAGATGTGAGCCACCCTGCCCAGCTGGAATCCTAAGAAATGTATGTTGAGAAACTTAGTGGTCGGATCAGGAGTTTATCAAGATGAAGCATCTGAGGAACAGACCATTGTAAACTTTTCAAGTTAAAGAAAGTTTGAACTGATAAAGGGAAGGTTCCACCTCAGTTTCTTTCCTCTTAATCTCTTCTTTAGGCCGGGGCAGATTCCCACAGGAGACTGGGGCTGGCAGGATGTCCCTCCTCTCCCGAGGAGGGGGCCTCCCGGGACAGAAGAGGAGGGGAGGGGACTTGGGGGATGTTTTTCTCTCTGAGGGTCCAGGGTGAGGGTCAGCCAACGCAGGGTCACCTAGTCAGGGAAACAGAGTGGAGGACGCCCTGGGTCAAACAGTGAGTCCCAGCTCCTTGTCTCACGAACAACTTCCTCTAGCAAAGTGATTTCATTCTCTAAAACAATAACAAAAGAAGTGTGTAAATATATCCCTTGAATCCCTAAAGCATGCACAGAAAAAAGCACAAACAGAAAGAACTGCTGAATAAAGAGGTTCCAAAGTTGGGGTTGGAGCTACTTCCTTTTGCTAAGCCTGCGTGGTATGTGTACTTTAAGAATTCACGTTACAGTCTTGTTCCTGTTGCGTGAGCCTAGCATACACTATGTGCCAGGCACTGCTCTGGTTTTTATGTTTTTGTTTTTTTGAGACAGAGTCTCACTCTGTCGCCCAGGCTGGAGTGCAATGGTGAGATCTCGGCTCACTGGAACTTCCGCCTCCTGGGTTCAAATGATTCTCCTGCCTCGGCCTCCCGAGTAGCTGGGATTACAGGCACGCACCACCACGCCTGGCTAATTTTTGTATTTTTAGTAGAGATGGTGTTCTGCCATGTTGGCCAGGCTGGTCTTGAACACTTGACTTCAAGTGATCCACCTGCCTCGGCCTCCCAAAGTGCTGGGATTACAGACGTGAGCTACCGTGCCCACCCAGTTCTGTGCGTTTTAAATTTATCCAACGCTCATAGCAACCATCCACTGCACAGATGAAGAAGTTGAGGTTCAGTGGGGCTGAGGCCCTGAACTTTGATAAGGGTGTGTGGACCTGGAATATGAATCTCATCATTCTGGCCCTTGAGTTCTTGTTCTCAGCCACTGTAGTATGCTGGAAGAGGTTGAGAATTGCTATCATGGCTGGGCACATTGGCTCACTTCTGTAATCCCAGCCCTTTGGGAGGTCGAGGTGTGAGGATGGCTTGAGGCTGGGCAACACAGCAAGACTGCACCTCTACAAAAAATTTTTAAAAATTAGCCAGGTATGTTGGTGCATGCCTGTAGTCCTAGCTACTCAGGAGGCTGAGGTGGGAGGATCACTTGAGCCTAGGAGTTTGAGGCTGCAGTGAGGCATAATGTTGTCACTGCACGCCAGTCTGAGCGACACAGCAAGACTCCATCTCTAAAAAAAAGTAAAACATCGCTATGGCCAACAACATCTTCCCATTTTACAGATGGAAAATTGAGGCCCAAGAAAGGAGTTGTTTGTGCTTTTGCTACCACTGAGGCCTTGGGCCCTGCGCTCAGCTGCTGTGGTCTTTTTGTGGAGAATGTGACCCCAGGCTGTCTTCCTCACAGCCAAGGAGGAGGGAGGGATGTTTGTCCTGAGGCTGCAGGAGGGAGGGCTTGAACACAGTTAGAGGCCTGGAGGTGGCTGGGGGCAGCTGGCATGTTGTGGGGAAACAGAATCCAGCCAAGACCTCTAAGGTGTTGAAGAGCAAACCGCATGCAGGTCTGGCTTCCAGGAAGCTGGGACTTCAAGACTAGGGTTGGGGACTTGGGATTAGCCCTCCACCCAACTGAGCCCTCTCCGGCCCTGCCAGCCGCCCCGTAATTTTGGGTTCTGTGAGTCACAGGAAGAAGACAGGACAAACACACCCTGAGAGCGAGACAAGGCCACTCCTATTTTGTACTGCTTATAAAGATTCACTGGGACCGGTGAGGTGGCAGTGCTCAGCAGCATCCGACAGGAGCCCTGGCAAACAGGACGGATTTCCAGGACTCTACCAGCTGCCAGACACGGCGGGGAGAGACTCCAGACCTCCTGGGTCCTGGCTGTGGGCCCGGATTGCGCTCCCAAGTGGCGTTTGACTCACGTGGGGACACTCTTGGAAGAGACAGTAAGGATGGAGGCAACAAGGGCGGGAAGGAGGGAGAGAGAGCGATTGCATGATCTTGGCTTCTCGGAATCGTTACTTTCAGAATCTGGGAAGCAGAACTAGAGTTTGAGAAGTGCAGTCTTATTAAGGCCACACTGGGACTCACATCAGAGTCCTGGGCTCTTGGAATTAACTTGGGCAGCCCAGCAGCAAAGCTCTTGTCAAAGGATCTAAACGTTTTTTCTTTCTTTCTCTTTTTGGAGACAGGGTTTCACTCTTGTTGCCCAGGCTGGAGTGCAATTGTGCCATCTCGGCTCACCGCAACCTCCACCTCCCAGGTTCAAGCGATTCTCTTGTCTCAGCTGGGATTACAAGCGCGCGCCACCATGCCCGGCTAATTTTGTATTTTTAGTAGAGATGGGGTTTCTCCATGTTGGTCAGGCTGGTCTCGAAGTCCCGACCTCAGGTGATCCGCCCGCCTTGGCCTCCCAAAGTGCTGGGATTACAGGCGTGAGCCACCGTGCCCCGCCCCAATGGTTTTTCACACACAGGTGTACGGGAAACAGCCTCTCTCAAACCTGCAGGAATTCCTGCAGCTTCTGGCAAATCCACCAAACTGCAGCATGCGTAGCGAGCAAGCCCTTTAACTCAGCGATTCCAATTCTCTTCTCTTTCTTTCCTTTTCTCTCTTTCTTTCTTTTGACAGGGTCTCACTCTGTCGCCCAGGCTGGAGTGCAGTGGCGCGATCTTGGCTCACTGCAACCTCCGCCTCCCAGGTTCAAGTGATTCTCCTGCCTCAGCCTGCTGAGTAGCTGGGATTACAGGTGCACGCCACCACACCTAGCTAATTTTTGTATTTTTATTAGAGACGGGGTTTCACCATGTTGGCCAGGCTGGTCTCCAACTTTTGACCCCAGGTAATCCACCTACCTTGGCCTCCCAAAGTGCTGGGATTACAGGCGTGAGCCACTGCATCTGGCCATAATTTTAAAAATATTTTTAGTAGAGACGTTTCACCATGTTGGACAGGCTGCTCTCAAACTCCTGACCTCAGGTGATCCTCTCACCTTGGACTCCCAGAGTGCTGGGATTACGGGCGTGAATCACCGTGCCTGGCCCCCTCAATGTTCTATCACAAAATCCGTCCACATTCTTGCGTGGTGTTTGTTCGTTCTCATCGTGTAGAATATGCCACAGGGTGAACACCCCATGATGTGTTTATCCGTTCTGCTGTGGGTGGCTATTTGGACGGTTTCTCATCTTGGGCTGCTGTGAACATTCTGGCACAAGTGTTCTGGTGAGCATATGTGTTCTTTTCCGGGAAGGAGGCTGATTGCTGGGTTGTGAGGGAGGAATCCTAGAAGATGGATGTTTGGGAAGAAAGAATGTTCAGACTTTTTCTTTTTTTTTTTTTTTGAGATGGAGTCTCGCTCTGTCTCCCAGGCTGGAGTGCAGTGGTGCGATCTCGGCTCACTGCAAGCTCCGCCTCCCGGGTTCACGCCATTCTCCTGCCTCAGCCTCCTGAGTAGCTGGGACTACAGGCACCCGCCACCACGCCTGGCTAATTTTTTGTATTTTTAGTAGAGACGCGGTTTCACCATGTTAGCCAGGATGGTCTCGATCTCCTGACCTTATGATCCACCCACCTCGGCCTCGCAAAGTGCTGGGATTACAGGTGTGAGCCACTGCGCCCGGCCAGCCTTCTTTGATTCTGCTCCAGGGTTTTCCAGAGCAGAGAACCCAGCAAGACTGGATGCACAGACAGGCACGCACCAAGAGACACACATGAGGGTGCTTGCAATCACAACAAAAGAAACCTAAGTGACCACTTAGTCTCTCTGTGCCTCAGTTTACTCTTTTATCCTTTCACTAACCAAATATTGACCGTGCCTGTGCTGTGTGCCAGGTTCTGTCCCAGATGCCGGGGACACAGCGGCACCCGAGGCCGGAAGGAGCTGATGTTGTGGGAAATGAGGATGATAATACTGACCTCAAGGGTTTGTGTTGAGGGTTATATCTTGTAGATCATAGGTGCTCAATAAAAGCCATCTATTATTTTAATTATTATGAAATAATAAGAAGGGTACCTATGATTTAAAATCTAGATATAAGTACAGACGCTCTTTGACTTACAATGGGGTCCCATCTCTATCAACCCATCGTAAAGCAGGCATAGTGGCTCACGCCTGTAATGGAAGCACTTTTGGGAGGCTAAGGTGGAAGGATTTCTTGAGCCCAGGAGTTTGAGATCAGCCTGGGCAACATAGTGAGAGCTGTCTGTACAGAAAAAAAAAGAAAAAAAAATTAGCTGGGCATGATGGCGTGCACCCGTAGTCCCAGCTACTCCAGAGGCTGAGGCAGGAGGATCACTTGAGCTTAGGAGGTGAGGCTCTGGTAAGCCGAGGTTGAACCACTGAACTCAGCTTGGGTGACTGAACAAGACAAAAACCCCAACATAAGTTGAAAATATCATAAATCAAATTGGATTTAATACACCTAGCCTACTGAACATCATAGCCTACCTTTTTTTTTTTGAGACAGGGTCTCACTCTGTTGTCCAGGCTGGAGTGCAGTGGCGCGATCTTGGCTCACTGCAGCCTTGACCTCACAGGCATAGCCTACCTCTAATGTGTTCAGAACACTTACATTACCCAACAGCAAGACAAAATCATCTAAGCCAAATCCAATATATATATATATTTTTTGAGATGGAGTCTCACTCTGTCACCCAGGCTGGAGTGCAGTGGTGTGATCTCAGCTGACTGCAACCTCCACCTCCCAGCTTCAAGGGATTCTCCTGCCTCGGCCTCCTGAGTAGCTGAGATTACAGGCACTCGCCCCCACGCCCAGCTAATTTTTTTTTTTTTTTTTTTAATCTTTAGTAGAGATGAGATTTTACCATGTTGGCCAGGCTGGTCTCAAACTCCTGACCTCAAGTGATCCATCTGCCTAGGACTCCCAAAGCGTTGGGATTACAGGTGTGAGCTTCTGCACCTGGCCCTGTTTCTCATTATTCTCCTTACCATTGTTATTGAATGGCCTTTAGTTAATAAGCACCACTTGGGCAGACAGTGGACTGTTTTTGATGCTTTGGGGACGAATGGGGTTGATATCTGTGCAGATAGACAGGAAAACAGATATCAGGCACGTTAAGTAGAAAAGATGAAGAAATGGAACAATGTGTGTTGAAAGCTCCCATTTCTGGTTAAGACGTTACAAAGGAAATGCCATCTACGATACCATTGCTTTGGGCTTACAGCTGGGCAAATTATGAGGCACAGAAAGTTTCCTGGATTGGGCCGGGCATGTTGACTCACACCTGTAATCCCAGCACTTCGGGAGGCCGAGGTGGGCGGATCACGAGGTCAGGAGATCGAGACCATCCTGGCTAACAGGGTGAAACCCCGTCTCTACTAAAGATACAAAAAATTAGCTGGGCATGGTGGCGGGCGCCTGTAGTCCCAGCTACTTGGGAGACTGAGGCAGGAGAAGGACGTGAACCCGGGAGGTGGAGCTTGCAGTGAGCCGAGATTGCGCCATCCAGCCTGGGCGACAGAGTGAGACTCCATTTCAAAAAAAAAAAAAAAAAAAGTTTCCTAGATTGTAATCAACAAGGGCCAGGAAGGGTGGAGTCTTTGCGGGGTGAGAGGATGCGTGTGGACAGTGATAACAGCAGCTAGCATACGTATGACACCCACTGAAAACCAGTGCTATACACTCAGCTCTACCCTTCTAACTCGTTGAATTCTTACGACACCCCCTAAGGCAGGTGTATTATTATTCCCATATTACTGAGGCACAGATAGGTTAGGTGACTTGCCCAAGGCCACACAGCTGGTAGGAATTTGAGGGGTTTTGTTGTTGTTGTTTGTTTGTTTGTTTTTTGTGATGGAGTCTTGCTCTTGTTGCCCAGGTTGGAGTGCAGTGGCATGATCTTGGCCCATCTCTACTAAAAATATAAAAATTAGCCAGGTGTGGTGGCATGTACCTGTAATCCCAGCTACGTGGGAGGCTGAGGCAGGAGAATTGCTTGAACCTGGGAGGCGGAGGTTGCAGTGAGCCGAGATCATGCCACCACACTCAGCCTGGGTGACAGAGCGAAACTCTGTCTCAAAAAAAGAAAAATTATTGTTATGATAGATTATGTCGCTTCTCTGCTCAGCACCCTCCTACAGCACCTGTCTCATTTGGAATAAACGATGATGTCCTTGCGTTGCCCACGTGGCCCTACATGCCGTGGCCCCGATAACTGTTTTTTTTGGTTTTTGTTTTTTCTTTTTTTGAGATGGAGTCTTGCTCTGTTGCCCCAGCTGGAGTGCAGTGGCATGATCTCAGCTCACAGCAACCTCCCCCTCCCTGGTTCAAGTGATCCCTCCTGCCTCAGCCTCCTGAGTAGCTGGGATTACAGGCGCCCACCACCACTCCAGGTTATTTTTGTGTTTTTAGTAGAGACGGGGTTTTACCATGTTGGCCAGGCTGGTCTCAAACTCCTGACCTCAGGCGATCCACCCGCCTTAGCCTCCCAAATTCCCATGATTACTGGCGAGAGCCACTGTGCCCGGCCCCTGATGACTCTGCTATTACCTCCTACCCTCTGCCGCTGGCAGATTCCACTCCAGCCACACTGGGCTCCTTGCTGTTCTTGGACATGACCGTCATGTTCCCACCTCAGGGCCTTTGCACTGGCTGTTCTCAATGCCTGAAACACTCTTCCCCCAGATCTCGTTGCATCTCTCCCACTGTTTCTTCAGATTTTTATGCAAATGTCACCTTCTCAGAGAAGCCTTCCCCGACCATGCCTGTAAACTCCAACATAGCCAGCTTTCCTGTGTGATATTTTTCCCATAGTATTTATCATCTTCTAAAATACTGTGGATTCTGGATTTTGCTCGTTTCTTTCTTTCTTTTCCTAGTTTTTTTTTCTTTTTTGAGACAGAGTCTCACTTTGTCATCCTGGCTGGAGTGCAGGGGTACGATCAAGCTCACTCAGTCTCCTGGGCTCAAGTGATTCTCCCACTTCAGCCTTTTCAGTAGCTAGGATTACAGGCACGCATGACCATGCCTGGCTATGTTTTAAAAAGTTTTAGTAGAGATGGGGTCTCCCTATGTTGCCCAGGCTGGTCTAGAACTCCTGACCTCAAGCGATCTTCCCACCTTGGCCTCTCAAATCGTTGGGATTACAGGCCCGAACCACCGTGCCCAGCCCCAATATTCCAATGTACTAGGGTTCTAGCATTGTAATATTCTAGAATTCCAAGATGCCACCGAGCTACTTCTAACAACACTAAGTTCTAGAATTCCAATTTTTTTTTTTTTTTTTTTGAGATGGAGTCTCACTCTGTCTCCCAGGCTGGAGTGCAGTGGTGTGATCTCAGTTCACTGCCACCTCCACCTTCTGGGTTCAAGAAATTCTCAACCTCCCAAGTAGCTGGGATTACAGGTGCCGGCCACCACACCCAGCTAATTTTTGTATTTTTAGTAGAGACGGGGTTTCGCCATGTTGGCCTGGTCTTGAATTCCCGGCCTCAAGTGATCCGCCTGTCTTGGCCTCCCAAAGTGTTAAGATTACAGGTGTGAGCCACCGCACCCGGCCTAGAATTCCAATATTCTAAAGCACTGGAGTTCTTATGCCGCAATATTCCAGTTTGCAAGGTGCTGGTGGGCCGGACTGGTGGACACCCTAGATCTCCAGGGCCTTGGAGTTTCCTCCTCTGAGTTTTCATCGTCTTTCTCTCCTGCCCAGACACCAGGAGCCTGAATGGGGAATGATTCTGTCAGCTACGAGTATGGGGATTACAGCGACCTCTCGGACCTCCCTGTGGACTGCCTGGATGGCGCCTGCCTGGACATCGACCCGCTGCGCGTGGCCCCGCTCCCGCTGTATGCCGTCATCTTCCTGGTGGGGGTGCCGGGCAATGCCATGGTGGCCTGGGTGGCTGGGAAGGTGGCCCGCCGGAGGGTGGGTGCCACCTGGTTGCTCCACCTGGCCGTGGCTGATTTGCTGTGCTGTTTGTCTCTGCCCATCCTGGCAGTGCCCATTGCCCGTGGAGGCCACTGGCCGTATGGTGCACTGGGCTGTCGGGCGCTGCCCTCCATCATCCTGCTGACCATGTATGCCAGCGTCCTGCTCCTGGCAGCTCTCAGTGCCGACCTCTGCTTCCTGGCTCTCAGGCCTGCCTGGTGGTCTACGGTTCAGCGGGCATGCGGGGTGCAGGTGGCCTGTGGGGCAGCCTGGACACTGGCCTTGCTGCTCACCGTGCCCTCCGCCATCTACCGCCGGCTGCACCAGGAGCACTTCCCAGCCCGGCTGCAGTGTGTGGTGGACTATGGCGGCTCCTCCAGCACCGAGAATGCAGTGACCGCCGTCCGGTTTCTTTTTGGCTTCCTGGGGCCCCTGGTGGCCGTGGCCAGCTGCCACGGCGCCCTCCTGTGCCGGGCAGCCCGACACTGCTGGCCACTGGGCATGGCCATCGTGGTGGGGTTTTTTGTCTGCTGGGCACCCTACCACCTGCTGGGGCTGGTGCTCACTGTGGCGGCCCCGAACTCCGCACTCCTGGCCAGGGCCCTGCGGGCTGAACCCCTCATCGTGGGCCTTGCCCTTGCTCACAGTTGCCTCAATCCCATGCTCTTCCTGTATTTCGGGAGGGCTCAACTCCGCCGGTCACTGCCAGCTGCCTGTCACTGGGCCCTGAGGGAGTCCCAGGGCCGGGATGAAAGTGTGGACAGCAAGAAATCCACCAGCCATGACCTGGTCTCGGAGATGGAGGTGTAGGCTGGAGAGACACTGTGGATGTGTATCTTCCTATCTCATTTCACAAGACTGGCTTCAGGCATAGCTGGATCCAGGAGCTCAATGATGTCTTCATTTTATTCCTTCCTTCATTCAACAGATATCCATCATGCACTTGCTATGTGCAAGGCCTTTTTAGGCACTGGAGATATAGCAGTGACCAAAACAGACAGGGAGCTGATATTCTAGTGGAGGAAGAATATCAGCTCCCTGAGGGAGCTGCCCTCAGGGAGCTGATATTCTAGTGGAGGAAGACAGACTATAAACAAAGATATATAGGGCCATTTGTGGTGGCTCACGCCTGTAATCCCAGCGCTTTGGGGGGCTGAGGCAGGTAGATCACTTGAGGTCAGGAGTTCAAGACCAGCCTGGCCAATATGGTGAAACCCTGTCTCGACTAAAAATACAAAAATTAGCCGGGCATGGTGGCGCATGCCTGGAGTCCCAGCTACTTGGGAGGCTGAGGCAGGAGAATCGTTTTGAACCCGGGAGGCAGAGGTGGCAGTGAGCCAAGATCGAGCCCCTGCACTCCAGCCTGGGTGACAGAGTGAGACTCTGTTTCAAAAAATAAAAAACTAAAAGATTTTATTTATTTATTTATTTATTTGAGACGGAGTCTCACTCTGTCGCCCAGGCTGGAGTGCAGTGGCATAATCTCGGCTCACTGCAAGCTCCGCCTCCTGAGTTCACACCATTCTCCTGCCTCAGCCTCCTGAGTAGCTGGGACTACAGGCGCCCGCCACCATGCCTGGCTAATTTTTGTATTTTTAGTAGAGAAGGGGGTTCACCTTGTTAGCCAGGTTGGTCTTGATCTCCTGACCTCGTGATCCGCCCGCCTCAGCCTCCCAAAGTGCTGGGATTACAGGCGTGAGCCACTGCATCTGGCCAAAAGATTTTAATAGGATCCCTCTGGTTGCTGGTGGAGATGAGAGTATGGTGTAGGGGCAGTGAAGATCCCAGAGAGGAGGCTACTGCAATGGTCCAAGCAGGAGGTGATAGCGATTTGGATCAGGGTAACAGAGCCGAGGTGGTGAGAGGTTGACAGTTCATGGATCTATTTTGAAGGAAAGGCCAAGTCCAGGCTCCTTAGCTCAGCATTCAAGGCTTCCCTCCACCACTGGATACACTTACTCTCTAGCTTCTCAGACCCTGTAGCGATCAGAATCATGACTCCCGATGATGTCCACATCTTAATCCCCTGAACCTGTGAAGAGGTGACCTTCCATGGCAAAAGGGACTTTGCAGATGAGATTAAGTAAAGGATCTTGAGAAAGGGTGGTGATCCTGGATTGTCTGGGTGGGCTCAATGGAGTCACAAGGTCCTTTTAAGAGGGAGGCAGGAGGGTCAGGGTCAGTCACAGGAGGTGACAACGGAAGCAGATGTCACAGTGACATGAGGAGGTGCCAAGAAATGCAGGCAGCTTCCAGAAGCTGAAACAGACAAGGAAACAGATTCTCTCTGAAGCTCCAAGAAGGAACACAGACCTCCTGACACTTTTAGACCTCTGATCCGCAGACCTTTAAGAAAATACATTTGTATTGTTTTAAGTCACTATGTTTGGGGTGATTTGTTACAGCAGCTGTGGGAAGCTAATACACACTCTTCAGGCTATATTATTTTCATGCTTCTGCATCTTTCCTGAAGCTGTGCCACTGGCTGGAGTGTCCTTCTGATCTATGGTGTGCAGTTCAACAATCAAGAGCCATCTGTGGCTATTCAAATTAGAATCAATTGGCCAGGCATGGTGGCTCATGCCTATAATCTCAGCACTTTGAGAGGCCGAGGCGGGAGGATTGCATGAGACCAGGAGTCTGAGACCAGCCTGGGCAACACAGCAAGACCCCATCTCTACAAAAAATACAAAAATTAGCCAGACGTGGTGGGGCGTGCCTGTAGTTCCAGCTACTGAGGAGGGAGTTGCTTGAATCCTTCTGCTTCAATCCTCCTTAAAGCAGGTAGATTGCTTGGGCCCGGGAAGTGGAGTTTGCAGTGAGCTTAGATCGCACTGCTGCACTCCAGCCTGGGTGTCACAGTGAGACTCCATCTCAAAAAAAAAAAGAAAGAATACATTATCATTTCAAATTTAGTTCCTCAGGCACACTGGCCATAGTTCAAGTGCTCAGTAGACACATATGGCTGGTGACTGCCATATTCGACAGCACAGCTATAGAACATTGCCATCATAACAGAGATTTCTGTTACAAAATGCTGTTCTAGAATTTACTCTTGAACCCTACCTGCTCAGATCTTTTAAATTACATAGTAGGCCAGGCATGGTGGCTCACGCCTGTAATCCCAGCACTTTAGGAGGCCCAGTCGGGAGGATCCCTTGAGCCCAGAAGTTGGAGACCGGCCTGGGCAACAGAGCAAGACCCCATCTCTACAAAAATAAAAAAAAGAAAATTAGTCTGGTTTGGTGCCACATGCCTTTAGTGCCAGCTACTAGGGAGGCTGAAGTGGGAGGATTGCTTGAGCCTGGGAGGTTGAGGCTGCAGTGAGCTGTGATCGCATCACTGCACTCTAGCCTAGGTGACGGAGTGAGACCCTGCCGCTAAATAAATAAATAAATAACATAGTAGTGGTACCTGTGTCTGAAGTCATTACTCTAGAACAGCACTTCACACATAGTTTCTCCTTTAAGGTCATTCTCACAACAGCCCAGGGAGATAGGGTGGCATGCTTCATTTTATAAGCTGAGGTCCTGGGAGGGGAGGTCATTTACCCAAGATCACACAGCAAGAACACCAGACAGCTGGAATTTGATCCCAGTTTTACTTGACTCCAATGCTCTTGCTCTTCATCATCGATAATTTCCTTCAAGGCCTCCCTCAAATGTCACTTCCTCCAGGAAGCCCTCCCTGATTTATGCTCCTTCCAGAAAGAGTGGGCTCTTCCTTTCTCTGAGTCTCTGGAACACAAGGTCCCAGCTAAACTGTAAATTCCCCAAGGGTAACAACTGGACTAATTTTTTAAAATCTTATTTTATTTTTTTGAGATGAAGTCTTGCTCTGTCACCCAGGCTGGATTGCAGTGGCGCGATCTCGGCCGACTGCAACCTCTACCTCCCGAGTTCAAGTGATTCTTATGCCTCAGCCTCCCGAGTAGCTGGGATTACAGGCGCTGCCACCACACCTGGCTAATTTTTGTATTTTTAGTAGAGGCAGGGTTTCACCATGTTGGCCAGGCTGGTCTCGAACTCCTGACCTCAGGTGATCCACCCACCTTGGCCTCCCAAAGTGCTGGGAATACAGGCGTGAGCCACCGTTCCCGGCCTTATCCTGTGACTTAGAATGCCTAACCTCCTGGGAATGCAGCCCATAGGCCTCAGCCTTATTTCACCCAGCTCCTATTCAAGATGGAGTCACTCTGGTTCACATGCCTCTGACATTTCCCCCTCCCTTTTATAAGAGAAACTTTAATCCTAAGGGTTGTAGAGGGAGGAAGATCCAACTTGTGTAACTTCTTCAGGCTGAACAGGGGTGACGATATTCCTGCCTAACTATTAGGATCTATTGGATTCAGGGTAGAGAGGAGCTCAGTCAGAAAGCATTGGTATCACATATTTTGTTACTTAGTATTTTACTCGGAATTATCATGCGTGAATTAAGACCAACGCTGTCTTGTAAAATAAAATTTATTGTGGAACAATTTATACAGCTCCTTTGAGGTAGGAGGCAGGACTCAACTCTGGAGATGGGGCTCGGCTCAAATATTGGACCAAATTGAGGACTAGCTAAAACAGGGAGGAGGCTGAAGCAACTTATTATTTTTATTTTTATTTTTTTTTTGGAGAAGGAGTCTTGCTCTGTTACCCAGGCTGGAGTGCAGTGACACGATCTCGGCTCACTGCAACCTCCACCTTCCAGGTTCAAGTGATTCTCCTGCCACAGCCTCTCGAGTAGCTGGGACTACAGGCGCATGCCACCACGCCCAGCTAGTATTTTTGTATTTTTTAGTAGAGCTGGGGTTTCGCCATATTAGCCAGGCTGGTCTTGAACTCCTGACTCAGGTGATCTGCCCACCTTGGCCTCCCAAAGTGCTGGGATTACAGGTGTGGGCCACCACGCCTGGCCCAAAGCAACTTTCTGTGACATGCCCACCACTCTGCCATGTCAGTTTGCCATTGCCATGGCAACGCACCGAGGAGTTACTGCCCCATTCCATGGCGACGATCCCATGACCCAGAAGTTACTACCCCTTCCCTAGATATTTCTGCATAAACCGCCCCTTAATCTACATGTAATTAAAAATAGGTATAGGCTGGACGTGGTGGCTCATGTCTGTAGTCCCAGTACTTTGGGAGGCCAAGGCAGGTGGATCACCTGAGGTCAGGAGTTTCAGACCAGCCTGGCCAATATGGTGAAACCCCGTCTCTACTGAAAATACAAAAATCAGCCGGGTGTGGTAGCAGGCACCTGTAATTCCAGCTGCTTGGGAGGCTGAGGCGGGAGAATCACTTGCACCCAGGAGGCAGAGGATGCAGTGAGCTGAGATTGTGCCATTGCAGCCTGGGCCACAGAGCAAGACTTTATCTAAAAAAAAAAAAAAAAGTATAAATATAACTACAGAACTGCCCTGAGCAGTTACTCTCAGTACATGGCCTATGGGGTATTACTGCTGTGCAGGAGAAGTCACAGAGCTGTAACATTGCTGCTTCAGTAAAGCTGTTTTCGACTGGGCATGGTGGCTCACACCTGTAATCCCAGAATTTGGCGGGGCCCAGGTGGGCGGATCACACGAAGTCAGGAGTTCAAGACCAGCCTGGCCAACATGGTGAATCCCCATCTCTACTAAAAATACAAAAATTAGCTGGGCGTGGTGGTGCGCGCCTATAGTCCCATCTACTTGGGAGGCTGAGGCAGGAGAATTGCTGGAACCCGCCAGGCGCAGGCTGCAGTGAACCGAGATCACACCACCGCACTCCAGCCTAGGCGACAGAGTGAGACTCCCTCTCAAAAAAAAAAAAAGAGGTCAAGTGCGGTGGCTCAAGCCTGTAATCCCAGCACTTTGGGAGGCTGAGGCGGGTGGATCACAAGGTCAGAAGATCGAGACCATCCTGGCTAACACAGTGAAACCCCATCTCTACTAAAAATACAAAAAATTAGCCAGGCATGGTGGCGGGCGCCTGTAGACTCAGCTACTCGGGAGGTTGAGGCAGGAGAATGGCGTGAACCCAGGAGGCGGAGCTTGCAGTGAGCCGAGCTCACACCACTGCACTCCAGCCTGGGTGACAGAGCGAGACTCCGTCTAAAAAAAAAAAATAGTAAGAAAGAAGGAAAGACACAAAGACAGAAAGAAGGAAGGAAAGAAAGCAAGTTGTTTTCCTCTACTTTGCCCCTGCTCACCTTTGAATTCTTTTCTGGGCAAAGCCAAGAATCCTCGTGGGCTAAAACCCCACTTTGGGGCTTAAAGTTTGCAAAATCCTCCCATTAATCTATTGGGACCAGGTGCCACTTAGGAGCATTCTTTGGTAACTTTTACAAAACATCTTTTGTGCTTTTTGAAATGTTTTCATTTTGTAGATCATTAGCCTTTCTTTTTTGAACTAGAATACATTTCATGAGAGTTTTCAAAGTAAGTCTGTGCAATGTTAAATCCCTTTGATTATTAAAAGCCATCTGTTTTGTTATTAACTTCCCTTTTTTTGTTCTAAAGTTTGTTTATTTCTGCTATTTGTTTTTTTACCATACAAATATTGATTTCCTTAAGTTTTCAAAGAACCAAGTTATGAATAATTTCTCTAAGAACTAGTCTCAAGCTTGCTATACAACCCTATTGTTGATAGACTGTGGCTTTCTTGTTGATTTCACATTTGTTGTTCATTTCCTCCAATTTTCCTTTTTTAAAAATTATAATTATTGTTTGGATTATTTATTATTTATTTATCTATTTATTTATTTATTTATTTGTTTATTTGAGACGGAGTTTCTCCTTGTCGCCCAGGCTGGAGTGCAATGATGCAATCTTGGCTCACTGCAACCTCCACCTCCTGGGTTCAAGTGATTCTCCTGCATCAGCCTCCCGAGAAGCTGGGATTACAGGTGTCCGTCATCATGCCCGGCTAATTTTTTATATTTTTAGTAGAGACGGGGTTTCATCATGTTGGCTTGGCTGGTCTCGAACTCCTGACCTCGGGTAATCCACCTGCCTCGGCCTCGCAAAGTGCTGGGATTACAGGCGTGAGCCACCGCACCTGGCCTTGTTTGGAAATTTTAAGCAGAATGCTTAGTCCATTTATTCTTCTTCTTTGGATAATAATGTATGAATTGGCTTCTCTATCTCTAAGTTGTTTTCCAAAGGCTTGATAATTATATCCAACTTTCCACTTGACATCCCCAGTTGATGTCCATTGCATAACTCAAACAATATGCTGAAAACAGAACTTCGAATTTTCTCTCTAGCCTCTCTCCCACGTCTTCCTGATGATAGTAGATGGTGACTTCATATTTCCAAATGCTCAGGCCAAAAACTTTAGAGTCCTTTTTTTTAGACATAAAACTTCTTTCTGGCCGGGCACGGTGGCTCACGCCTGTAATCCCAGCACTTTGGGAGGCCGAGGCGGGCGGATCACGAGATCAGGAAATCGAGACCATCCTGTCTAACACGGTGAAACCCCGTCTCCCCTAAAAATACAAAAAATTAGCCGGGCGAGGTGGCGGGTGCCTGTAGTCCCAGCTATGCTGGAGGCTGAGGCAGGAGAATGGTGTGAGCCTGGGAGGCAGAGCCTGCAGTGAGCCGAGATCGCGCCACGGCACTCCAACCTGGGCGACAGCGAGACTCCGTCTCAAAAACAAAAAACAAAGAACAACTTTTTTCTTTTTTTGAGACAGTCTGGCTCTGTCACCCAGGCTGGAGTGTGGTGGTACCATCATGGCTCACTGCAGCCTCAGTCTCTCAGCCTCCTAGGTTCAATCGATCCTCCCACCTCAGCCTCTTCAGTAGCTGGGACTACAGGCACACACTACCATAACCGACTAACTTTTGTATTTTTTTGTAGAGACAGGGGTTGGCCATATTGCCCAGGCTGGTGTGGAACTCCTGACCTCAGGTGATCCACCTGCCCCGGCCTCTCAAACTGTTGGGATTACAGGCGTGAGCCACCGTGCCCAGCTCAGTTTCTTCTTTCACTTAATAAAAGAGAGGGTGCATTGCTGGCTAATGAGATTGTTTCTATACGTGGGGGCCTTCCTGAATGTGTGTGATTGAGTTTATTGCAGAGAAAGGTAACAGAAAATGGGGTTGTAGAAAGAAAAGAGGTAGAGGCTGAGTGCGATGCCTCACATCTGTAATCTCAGTGCTTTGGGAGGCCAAGGCGGGCGGATCACTTGAGGTCAGGAGTTGGAGACCAGCCTGGCCCAAATCGTGAAACCTCGTCTCTACTAAAAATACAAAAATCAGCCAGGTGTAGTGGTGTGCGCCTGTAATCCCAGCTACTCGGGAGGCTGAGGCAGGAGAATGGTTTGAACTTGGGAGGCGGAGATTGCAGTGAGCTGAGATAACGCCACTGCACTCTAGCCTGAGAGACAGAGTGACACTATGTCTCAAAAGAAAAAAAAAAAGTGCCTGGGCCCCAGGTCAGCTCTCTCTTTGGGTTAAAACCCCGGCGTCCCGGAGCTGAGGTGCATGCACGTGGCTATGCTTGGGGAGGAGAGGGCGGGGTCGGGGAGGAGGTGCTTGCAAGTCTGTACCACAATGCCTCTACTGGCCTCTAGAGGGCGCAATCACTCGAGGCTCCGTCCCAAGCGAGGCGCGGCGGAAGCGTGCTGTGCACAGGCGCAGGATGGGTCTTGGGCAGCCCAGAGCTTCCGATTGGCTCCTCTGTGGTGGCGGGTCGGGGTCAGAACGAGATGCCCGTGTGCGCAGGCGCAAGACTAGGGCTCTTGGGACCGGAAGTTAAGGCGTTCGTGGCGTGTAGTAAGTGAGGGGGGCGGGACGGGTGTACCGGGTTGTGGCGGCGTTGGCTGCCGGAGTTGGGCCGATTGGGGGTAGTTTGGGGTGCGAGTCCAGGGGCGAGGGAAATCTCGAGATGAGGAGAAATGTAGGAGGCAGCCGAAGGGCCGGCAGACGCGGACGGAGATGGCACCTGAGCGTCCCTGGGAGAACCTGGGCGACAGGCCAGAGGCGGAAAGAAATGGAGGCACGAAAAGAAGCTTCGAGAAACTGAGGGACTGAAAGACGAGGGTGTTGGGAGAGGAGGGAAGCTGAAAACTAGAGAGCGTAGGCGAGAGTCTTAGAGCCCACGAGGCCGAGAGGCGTGGTCGCCTATGAACTTGGGGAGTGGAGGGAAAAGTCGGAAACTGATCGTGGACTCTAGAAACAGAAAAAATGGAATTTAGATGGAGAAACGAGACACTGAATCACGGGGGAGACCCAGAGATACGGAAGGATGGAGACAGTGAAGTAGGGAGAACCCCACAAAAGCTGGAGATAATGGAGAATGATGCTGAGAAATGGAAAAGCAAGGGAGTGGAGCCCGAACCCCTAGATTTGAGTGCCTCATCTAACACTTGGCCACTCACTTAGCCTCTCTATTGCTCAGTAAAATAGGGGGTGATCATAGTGCCTTACAGTCGTGAGAAAAGTGTGTATGTACATAGGTGTGGGATAGGAATAGATCATGCAGATAGGATAGATCTGTGTGTTAATGTGAGTAAGCAGTAAGTAAGCATGAGCTATTAAAGCTTCTGATATTGGGAGATAAAGTATTAGATGGGGAAATGGAGAGAGGTGGTGATAGTGAATACTGGAAGGACAAAAGGGAGGAAAAAGATTCAAACAGAAAATGAGAAAAAGGGCGTGGTGACTCACTCCTGTCATCACAGCACTTTGGGAGGCTGTGGTGGGAGGATCACTTGAGCTTGGGAGGTCGAGGGTGCTGTACGCCGTGATTGTGCCATTGCACTCCAGGCTGGGTGACACAGTGAGATCCTGTTTCAAAAAAAACGAAAATGAATTTTTTTTTTTTTTGAGATGGAGTTTCACTCTTGTTGCCCAGGCTGGAGTGCAGTGGCGCGATCTCGGCTCCTGGGTTCAAGCGAGTCTCCTGCCTCAGCCTCCAGAGTAGCTGGGATTACAGGCAGGTGCCACCACCCCGGCTAATTTTGTATTTTTAGTAGAGACGGGATTTTTCCATGTTGGTCAGGCTGGTCTGGCACTCCCAACCTCAGGTGATCTGCCTGCCTCAGCCTCCGAAAGTGCTGTGATTATAGGCGTGAGCCACCGTGCCCGGCCTGAAAAAGCATTTTTTTAATGTGAAAGATGGAGAAAGTCAAATGGAGAACTGAAGAGAGATGGAGAAAGGAAGAGTTGGATTACAGAGAAAAATCAGACTACAGAATGACTCAGATAAATGAAGAGAGATGCGAGCTAACTAGGACAGGGAAGAGAGATGAGAGTGATGAACAAGACGGACTGAAAAAGAGACAGAGGCCTGAAGATGGAGTGGAGAGAGATGGAGGGGACAGAGGGGGAAACAAACCCACTAAAGGCCGTGAGTCCAGGGCAAATAGGCCAAGAGACCAAAAGATGGTCAGAGACACAGTTATACAGAAACTAGAAGATGCAGACAACCTAGAAGCTGAAAAAGATAGACACCTTCAGAGGCGTGGGATGCTGTCAGTGGGGCCCAGCATGCATAAGCAGTTTGAAGCCTCAGAGGAATGCTCTCATTTTCTTTTTTTCTTTTCTTTTCTTTTTTTTTTTTTTTTTTTTGAGACAGTCTCGCTCTGTTGCCCAGGCTGAAGTGCAGTGGCTCAGTCTCGGCTTCCTGCAAGCTCCGCCTCCAGGGTTCAAGTGATTCTCCTGCCTCAGCCTCCCGAGTAGCTGGGACTACAGGCGCCCACCACCACGCCCGGCTAATTTTTTTGCTCCAGCCTGGGTGACAGAGCAAGACTCCATCTCAAAACAAAAACAAAAGACTCCAACTGTAAGCAAAAAGGCATTTTCTGGTGTAGCTGAGAAGTGGGGGGTTGAAGGGAACTAAGCTTCAAGACCTAAATGATGGCTGGGCGCGGTGGCTCACGCCTGTAATCCCAGCTCTCAGGGAGGCAAGAGGCGGGAGGATAGCTTGAGCCCGGGAGTTCGAGATCTGCCTGGGCAATATAGCGAGACCCCGTTCTCCAGAAAAAGGAAAAAAAAAAAAAAAGACAAAGACCTAAATGATGTTGCCAAGCTTCTCTTCTTCTTCCTCTTTCACCTCTCCCTGTGGTGCACAGTGACCATCCTTGTGCCTGTATCTAGTTATTTCTCTAGAATAGATTTTAGGAAAGACTCTGTCATGTTCCAGAGCTACCACAAACAGCTCGAGGCTTATATCAAACTTGCCTGATTATAATGGATGAAATGAGAGCTTTTCTGTCCTAGCAACCGAGTGTAAATTCCACAAAAGGGCCCTGATTGTCCATTCTTGGATCATGTGTCCACTTCTCAGACCAATCATTGGTTAGAGGGGGAGTAGAGTACCAGGATTGGCCAGGTCTTTGTCACTTGCCTACCCAATAGGGGTTCTTTGTCTTAAAGGCCCTCAGAACCATGTAGAATCGAGGAAGGGCTGTTGTCCAAAGGAAGGTGGATACTGTCCTCAGAAAAGAAGTAAAGGATTGTGCCAGGCATGCAAAAATAATATATAACACTTGCAAAATTTTGCCTTTTATCTCAATGTTCTGAATCTCACTGGACCCCTGGTGAAGAACCCTTGCCTTATTCTTTTCATTGTATCACACCTCTCTCCTGTTACTGCCTGTGGAGACAAGGTTCTGCTGTTGGTTGGCCATGTGACCTACATCTCTCCTTTAGGTCTCAGGTCAAACATCCCCTCTTCCCAGGATCCTTCCCTGATTCCCAAGCATGGGAAGGAGGAGGAACCTCCTTTGGTGTCCCACAGCTCCCTAGGATTCTGTTATCACAGTCCCCATCACTGGATTGTCACAGTCTGATGACGTGTGTGTCACATGAGAGATCATGTGATCATGGCCATCTGTGAGGACTCTGGTGGTCATATTCATTACCTCCTTTTTCTAGTTCAGTGCTTAAGAAACAGGCTGTTAGAAATGTTTCTAAAAATGGGCTGTGCATGGTGGCTCACACTGGTAATCCCAACACTTTGGGAGGCTAAGGTGGGGGAATTGCTTGAGCCCAGAAGTTTGATATCAACCTGGGCAACATAGTGAGACCTCGTCTCTACAAACAGTAAAAAATTAGCTGGGTGTGGTGGCATGTGCCTGTAGTCCCAGCTGCTGGGGAGGCTGAGGTGGGAGGATCGCTTGAGTCCAGGAGGTCGAGGCTGTGGTGAGCCATGATTACGGCACTACACTCCAGCCTGGGAAACAAAGTGAGACCCTGCCTCAAAAAGAAAAAAACAAAACAAAACAAAAAAAAGCAATGTTCCCAAAAGAGAATTAATGTCTTCTGTTCTCTCTCCTAAGAATCCAGGGCCTGAAAACCCAGAATGAACTTGTGTCCATCCCAGAGATCACTGCAGATGTCATGAAGTATGCTTTGTGTCACCAGCTCAAGCAGGTCTCTGGCCACTTTATCATCTGTGGTGGTCCTGTGCTGTGACCAGGAGGAAAAATTAGCTCTTTGAAGAGAAAGTGGTTCTCTATTGCAGGCACTGGCCTCTTAAATTGTTGCAGGTGGGGAATGGATGAGAATATTTGTTTTGGGTGATCAGAACTGAGACTCCTGTTGTGGATTAGTAACATGCCTCCTCCTAGAACAAGGGAGGGCAGGGATCGCCGAGACCACCACCGGGCTCCCAGCGAGGAAGAGGCCTTGGAGAAATGGGACTGGAATTGTCCAGAGACGCGTCGCCTCTTGGAAGATGCCTTCTTCCGTGAAGAGGATTACATCCGTCAGGGTTCTGAGGAATGTCAGAAGTTTTGGACCTTCTTTGAACGCCTGCAGAGATTCCAGAATCTCAAGACCTCCAGGAAGGAGGAGAAAGACCCTGGACAGCCCAAGCACAGCATCCCAGCGCTGGCCGACCTACCTCGCACTTACGACCCACGTTACCGCATCAACCTTTCTGTTCTTGGCCCTGCCACGCGGGGCTCTCAGGGACTGGGCAGGCACTTGCCCGCAGAGAGAGTGGCTGAGTTCCACCGAGCCCTGTTGCACTACCTGGACTTTGGCCAGAAGCACGCATTTGGGCGTCTGGCCAAGCTGCAGCGTGAGCGGGCAGCCCTCCCCATCGCCCAGTATGGGAACCGCATCCTGCAGACACTGAAGGAGCACCAGGTGGTGGTAGTGGCTGGTGACACCGGCTGTGGCAAGTCCACTCAGGTGCCCCAGTACCTGCTGGCTGCTGGCTTCAGTCATGTGGCGTGCACCCAGCCCCGGCGGATCGCCTGCATCTCACTGGCCAAGCGTGTCGGCTTTGAGAGCCTCAGTCAGTATGGCTCACAGGTGAGTGGGACGCACCAGGTTTCCGATTTTTCCAGCGTGACCTTGGGGGAGTAGGTTGCTTGTCCATATGGCAGTATCAATAAAAATGAAGCACTTACCCTTGGACCCAGCGATGATTCTTCTAGAACTTTATCTACAGATTGGCTTGTCTGTGGTCTGCATGACAAAGGAGCTAGCATTACCATTGTAGCACTTTAACAGCAAAACAGTGGTCCTAAAGGCTCATCACTTTTTTTTTTTTGAGACGGATTCTCGCTCTGTGGCCCAGGCTGCAGTGCAGTGGTGCGATCTTGGCTGACTGCAACCTCTGCCTCCCGGGTTCAAGCAATTCTCCTGCGTAGCTGGGATTACAGGCACCCACTACCATACCCAGTTAATTTTTGTAATTTTAGTAGAGACGGGGTTTCACCATGTTGGTCAGGCTGGGCTCAAACTCCTGGCCTCAGGTGATCCACCCACTTCAGCCTCCCAAAGTTTTGGGATTACAGGTGTGAGCCACCATGCCGGGCTGCGAGGGTAATTCTTGGCGATCACCGCAATGCAAACTGCCATCTTGGAAGGCCAATAATAATCCTTCTGTCTCGTGGTGGTCATGAGGATGAAATGGGTTGATATACATAAAGCACTTAGAGTGGCATATAATGTCCTGGCACATAGCAGGGACTCAACAAAAGGTTATTGCTATATAGTTAATATTATATATACATGAGGCACAGTGCTAGATACTTTCTGTGCATTGTCACATGGAATTCTCACAGCATCTAGGAGGAGAACTATAAGGGATGGCATTGCCTGCCCAAGGTCAGTGGCACTAAGTGGCAGAGGTGGGATTCAAACCCAAGCTGTTGGACTCCAGAGTCTGATGGGTAGGCATGGCATTTGCTTAGATTTTCTTTTTGCTTTTTCTTTTTTTTTGAGATGGAGTTTCGTTCTTGTTGCCCAGGCTGGAGTGCAATGGTGCGATCTTGGCTCACTGCAACCTCCGCCTCCCAGGTTTAGGTGATTCTCCTGCCTCAGCCTCCCAAGTAGCTGGGATTACAGGCATGTGCCACCACGCCCGGCTAATTTTGTTTGTATTTTTAGTAGAGACAAGGTTTCTCTATGTTAGTCAGGTGGATCTCGAACTCCCTACCTCAGGTGATCCGCCCGCCTCTGCCTCCCAAAGTGCTGGGATTACAGGCGTGAGCCACTGAGCCCGGCCTGCTTAGATTTTCAATGTGGGCAGGGCCAGGGGCTGGTACCCAGGCTCAGGGTCCTCTCCTGATCCTTTCTTTCTCCCACCCCAGGTCGGCTACCAGATCCGCTTTGAGAGCACACGTTCGGCGGCCACCAAGATTGTATTCCTGACAGTGGGGCTGCTCCTGCGACAAATCCAGCGGGAACCCAGCCTGCCCCAGTATGAGGTCCTGATTGTGGATGAAGTCCATGAGCGGCATCTCCACAACGATTTCCTCCTGGGTGTCCTCCGGCGCCTGTTGCCCACACGGCCTGACCTCAAGGTCATCCTCATGTCGGCCACCATCAACATCTCGCTCTTCTCCAGCTATTTCAGCAATGCCCCTGTGGTACAGGTGCCTGGGAGGCTGTTCCCCATCACGGTGAGTACTTCCCCTTCCTCCCACATCCCCAGACCTCCAACCTGGTCTCTGTCCAAACCTGGACATGCCTCTTCTCTCTGCTGCTGTATCTCCCATCTCTTTTATTTAAAGATGTTCTCTTTTTTAAAGCTACCATTTTCTGAGCATTCATAATCAGCTGGTTAGAGTGCTAAGTGCTTGTTAGAGTAAAAGCTGTTACAAGAATACCCAAAAATGGCTGGGCACCGTGGCTCATGCCTGTAATCCCAGCACTTTGGGAGGCCGAGGTGGGTGGATCACGAGGTCAGGAGATCGAGACCATCCTGGCTAACAGGGTGAAACACCATCTCTACTAAAAACACAAAAACAAAATTAGCCAGGCATGGTGGTGGGCGCCTGTAGTCCCAGCTACTCGGGAGGCTGAGGCAGGAGAATGGCGTGAACCTGGGAGGCGGAGCTTGCAGTGAGCCGAGATCGTGCCACTGCACTCCAGCCTAGGTGACAGAGTGAGACTCTGTCTCAAAAAAAAAAAAGACCCAAAAATGTAAAGTCTCAAATAAGAGAAGTTTATTTCTCTCATATAACAGTGCGGCTGGTCCAGGCTGGTGGGTAGCTCTGTTCCATGTGGTCATTCAGGGATCCAGGCTCCTCCTTTCTCATTACTCTACCATCTCATTGGGCAGGATTTCTCAAACTCAGCAAGACTGACATTTCAGTCTGGATAATTTCTTGTCGTGGGGGCTGTCCTGTGCATTATAGGATATTTAGCAGCATCCCTGGCCCCTACCCACTAGTTGCTAGTAGTCTTCTCCTCTGGTTGTGACTATTAAAAAGGTCTCCAGATATTGCTATATGTTCCCTGGGGGGCAAAACCACCCCTAATTGAGAAACACTGTCCTAGTGAGTTATCCTTGTCTGTATAGTCAAGACTTACAGGAAGAACTTCATTGTCTCTTGTGATTTCTGGTTCCAAATGCCCATCAATTTGCCTTCTAAGCAGCCATAAAAGAAGAAAGAATGGGCCAGGCACGGTGGCTGGTGCCTGTAATCCCAGCACTTTGGGAGGCTAAGGCAGAAAGATCACGAGGTCAGGAGCTCAAGACCATCCTGGCCAACATGGTGAAATCCCATCTCTGCTAAAAATACAAAAATTAGCTGGGCATGGTGATGCATGCCTATAATCCCAGCTACTTGGGAGGCTGAGGCAGGAGAATTGCTTGAACCTGGAGGTCGAGGTTGCAGTGAGTCAAGATCTCTCCACTGCACTCCACCCTGGGAACAGAGCAAGATCCTATCTCAAAAAAAAAAAAAAAAAAAAGAAAGAGAGAGAGAGAGAGAGAGTCAGCCGAGTGTGGTGGCTCATGCGTATAATCCCAGCACTTTAGGAGGCCGAGGTGGGTGGATCACCTAAGGTCAGGAGTTCGAGACCAGCCTGGCCAACAAGGTAAAACCCCGTCTCTACTAAAAATGCAAAAATTAGCTCGAGTGGTGGTGCGCCCCTGTTATCCCAGCTACTCAGGAGGCTGAGATGAGAGAATTGCTTGAACCTGGGAGGTGGAGGCTGCAGTGAGCCGAGATCATGCCACTGGGTGACAGAGTGAGACCTTGTCTCAAAAAGAATGAGGCTGCTTCTTGAGAAATGTTTTCTAGGGTTTTTTTTTGTTTTGTTTTGTTTTTGTTTTAGTAGAGACGAGGTGTTGCTATGTTGTCTACCTGGTCACGCATCCCTGAGCTCAAGCAGTCCTCCCGCCTTGGCCTCCCAAAGAGCTAGGATTACAGGTGTGAGCCAACTATGCCGGGAAATCAGCCAGCCAACCTGGCTCAGGCTCAGGGTCCTCTCCTGGTCAGCCAACCAACCTGATTTCTAGGTTTTTAATCCTGGTTCCATCACCTAGAATATTTTTCTTGTTGAAGCTACTCTAAACATAAGAGAATGCATGCATTGTAAGTATATAGCTTAATTAGTTTTCACTAGTTACATACATCTACGTAGCTAACACCCAGGTTTAGAAAAGTCAGACATTGCCAGCACCCCACAAGCCTTGCAGTTGCTTTGTTACTTTGTCTTTTTATTACATCCTTCAGAAATTATCTAGCTGGAGTGTGCTGTCTATCACCTGACTGTTTCTCAATTAGGGGTGGGTTTGCCCCAGAGGGAACATATGGCAATGTCTGGAGACATTTTTAATAGTCACAAGCAGTGGAGAAGACTACTAGCATCTAGTGGGTAGGGGCCAGGGATGCTGCTAAATATCCTACAATGAACAGGACAGCCCCCACAACAAGAAATTATCCAGACTGAAATGTCAATCTTGCTGAGTTTGAGAAATCCTGCCCAATGAGATGGTAGAGTAATGAGAAAGGAGCAGCCTGGATCCCTGAATGACCACTTGGAACAGAGTTGCCCACCAGCCTGGACCCATTGCACTGTGTCTTCTCCGTTAGCCTGTGGTCTCCCCCGTCAGCCTGCAGCCTCCCCAGCCCATTGCTCTGAGCTGGAGGGACAGGGTGTGCGTCTACCTGGGGCTGTCTCCTCTCAGGTCGTGTACCAGCCGCAGGAGGCGGAGCCGACCACGTCCAAGTCAGAGAAGCTGGACCCGCGGCCTTTCCTGAGGGTGCTGGAGTCCATTGACCACAAGTACCCGCCTGAGGAGCGGGGTGACCTCCTTGTCTTCCTCAGCGGCATGGCGGAGATCAGCACCGTGCTGAAGGCTGCCCAGACCTATGCCAGCCACACCCAGCGCTGGGTGGTGCTGCCGCTGCACAGTGCCCTGTCTGTGGCTGACCAGGACAAGGTATCACAGGAAGCCCGAGTGGGGCAGGCGGGGGGTCTGCATGAGTCAGGGGTGGCTGCGCACAAGACTTGTGTAACTCCACAAACACAGGGCTGGGGGGCTGTACTTGTGCAAAGTCGTAGCCACCTGGTGGCAGAGCCAGGCTGCGAACCCAGGTAGTTTGGCCCCGGAGTCCATGCTCTAAACCAGAGGTTGGCATACTTTCTATAAAGGGTCAGAGTAGATAATGTCAGTCCTATGGACCATGGGCTCTCTGTCTGTCACAGCTACTCAGCCCCACTGTTGCAGCATGAAAGCAGCCATAAACTGAGTGGGTGAGGCTGTGTTCCAAAACAGTTTTTTTTTTTTTTTGAAACAGGGTCTTTCTCTGTTGTCCAGGCTGGAGTGCAGTGGCACGATCAGGGCTCACTGCAGCCTTGACTTCTTGGGCTCAAGTGATCCTCTCTCCTTAGTCTCCCAAGTAGCAACTATAGGTGTGTGTCACTAAACTCCATTAATTTTTTTTTTCTTTCTGGGACAGAGTCTCACTCTGTCACCCAGGCTGGAGTGCAGTGGCGTGATCGTGGCTTACTGCAACCTCCACCTCCCGGGTTCAAGCGATTCTCCTGCCTCAGCCTCTTGAGTAGCTGGGACTACAGGCACCCACCACCACGTCTGGCTAATCTTTTGTATATTGAGTAGAGATGGGGTTTTGCCATGTTGGCCCAGCTGGTCTCGAACTCCTGACCTCAAGTGATCTGCCTGCCTCAGCCTCCCAAAGTGCTGGGATTACAGGTGTGAGCCACTGTGCCCGGCCTCCGTTAATTTTTTTTTTGAATTTTAGTAGCAAAGAGGTCTCACTGTGTTGCCCAGGCTGGTTTCAAACTCCTGAGCTCAAGCGATCCTCCCCTAGCGGGGGCAGTGCCAGTTTATACTTCAGCAGATCCCTCTGGCTGCCATGTGAGTCTACAGGCCAGAGATCTGAGGGGAAGCTGGAGCAGGATCAGAGTGGGCGAGGAGAGGCCTGGACCGGGGCTGGGCTGTGGGAGGAGGGAAGGATTTCAAGAAAATTTCCAGATGGCCTGGGACATTGGCTCATGCCTATAATCCCAGCACAGGAAGCTGAAGCAGGAGGATCACTTGAGCTCAGGAGTTAGAGACCATCCTAGGCAACACAGTGAGACCTTGTCTCTACAAAACAAAAGAAAACTAGCTGGGCGTGGTGGCATGTGCCTATAATCCCAGCTACTTGGGAGGCTGATGCAGGAGGATCGCATGAACTCGGGAGGTCAGGGCTGCAGTGAGCTGTGATTGCGCCACTGCACTCCAATGTAGGCCACAGAGTGGGACCCTGTCTCAAAAAAAAAAAAAGTTCAAGATGTTCAGGTCGGGGGAGCAGGTGTGGTGGCTCATGCCTATAATCCCAGCACATTGGGAGGCCAAGGCGGGCGGATCACCTGAGGTCAAGAGTTCAAGACCAGCTTGGCCGACATGGTGAGACCCCGTCTCTACTTAAAATACAAAAATTAGCCGGGCATGGTGGCGGGCACCTGTAATCCCAGCTGCTCGGGAGGCTGAGGCAAGATAATTGCTTGAACCGGGAGGCGGAGGTTGCAGTGAGCCGAGATCATGCCACTGCACTCCAGCCTGGGCAACAGAGCAAGACTCTGTCTGAGGGTGGGGGAGGGCCCAGGATGGCCCAGGTGATGGGGTGGATGGTGAGCCGTCTCCAAAAGGGAGGTCTCTGAAGGAGGAAAGAGTTCCAGGGAAGCTGCTGACACGGGGATGGGCAAGAAATTGGACACATAGGTTAGTCGGGGCTGAGTTAGTTCCTGACACCACCCCCTTCCTTCCTCCCAGGTATTTGATGTGGCACCCCCTGGAGTCCGGAAATGCATCCTCTCCACCAACATCGCTGAGACCTCAGTCACCATTGACGGGATCCGCTTTGTAGTAGATTCTGGTAAGGACCACCATGAGCCCCTACCCACCACCCCCAAGGACTTAGGAGCATGGGATCCGGAGGTGTGCGCGTGTGGCAGGGGCGCACCAGCTTGGAGTGGGAAGTAAGTTGACTTTCCCATATCCAAAATGCTTGCCACCAGAAGTGTTTGGAATTTCGGGTTTTTTTGAATTTGGAACATTTGTATCTATTTTATTATTTGAGTATGTCAAATCCAGAAATCTGAAATCCTCCAGTGAGCATTTCATTGGAGGGTCACGTTAGTGCTGAAAACATTTCAGATTTTCGAGCATTTCAGATTTTGGATTTCCGGAATTGGGATGCTGGAAGACGATGTGTGGGGCCATGGACCAATGGCAACATTTTAATTTTTCTCACAGCTTCCAAGCCTGCTTCTGCCCTGGGCCTTTGTACTTACTGTTCTCTCTGCTGAGAGCTTTCTCCAGGTATCCACACAGGTGAGGCCCTCACCTCATTTCAGGGCCCGCATAAATGTCCCCCCATCAGAGAGGCCCATACTGTCCACTCTATCTAAGAGATATCCCCCTCCTCCATCCACTGTTGCTTCTCATATGAGGGGGATTGGCATTCTGTTTTTTGTTGTTGTTGTTGTTGTTGTTTTTGAGACGGAGCCTTGCTCTGTTGCCAGACTGGAGTGCAGTGGTGCAAGCTCCGCCTGCCGGGTTCAAGCGATTCTCCTGCTTCAGCCTCCCAAGTAGCTGGGATTACAGACATGCATCACCATGCCTGGCTAATTTTTGTATTTTTAGTAGAGATGGGGTTTCACCATGTTGCCCAGGCTGGTCTCGAACTCCTGACCTCAAGTGCTGCCTGCCTCAGCCTCCCAAAGTGCTGGGATTACAGGCTTGAGCCACCACGCCCCGCCTGGCATTCTATTTTATGTGCTGCTCTGTTTGCTCACTTTCTGTCTTCCTGACTGGAATGTTCGCTGGGAAGTCAGCATAGCATAGTGTTTGGAGACACTGGAGCCTGCTTGGCCAGGTTTAGTGCTGGCTGTGTGGCTGGAGTCATGTGACTGACACTTCATGTATTCTGAAAAATGACAATGACAGGCCGTCCTGGCTGGGCGCGGTGGCTCACACCTGTAATCCCAGCACTTTGGGAGGCCAAGGCAGGCAGGTCACTTGAAGTTAGGAGTTTGAGACCAGCCTGGACAACATGGTGAAACTCCGCCCCTACTAAAAATACAAAAATTAGTCAGGCATGGTAGTGCGTGCTTGTAGTCCCAGCTGCTCAGGAGGCTGAAGTGGGAGAATCACCTGAGCCCAGGAAATCGAGGCTGCAGTGACCTGTGATTGTGCCACTGCACTCAAGCCTGGGCAACAGAGCGAGAGATCCTGTTTAAAAAAAAAAAAGAGAGAGAAATTAAAAAAATAATGTCTGCCAGATGCCATGGCTCATGCCTGTAATCCCAGCACTTTGGGAGGCTGAGGCAGGTGGATCACCTGAAGTCAGGAGTTCAAGACCAGCCTGGCCAACATGGTGAAAACCCGTCTCCACCAAAAATACAAAAATGACCCGGGCATGGTGGCGGGTTCCTGTAATCCCAGCTACTCAGGAGGCTGAGGCAGGAGAATCGCTTGAACTCAGGAGGTGGAGTGAGCCGAGATCGTGCTATTGCACTCCAGCCTGGGCAATAAGAGCGAAACTCCATCTCAAAAAAAGAAAAGAAAGAAAATGTAAAAAAAGGTTGTTCTG
This sequence comes from Pongo abelii, assembly GCF_028885655.2. Classification (NCBI taxonomy): domain Eukaryota; kingdom Metazoa; phylum Chordata; class Mammalia; order Primates; family Hominidae; genus Pongo; species Pongo abelii. Next base: position 53,487,016 of record NC_072005.2, read on the forward strand.
ACACTGGAGGAAATATGGTGCTCTGTTCAGTCCTGTGAGACTAGGGCCTTTGTTTAGCTCATTGCTGTTCCTCTAGTGCCTAGTGCAGTGCCTGGCATATAGTAGGTGTTTAATAAGTATTTATTGGATAAATGAACCTCTGAAGAAACAAAGACTTGGGAAAATAAATGAAAAGATGTGTGAGTGAAAGGCTGGGTGCGGTGGCCCACGCTTGTAACCCCATCACTTTGGGAGGCTGAGGCAGGCAGATTGCTTGAGCCCAGGAGTTTGAGATCAGCCTGCGAAACCCCGTCTCTGCAAAAAATTAGCCGGGCGTGTTGGCGTGCACCTTTAGTCCCAGCTACTGGGGAGGTTGAGCTAGGAGGATCATCGCTTGAGCCTGGGAGGTTGAGAATGCAGTGAGCTGTGACTGAGCCACTGCACTCCAGCCTGGGAGACAGTGAAACCCTGTCTCAAAAAAAAGATGTGGGAGGAAATGAAAGAATAAATGAACAAAATGTCAGAGTTGGGCCCAGAATAAGCCCTCGGTTAGCATTAACAGAATAAAGGAGTAAGTGAGGGTGTTGGCGAGTGGCTAGAGCCAGGCGCGTGGCCGGCCGCACGTGGCTGCCACACACAGACTCCCTTTCCTCCTTGCTCCCATCCAGGAAAGGTGAAGGAGATGAGCTATGACCCGCAGGCCAAGCTGCAGCGGCTGCAGGAGTTCTGGATCAGTCAGGCCAGCGCAGAGCAGCGGAAGGGCCGGGCGGGCCGCACGGGCCCCGGAGTCTGCTTCCGCCTCTATGCGGAATCGGACTATGATGCTTTCGCCCCCTACCCCGTCCCGGAAATTCGGAGGGTGGCCCTGGACTCGTTGGTGCTGCAGGTGAGGCACGGGCAGAAAGGGGACTATATCCTGACTGCTGGCACAGGGAGGAACCTGGGAGGCCTTTTTTATTTTATTTTATTTTATTTTATTTTGAGATAGGGTCTTGCTCTGTTACTCAGGCTAGAGTGCAGTGCTGTGATCACGGCTCACTGCTGCCTCCATATTACAGGCTCAAATGATCCTCCTACCTCCACCTCCCAAGTACCTGGGACCACAGGCACACGCCACCACGCTTGGCTCACTTTTAAAATTTTATTTATTTATTTATTTTTGAGACGGAGTCTCCCTCTGTCGCCCAGGCTGGAGTGCAGTGGCGCAATCTTGGCTCACTGAAACCTCTGCCTCCCAGGTTTAAGTGATTCTCCTGCTTCAGCCTCCCGAGTAGCTGGGACTACAGGTGCGCACCACCACACCCAGCTAATTTTTTGTATTTTCTTTTTTAGTAGAGACGGGGTTTCACCGTGTTAGCCAGGATGGTCTTGATCTCCTGACCTTGTGATCCACCCGCCTCGGCCTCCCAAAGTGCTGGGATTACAGGCATGAGCCACTGCGCCCGGCCTAACTTTTTTTATTTTCAGTAGAGATCAGGTCTTGCTATGTTGCCCAGGCTAGTCTCAAACTCCTGAGCTCAAGTGATCTTCCCACCTTGGCCTTCCAAAGTACTGGGATTACAGGCATGAGCCATTGTGCCCAGCCAGCCAGGAAGCATTTACTATAGGACCCAACCCCAGAGTGTCAGGGTCAGGAAGGATAGGGCTAGCCAAGCCACTGAGGGGAACCCATCCCTTCCAAATGTCAAAACCCTTGTTGAGGGGAGAATTGTTCCTTAAATCCACAGGGTCAGCTGGGCATGGTGGCTCACACCTGTAATCCCAGCACTTTGGGAGGCCAAGGCAGGTGGATCACTTGATATCAGGAGTTTGAGACCAGCATGACCAACACAGTGAAACCAGGCTCTACTAAAAATACAAAAAATTAGCTGGGTGTGGTGGTGTGCACCTGTAATCCCGGCTACTCGGGAGGCTGAGGCAGGAGAATTGCTCGAACCCGGGAGGTGGAGGTTGCGGTGAGCCGAGATCACGCCACTGCACTCCAGCCTGGGCAATAAAACAAGACTCCATCTCAAAAAAAAAAAAAATTTTCCATAGGGTCAAAAGAAGAACCAGTGACTCAGTCAGAATGCTTTGAGCTGTAACAGGAAACTTAGCAGGAAAGGGCTTTTAAAACCGGGGTTTCTCAATACATTTTATGTCATGATTTATATCTCATTTGTTAATTTAGCATAGGTTAGACTGCCATGACAAATACACATGGTCACGAATGGCCAACAGCAGAATGGTGGTTTACAGGTTGGCAGGCAATTTTCTTTATTCAGGGACCCAGGGTCCTTCACTGTTGTGGCTCTATAATTTCCCCAGGGGCTTTTCCTGCATGTGTGTCCAGCCAGCCAAAGGGTCAAGGGCGTGGGAAGTGAGTACAGGAGGGTTTGCGGGTCGAGCCTGCAAATGGTGCACTTACCTTGCACTCACCACTCCTGGTCGGTCCTCAGTCTCGTGGCCACGCCCAACCGTGAAGGAGGCTGGGAAGTGTAGTCCTTGTGCTCAGGAACAAAAGGAAAAGGAAAGTTGGGAGCAGCTGATGGTGTCTGCCACAGGCTCACGTGCGGGTGTAGCACAAACCAGTGGCCTTCCTGCAGGAGGTGCACACTATTTTCTATTCTGTTTGATGTCATCTTTTTTTTTAAAAAGATACTGGTGCTGCCGGGCACAATGAGTGACTCATGCCTGTTATCCCAGCACTTTGGGAGGCTGAGGCAGGAGGATTGCTTGAGGCCAGGAAGTTGAGACCAGCCTAGGCAACACGGTGAGGCCCTGACTCTACAAAAAATTTAAAAATTAGCCCGGTGTGGTGGCACACACCTGTGGTCCCACGCAGGAGGCTGAGGCAGGAGGATTGCTTGAGCCCAGGAGTTTGAGGCTGCAGTGAGCCTTGATTGCATCACTGCCCTTCAGCCTGAGTGATAGAGCAAGACCCTGTCTCATAAAAAAACAAAGTCCATGGGGTAGGTAGTCTTACCCTAATTTTTGGACCAGAAGAAGGATGCAGAGAGAGATAAAATATTGCCCCAGGTCACACAGCTGGCAAGTAGTAGAGTCAGGGCTCCATCCGAGGCCACCAGGCATCAGAGCCTGCTTCGTGAGTGGCCACTGGCTCCAGGCACAGTGGGCATCACCTCCTCCTCCTTTACCATCCGGAGGCACAAGCAAGGAACTGCCCTTCTCTGTGGGTCTAATTTTTAAGGCCACAGGAACATTTTCTAGAAGCCTCTGGCCAGTCTCTCATCCTCTCGTCAGCAGAACCGGGTCATGTGTGTTCACCCTATGCCCAGCAATTGTCTAGGGTTGTGGCATTGCCTGAATTGATCAGAGCAGTGTCTCAGCCCCAGCTGCATACTAGAAACACCTGGAGAATTTAAAAAAACCCATGCCCTGCTCCCTGCCTCTTTAAATTGAGCTTCTAATGTAAAGGTTCTTTATTTATTTATTTATTTATTTTTGGGACAGAGTCTCACTCTGTCACCCAGGCTGGAGTGCAGTGGTGTTATCTCGGCTCACTGCAACCTCCACCTCCCAGGCTCAAGTGGTTCTCCTGCCTCGGCCTCCCAAGTAGCTGGGACCACAGATGGGTGCCACCAGGCTCAGCTAATTTTTGTAATTTTAGTAGAGAGGGAGTTTCACCATGTTGGCTAGGCTGGTCTTGAACTTCTGACCTCAGGTGATCTGCCTGCCTTGGCCTCCCAAAGTGTTGGGATTACAGGCGTGAGCCACCACGCCTGGCCTATACAGGTTTTTGAATGAGTATTGGGTGAACTCCTAGATGGCATCAAGGCTTGGTCAGCAGGGGGGATGGAACAGCAGCTGCTTGCAGGTGGACGCCAGAACTTCTAGTGCCCTCAGATCAAAGCCAGGCGAACAGACTTCTCTGAGCTTCCTTCTCACTCTCTGGCTGTCACATGAGCTGCCTTGCCAGCCTCTCCTTCTTCCAGTCACCAGAGAGGTGCTGTTTGCTTACGTATGCCACGCCAGGCCCCGGGGTGGACATATGCTGCCACTTCATTCTCCCACCGCCTGCTGCCTGCCTGGGCTGCTGCCTGCCTGGGCTGCTGCATTAATTGGGCTGCTGCCTGCCTGGGCTGCTGCATTAATTGCGATTCTTTTGGTTTAAGAGAGAGAAATACAAGTGAAACTATTATAGGCAGAAAGGGGGATCTTACCATTTTGTGCATTCGTGAGGCGGCATGTCTAACTTAGGAACAATCCAAGAATTTCTCCATCTGCTGTAGATGGGCCCGTTTCCAAAAAATGGACAAAGTCAAAGGTCACAGCAGTTCTGGGTTAGTAAGATAGGCTTCCATCCTGGCCACAACCAGAGAGGATGCTGGGAATGCTCTTCCTGGCTCCAGTCTCACAGAAGGATTCTGATTGGTCCAGTTCAGGTCCTGTGCCTCTCCTCCATGGTCAGGGTCTGGGGCAAGATGTGCTTGGCAGACAGATACAGAGACAGCAGCCCTCCTTGCCTGCCTCTGCACAGTGGATCTTGACATTGGGAATTTTATTTTATTTTATTTTATTTTTGAGATAGAATCTCACTCTGTGGCCCAGGCTGGAGTGCAGTGGTGCAATCTCGGCTCAGTGCAACCTCTGCCTTCTAGGTTCAAGCAATTCTTCTGCCTCAGCCTCCCAAGCAGTTGAGATTACAGGCACTCGCCACCACACCCAGCTAATTTTTGTATTTTTAGTAGAGATGGGGTTTCACCATGTTGGCCAGGCTGGTCTCAAACTCCTGACCTCAAGTGATCCACCTGCTGCGGCCTCCCAAAGTGCTAGGATTACAGGCATGAGCCACTGTGCCTGGCTGACACTGGGAATTTGAGATGGAGCCTCGGTGTATTGCCAGGCTGGAGTGCAGTGCAGAGGCGCGATCTCGACTTACTGCAATCTCTACCTCCTGGGTTCAAGCGATTCTCCTGCCTCAGCCTCCCGAGTGGCATGCGCCACCACTAATTTTTGTGTTTTTAGTAGAGACAGAGTTTCACCATGTTGGCCAGGATGGTCTCGAACTCGTGACCTCAAGTGATCTGCTTGCCTTGGCCTTTCAAAGTGCTGGGATTACAGGTGTGCGCCACCACGTCCGTCCAACACTAGGAAATTTAAAATGTCATGAATTTGTGATCTCTGAGCTCCCCTGTGCTGCCCGGTGGCTCTTGTGTTCCCCAATCTTGGGGGTTTTGCTTCTCATTCTAGATGAAGAGCATGAGTGTGGGGGACCCCCGAACCTTCCCCTTCATCGAGCCCCCACCACCAGCCAGCCTGGAAACTGCCATCCTCTACCTCCGGGACCAGGGGGCCCTGGACAGCTCAGAGGCCCTCACACCCATTGGGTCCCTGCTGGCCCAGCTGCCTGTGGACGTTGTGATTGGTGAGTACCCACCCCCCTTGTGATCACTCAGGGCACCAGGAACGGGTATGGGCACAGCTCACTCTCTGAGTGGCCTGGGGGCAAGTCTGTTTCTCCCCTGGGTCCAGTTCATTTATTCACTCTTCACTGGGCCAGGCACTGTTCTAGGTGCTTGGCATATAGCAGTAGACAGAACAGACACAAATCTCTGGCCTCAGGGAGCTGACATTTTGGTGAAGAAGACCAGCAATAAATTAGGACAATAAGGAAAAGGCATAGTAGATCAGATGGTGCCTAGTGTTCTGGAGAGAAGAAACAACGGGGTTGGGGAATGGGGAGTTGCAGTTTATATTACAGGCCTCATGTATAAGGCAGACCTCACGGGGAAGGTAACATCTGTGCAGAGAAATGGAGATGAGGGCTAGGAGCCATGCAAATGCTGGAACATGCTTGCCAGCAGAAGTCGAGAAACATGGCCGGCACAGTGGCCCACACCTGTAATCCCAGCACTTTGGGAGGCTGAGGCAGGTAGATCACGAGGTCAGCAGTTTGAGACCAGCCTGGCCAACATGGTGAAACCCTGTCTCTACTAAAAATACAAAAATTAGCTGGGTGTGGTGGCACGCCCCTTAATCCCAGCCACTTGGGAGGGTGAGGCAGGAGAATCGCTTGAACCCGGGAGGCAGAGGTTGCAGTGATGCAGTGAGCTGAAACCATGCCACTGTACTCCAGCCTGGGCAACAGAGCGAGACTCCATTTCAAAAAAAAAGCAAAAACAAACAGGTGAGATTCATTTTGATAAAATAGCTGATTTAACCTAATATACCCAAAACATCTTAATTTTAACATAATCAATATAAACATGTTTGCAAGATTTTATGTTATTTTTTACCATACGACATCTTGGAAATCTTGGTTTGGACCAGCCATGTTCAACTGCTCAGTAGCCATGTGTCGCCAGAGGCGGCCATATTGGACAGTGCAGATGTAGCATGAGGGCGTTCGGGCAGTGGGAACAGCCAGTACAGAGGCCCTGTGGGGGCACATGCCTGCTGCTATGGGAACAGTGAGGAGCTCCGTGTGGCTGCAGTGGAGTGAGAGGGAGAAGGCGGGAGATGTAACCAACAGTCTCATCATTCATTCATTAAATACTTTTTTTTTTTTTTTTGAGACTGAGATTTGCTCTTGTTGCCCAGGCTAGAGTGCAATGGTGCCATCTCAGCTCACTACAACCTCCACCTCTTGAGTTCAAGCGATTCTCCTGCCTCAGCCTCCTGAGTAGCTGGGATTACAGGCATGCGCCACCATGCCTGGCTAATTTTGTATTTTTAGTAGAGCTGGCGTTTCTCTATGTTGGTCAGGTTGGTCTCGAACTCCCGACCTCAGGTGATCTGCCCGCCTCGGCCTCCCAAAGTGCTGTGATTACAGGCTTGAGCCACTGCTCCTGGACCATTGAATGTGTGTATGTGTATATATGTATATATATATATATATATATATATATATATATATATATACACACACACACACACACACACACACACATACACGCATATATATATACACACACACATACACACACACACACACACACACACGTTTTTTTTTCTTTTTGAGATGGAGTCTTGCTCTGTTGCCCAGGCTGAAGTGCAGTGGTGCAATCCCAGCTCATTGCAACCTCTGTCTCCTGGATTCAAGCAATTCTCCTGCCTCAGCCTCCTGAGTAGCTGAGACTGTAGGTGCCCGCCATCATACCTGGCTAATTTTTGTTTTGTTTTGAGACAGAGTTTGTGCTCTGTTGCCTAGGCTGGAGTACAGTGGTGTGATCTCAGCTCATTGCCACCTCCTGGGTTCAAGCAATTCTCCTGCCTCAGCTTCCTGAGTAGCTAAGATTACAGGCTCACGCCACCATGCCTGGCTAATTTTTGTATTTTTAGTAGAGACGGGGTTTCATCATGTTGGCCAGGCTGGTCTCGAACTCCTGACCTCAAGTGATCTGCCCACCTCAGCCTCCCAAAGTGCTGGGATTGCAGACGTGAGCCAGCATGCCCGGCCAGTATTTGTTTTTTCAGTAGAGAAGGAGTTTCGCCATGTTGGTCAGGCGGATCTCAAACTCCTGACCTCAAGTGTTCTGCCTGCCTCCCAAAGTGCTGGGATTACAGGCATGAGCCACTGTGCCCGGCCAGTATTTGTTTTTTTAGTAGAGACAAGGTTTCACCATGTTGGCCAGGCTGGTCTTGAACTCCTGGCTTCAAGTGATCTGCCCACCTTGGCCTCCCAAAGTGCTGCAATTACAGGCGTGAGCCACTGCGCCTGGCCAATGTTTGTTTTTTTAGTAGTGACAAGGTTTCACCATGTTGGCCAGGCTGGTCTTTGAGCTCCAGACTTCAAGTGATCTGCCCACTTTGGCCTTTCAAACTGCTGGGATTACAGGTGTGGGCCACAGTGCCTGGCCCATTCCTTAAATAATTTTTGAGCACCTGCTCTGTGCCAGGTCCTATTCTAGATGCCAGAGATACAACAGTGAATGAATAAAACAAAACTCCTGCCCTCACGGAGCTCACATGTAACAGGGGAGATGGACAGGGGCAGATCAATGAGTGAAAACACGGAATGTCAGCCGCTGATTGCTGCTCAGGTGGATGCAGGGCGCGGTGAGCACAGTGGGGGCTGGGAGCAGTGTTAATTGGCTGTCCTGGGAGGCCTCACTGAACGGTGACATCTGGGCAGAGGCCTGAAGGAGGGGAGGGGACAGCTGTCCCTCTGGCCCTGGGTCAGGTAAGGAGCTTTGAATTAGATGGGAAGTGTTTAAGTGGAACTGGGTCCTACGTGGCTGAAGGTGGCCAGAAAATTGATCAGTTGACCTGGCAGTTCTGTGAGGATCTGGAAAGGCTGGGTCCACAGAGGTTGATGGAGACCATTTTCAGTTCCCGGCCCTCCTGATCTCAGGTCTTCAGTAGCCAGTCACAAGCAGATGTGGTGCTCCTCGTCCCCATGCTGTTTCATCAGCAATAGGGCGTTAATCTTGAGGGATCTGGGGCCAGCAGACCCTCTGACCCTGTCGTTCTTGTGGCCGACGTGTGGCGCACCATCAGTGTCTCAGGCACTCACCTGACGCTGCAGATGCCACCACTAGAGGCTGGGTGTGGCCTGTGGTGTCTGGCTTGCAAGACTATTTCAGAGAATGTGACGCAAAGTGCCCTTGTTGTGCGTGAGTGACAGGAGAGACAGGCTCTCTTGCTTGGATTCCCCAGCACTTGGGGTCATGACAGGGTCTCCCTTGGGAGGCACAGGCAGGTGGGTTACCCAAGATCCCCCAAACGCAGAAAGAAGTCTTGGCTTTTCCACAGCTCAGACCCCTCCCACCTCTCTCCTCTGCACAGCGTGTCCCCAGCTCTGCCCCGCGCCCCTCTCTTGCAGGCTCAAGGATGTCAAAACTCTTCCTCTGCCTCATTCCTGAGTCATGCTCGCCCCTCCCGGGGAGCTCGCTAACTGAGGCTTGTTCATCTTGCCCGATTCTCCTGACTCAAGACTTTCTATTTCCAGCAGCCTGCAGCCCACCATGGCAGGACCACCTGTGTGTGTTAACACCATTAAAGCCCCCCATCCTTGCAGCACAGCGGGGCTTCAGTGTGGGCGGGAGGCTGGACCCGCTGGACTCGGAGGGCTGCCCAGGCTAAGAAGATGGTTCATTTTTGTTTTATTTATTTATTTAGAGATGGAGTTTCACTCTGTCCTCCAGGCTGGAGTGCAGTGGCATGATCTTGGCTCACTGCAACCTCCACCTCCCCGGTTCAAGTGATCCTCCCACCTCAGCCTCCTGAGTAGCTGGGATTACAGGCATGTGCCACCATACCCAGTTAATTTTTGTATTTTTTTTAGTAGAAACAGGGTTTCGCCACATTGGCCAGGCTAGTCTCGGACTCCTGACCTCAAGTGACCCACCAGCCTCGGCCTCCCTAAGTGCTGGGATTACAGGCGTGAGCCACTGCGCCCAGCCTCATTTTTGTTTTGGAAGGAAACAGGGCCAGAGCAGGGAGAATCTGAACTGAGAAGCAGAAGAATGTTCTGTGAGCGCTTGCTGTGTGCCGGCGAAAGGCTCTGTGGACTTGCCATTATTTCATCCTTACCTGCTGAGGGCAGGGCCTCTGATTGCCCCCAGTGTGTAGATGAGGAAACTGAGGCTGGGCCCAGGAGGCTCCTGAGGGCATGGGGAAGCCTGGCTTTGATCGGAGGTGTTGCTAAATGCCTCACACACATTATCTCCCTGAGGGCTGGAGGCAGGTGCCCCCACTTTCCCTGTGGGGAAAACGAGGCTCAGAGAACTGCTGCTCAGGGTCACGGTGGGAACCGAGAGGCACAGATGACCCTGTGCTGGGCGTCCTCTGTGCCAGGTGGAGTTCTGAGCACTTCACAGGGTGAAACACAAAGCACCCTCTTGGCAGACTGAGGAGAGACCAATGCTGTTGTTCCCCCATTTACAGATGGGGAAGCAGCGGCACGGCGAGGTGGGGCCACTTGTCCCTGGTGACAGAGCTGGGGTGTCCTGGAATAGGACAGGGGCCTGCATAGTATAGCCCCAAGCCCTGCTTTACAGCCACCTTTGTTTTATGAGGCCAGCTTTTTTTGTTTGTTTGGTTTTTGAGATGGAGTCTTGCTCTGTCACTCAGGCTAGAATGTAATGGCACGATCTCAGCTCACCGTAGCCTCCGCCTCCAGGATTCAAGTGATTCTCTTGTCTCAGCCTCCCAAATAGCTGGGATTACAGGCGCCTGCCACCACGCCCAGCTAATTTTTGTATTTTTAGTAGAGACGGAGTTTCACCAGGTTTGCCAGGCTAGTCTCAAACTCCTGACCTCAGGTGATCCACCCATCTTGGCCTCCCAAAGTGCTGGGATTACAGGCGAGGGCCACCACGCCTGGCCTTGGTTTTTTTTTGAGATGGAGTTTCACTCTTGTCACCCAGGCTGGGGTGCAGTGGTGCTATCTCTGCTCACTGTATCCTCCGCCTCATGGGTTCAAGCGATTCTCCTGCCTCAGCCTCCCGAGTAGCTGGGATTACAGGCACCCACCACCATGCCCGGCTAACCTTTATAATTTTAGTAGAGATGGGGTTTCACCATGGTGGCCGGGCTGGTCTTGAACTCCTGACCTCAGGTGATCTGCTTGAGTCCAGTTTTGTGACAGGCATTGTGGAAGGTCAGTGAAGGTCAACAGTGGGGGCGGGTCAGACACGTGACACAGACCACTAGTTACACGACAGGTGGGCAAGGGAGTCCCCCGAAGTCCAGCGTCAGCTCGGGTGCTCAGAACCAGGGGATGTCTAGATGCCCGCTGTGGAGCGCTCACAGATGGAGACAGGGTTCACCTCTCTCCAGGTGAGACTCGGCCACCCTGGGAGACGGTTGCTGCCACTTTTCCTCTCTGTGGCCTCCCCTTTCCCTGCCTCTCCCAGCTCCTGCCCCATCTTTCTCCATATCTTCTTTACCTTCTGTCCCCTCCTCCTCTTCCTCTTCCACCTTGACTTAAACAGAGGCGGCAGGAGAAGATTCATCCTGTGCTAGGCACAGGAGTCAGTGCCTGCCTGTGCCAGGGCAGAGCAAGAGGGACTCACTCACAGGTGACACTCTAGCGCAGAGGAGAGATGTCCACCACCATGGGTCAAAATGAGCTCCTAGAGCAAAGACCAAGCCAGGGAAGCATCAGAGCGCTGGGGGAGTGGGTTGTAAATAGCAAAGTGGGGAACTTGGTGACAGGAGTAGCCAGCGCTTAAGACAGCGTCTCCTGTGTGTCCAAGGAGGCAGGCACTGGCCATCTCCAGTCTACAGTTGGGGAAACCGAGGCCCTTGCCCATGGCCACGTGAGCAGAAAGCACAGCGCGTGGGTTTGAATCTGTCCATCTGGGTCACGAGGCCCTTAGTGGGCAAGATGGAGGGGGTGGGAGCAGGAGGGCAGGCGGAAGGGCGGGCCGGCTGTGCCTGTCCTGGCACCCAGGAGCCTCAGCCCCGTGTCCGCCGCTCCAGGGAAGATGCTGATCCTGGGCTCCATGTTCAGCCTGGTCGAGCCTGTGCTCACCATCGCGGCCGCGCTCAGCGTCCAGTCGCCCTTCACCCGCAGCGCCCAGAGCAGCCCAGAGTGCGCGGCAGCACGACGGCCACTGGAGAGCGACCAGGGTGACCCCTTTACGCTCTTCAACGTCTTCAACGCCTGGGTGCAGGTGAGGCTGGTGATGGGGCCCCTTTGTCTGTCACCCTGCTCAGGGCCAAGGCCTTCTGTGGCTGTGGCTCCTCCTCGTGTCCTACCCTCGGCCCCACCTTGGGAGGACCACTGAGCCCTCCGAAGACTGGGCCTGCCTGGGGAGGGCCATGTCTCCAACATCCATGCTCTCGGCTCAGGACAGCATGTGCCCAGGCCCAGGGCTGAGAGGAGCCTGGGGTTTCTGAGGCACTGATGAAAACCTGGGCCATCTGGAGAAAGTCCAGGCTGCTTGGGGGGCATCTGGAGATCCAGTATATGTCCCCTGAGTCCTCACCCTAACCCTGGCCCTGTAGTGTAGTGCTGGGGACCCATCAGTGCCAAAACTACCCTAGCCCTGCCCTCCCGGGGCTCACAGCCCAGTGCAGGGAGACAGACCACTGATGTGACAGTGACAACCCAGAGAGGGCTGGAATGGGGAGTCCAAGGGGCTGGGAGAGCCCAGCGGGGTGTCTAACCCAGTTTGTGGGTAGTCTGGGAGGGCTTCCCATAGGAGGGGGCACTGGGGCTGAGACCTGGAAGCAGGAGAGCAGGTGTCCCTGAGGGATGCCCGTGTTGGGGCTCTGGGTGCTGGGTCAGCCCCTCCCACCCCGCGCTGGCCCGGCCCTGACATCCTGGCGTCTGCCCCTCCACCCAGGTGAAATCTGAACGGAGCAGAAACTCTCGCAAGTGGTGCCGCCGCCGGGGCATAGAGGAGCATCGACTGTACGAGATGGCCAACCTTCGGCGCCAGTTCAAGGTGAGGCTCGGGAGGAGGGGTAAGGCTGGCCCCACCCAGGCAGACGCGTGCAAGCACACTCCAGAACACTGCTTCCCCCTCCCGGACAGTGGTCAGACCAGAATCCCACCCTGCACCCACCTCCCCCACCACCCGGTGACCAGGCATTGGGGCAGCCGGGCAGAGCAAAAGGGGGCAGAAATCAAGGAGGGCTTCCTGGAAGGGTGGACGGAGTCAGTGGACATGCAGCATCCTGGGGGAAGAGCTCGCCCTCCGGACGGGGGATGCTGAGCTGGCTGCATGGGCATGGTGTTGGAGGCAGCCTGCGGTTGTGGTTGGGGCCGGCACATCTGGAGCCAGACACCCCAGCCACGAATCCCGGCTCTGCCATTTCTGACAGTGTGGCCCCGGGTGTGTTACTGCTTGTCTCTGGGCCTCAGCTTCCCCTCGATAAAGAGAGGATAAAAATAGCACTTGCCATCCGGGCGTGGTGGCTCACGTCTGTAATCCTAGCACTTTGGGAGGGTGAGGTGGGTGGATCACGAGGTCAGGAGATCGTGACCATCCTGGACAACATGGTAAAACTCCGTCTCTTCTAAAAATACAAAAATTAGCCAGGCATGGTGGCACGTGCCTGTAATCCCAGCTACTTGGGAGGCTGAAGCAGGAGAGTCGCTTGAACCCAGGAGGCGGAGGTTGTGGTGAGCTGAGATTGAGCCATTACACTCCAGCCTGGGCAACAAGAGCGAAATTCCGTCTCAAAAAAAAAAAAATTGGGGTTTCTCCTGTGCCCACACAGTTCTGCAGCTTGTTTCATAGCTACTCTGTGGCTGTTCTCCATCTGAGTGCAGACAGACCTGCTGTTAGGTCCTTTTCTGTGGTTGTATCCACGGATTGGAGGATAGAATAAAAGGGTTCCTGGTGTAACCCATTCTCTTTGGTTGGAGATGGGCAAGCTGAGGCCCAGAGTGGGCAGTCACCCAGCCGACGCCTCCTGTACCATTTCTGGGGTCCCAGTGTTGGGGACCACAGATGCCCCGATTGCTCTGAGCATGGGTCCCGAGTTCTCTCTGGCTGCTAGAGCAGTGTTCAGGCTTCATTGATCCCCAGATGCTTTGAGAATCTAATGGAAAGTGTGAGCCCTTTGCACACACACGTGCACACACACATACAGACACACATGCACGCACAATCTCCTGTGTCCTCCATCAGTCAGGGCTCAGCAGGAAACAGGGTCCAACCAAATTGGGTCACTTGAGGAATGTTGACAAGATGTGGGCACAGGGAGGGCAGGGGTCTCAGATTTTATGGGTCACAGGCAGCTGGAGGGTCTGTTGGGTCCAGATGCTCAACCCCGCTGAGCCCCCTCCACTCTCCACTTGGTCATTCTGGGATGAGGCCCAGGACTTGGCATTCCCAGCAAGTGCCCAGATGCCCCAGGGCTACACTTGGAAGCGCTAGCGCAGGACGCCCACCAGGGCTGTGTGGGAAAGCAGGGCCCCCCAGACCCGAGGGGCAGGTGGGACGGTCAGCAGAGCCTGGAGCCAGCTGTGGGAAAAGGCACTGGATGCCCCTGTCTGCCTCCTCCTGCCCCTGGCCCCGGCATTCCCTCCGCCGACAGCGAGGACAGTTCTCCCTCTGGAGCATCGATCCATGCCCAGCGCCATGCGAGGGGCTGTTCTCATTCAGCCCCCTTTGGGCACTAGCAGCCCTGCCACCGGGAGGGTCCCCATTTCCATGAGTCCAGAGCCCACTGAGCCTGCCCTGAGGCCCTCACCCCTACCCACCTGCCCCTAGGAGCTGTTGGAGGACCACGGGCTGCTGGCTGGGGCCCAGGCTGCGCAGGTGGGGGACAGCTACAGTCGGCTGCAGCAGCGCCGGGAGCGCCGGGCCCTGCACCAGCTGAAACGCCAGCACGAGGAGGGCACGGGGCGCAGGCGCAAGGTGCTGCGGCTGCAGGAGGAGCAGGACGGCGGCTCCAGCGACGAGGACAGGGCTAGCCCAGCCCCCCCAGGGGCCAGTGATGGCGTGGACATCCAGGTGGGCACCATGGGCTGTGGGGTGTGGGGGTAGGTGGGTGGGGTTTACCAAGGTGGGCCTTGGCCTCTCCTGGGGGGTCCCAGGGGACATGGCCCTGTCCTTATTTCAGGAGCCGGGTTTCCATGGACGGTGCTTGGTCCCAGGTATCTGCAGAGCCTGGGGGTCTGCGGATCATGGTAGGAGCCCCTCAGGTCCCCTAAGACTCTGCTTCCCCGTGCTCCCCCCAGGATGTGAAGTTCAAGCTTCGGCATGACCTGGCACAGCTGCAGGCCGCCGCCAGCTCAGCCCAGGACCTGAGCCACGAGCAGCTGGCTCTGCTGAAGCTGGTGCTGGGCCGGGGCCTGTATCCGCAGCTGGCCATCCCCGACGCCTTCAACAACAGCCGAAAGGACTCAGACCAGGTGGGGCCTGTTCTGCCCCGTCCTATGTTTTGTCCTCCAACACAGGAACCCTGAGTGCCTGTCCTGTGCCGGGGATGCAGTGGTGACTGAAACAACCCTGGTTCTGTCCCCATGGGGCTCACAACCCAGTGGGAAGACAGACCCGTCCCCAGACAACCCAGAGTGGGCAGGGCTTGGGGAGTCAAGAGCACTATAGGAGCCCACAGGGGGCATCTGCCCCAGATTTGGAGGAGTCAGGGAGGGCTTCCTGGAGGAGGGCACCTGGGCCAGAGGGTGGAGGAGAGGCATCCTGGGCAGAGGAGAGAGCAGATAGGAGGACCTGTGCTTTCTCTCCGCAGATTTTCCACACGCAGGCCAAGCAGGGCGCCGTGCTGCACCCCACCTGTGTCTTCGCTGGCAGCCCCGAGGTGCTGCACACACAGGAGCTGGAGGCCAGCAGCTGCGATGGAAGCCAAGGTACAGTGAGCCCAGGCAGAAGGAAACCCCATCCGGGATGTGAGGGGCAGGGATACCGTGAACTCCCGGGCCCCTCTGGCTGGGGCTCCCACACCGGCCCAGGCTGGTATTGACGGGGGCCCACAGGAGGGGAAGTTCCAGGGCCAGGCCTCCCTGGGTAGCCTTGGGTGACTCACCCCTGCTGGGCTTCACCCTCCCCATGGTGGTGATAGTCAACCTGAGCCAGTGTGGCTGTGCCCAGAGAGTGAGCACCAGTCAGGGGGCCTGTCCTATGGACTCTGTGAGCTCCCAGCTGGGTCCTGCAGAGGGAGGCCCCCCTGGCACTCGTGTGCATGGAAGGGTGTCTCGCTGCAGGCATGGCTGCATGCTGGGAGTCACATTCAGATTTGGCTGACCTTCTTGTCTGAGCCAGGCCACCAAAGCCATGCTGTAAGCATATTCTTTCTACCGATGTGTACTTTGACCAGGTGGGACAGGCGGGCTTCTGATGGGCCTGGGTGGGCCAGGGTGGGCCTGAGCGGTCCTCCTCAACCTTTCAGACGACAAGGACAAGATGAGCAGCAAACACCAGCTCCTCAGCTTCGTGTCCCTGCTGGAGACCAACAAGCCGTATCTGGTGAACTGCGTCCGCATCCCTGCCCTCCAGGTGGGCCTCTGCCCCACCCCGCCCCCATGCCCAGATATGAGGGCTGCGTTGCCCAGGGTGGTGGGTGGGGGCACCACGTGGGCTTGGAGGGGCTACCTGGCACCTGGGCTGGCCGCAGGCGTCAGCCTTGGGCCGTTGCTGTGGCTGCTTTTTCTCTCATTCATGGACTTGCTCAGCAGTTAACCTGCCGAGTGCCTGCTGGGTGCCAGGCGCTGTGCCAGGTGCCAAGGGCGCAGCAGGGAACCAGGCATGAAGCCCAGCCCCTGCCCTCCCGGGCTCCAGTGGTAGGGGACAGTGACAGCAGTAGCACAGTGACGCCCTGAGCGACATGTGGGAGGGTGGTGCTGGGCAATAGAGAGTAGGGTGGGGGTGAGGGTGGACACAGGGTGTGGTACAAGATAAGGCCACCTGGTGTCCCCAGGCAGAGACCCAAAGAGGAGAGTGTGTGGATCTCGGGGCAGAGTGTTCCAGGCAGTGGGGTGGCCTGCACAGAGGCTCTGAGGCAGACATGTGCCTGGCGTGTAGTCAGCAAGGGGGAGTGTGCGGAGATGAGGCCAGAGAGGCAAGGGAGACAGGACCCTGGGGACTTCTCAGCAGAGCTGGGACAGAGTCCCAGCCAGGAGGGCCTGCAGCCGCCAGGAGGGAGAGAAGGGTGCGGCCCAGGTGGAGGCTGAGGCCGAACTCAGATCATGGATACCCTTGCATGGGCACCGGCAGCAGAGCCATGGGCCCCACAGCAGCCACTGCCCTGCCCCTAGTGCTCCTCAAGCGTCTTTGTGATCCTAGGCCTGGCCTCGGAGTCCTCACGCAGCCCTGTGGGTCTCCCTTTATAGAGGGGACTGAAGCTCAGGCAGGGGCGGGGATACGTCACCTGTCTAAGTCACACAGCGAGCAGGTGGCCAAGCCAGAGCTCCCGGGCCACACTACCCCCTCCTGCCTCCCGGCTCACTACCAGCACTCCCCGGCTTGGGTCCCAGGGAACGTGGAGGGAAGAGAGGAACCTGCGGGCTCCCAGAGCCTCAGGGTTTTGTTGACACGGTGATTGCCACCAACACCACAAAAGCCAGCTCAGCTCAGTCACTTCTGTGCGTGTCCACACCTCCCTCGAGCCCGCCTGGTGGGCCAGGCACCGTTAGTGCACCGGGGGTGCAGCTGTGGTCAGTGTCAACCAAACTCCCCACCCTCATGGGGCTAAGACAGGATGGTGGAGGCAGACGGTAAACCAAAAGGGTGATGCTGGGTGCTCATGTGAGCACGGGAAAGCAGGCAGCACGCAGGCTGAGGGACAGAGGATTGGCGACCAGCGGGGCCGCAGGAAGCGGAACAGACCTGCTACCTGAGGCACTCTCTCCCTGCACTGGACCGCTTGTTGAGAGAATCTGGCCACCTCACACCTGGAATCCCAGCACCTTGGGAGGCTGAGGTGGGAGGATCGTTTGAGCCCAGGAGTTCAAAGGCAGCCTAGGCAACATAGGGAGACTCTATCTCTACAAAAAATTTTAAAAAGTTAGCTGGGCGTGGTGGTATGCACCTGTAATCCCTGCTACTTGGAGGCTGAGGCAGGAGGATCACTTGAGCCTGGGAGATCAAGGCTGCAGTGAGCTGCAGTTGTTGACACTGCACTCCAACCTGGGTGACAGAGTGAGACACTGTCTCAAAAAATAATAAGCGCACGCCTATAATCCTGGCACTTTGGGAGGCCGAGGTGTGTGGATCAGTTGAGGCCAGGAGTTTGGGACCAGCCTAGCCAATGTGGTGAAACCCCATCTCTACTAAAAATACAAAAATTAGCCAGGTGGGTGGCGCGTGCCTGTAATCCCAGCTACTCGGGAGGCTGAGGCAGGAAAATCGCTTGAACCCGGGAGGTGGAGGTTGCAGTGAGCCAAGATTGCGCCACTGCACTCCAGCCTGGGCAACAGAGTGAGACTCATCTCAAATAAATTAATAAATTAATAATAATAAAAAGAAGATGGAGAAACTTCACATTCACATAAGCAGGCAGAACAGTATATGGAGCCCTCCTGTATCATCCCCGGCCCCCAAACCATCCACACATGGCCAGTCCTGCCCTTTCCTCTGCCCTGGCCCCAGCCCTGAGAATTTTCCCCAACATCTTATGAGCCACAGCACTGGTAATTACAGCGCTGACTTCCGTCCTCACAGAGGAGCGGGTGCTCACGGTCTGGGCTCTCCCTGCACGTCATGTGTGTCTGAGTGCCTGCTGTTCCTCTGCCACCCTGCCTGAGAATGCAGCTGTCTCTCTCCCAGCACGCTCCCATCTGCCGCCCCGCCACCCCAGCCCCCTTCCCTGACTCAGTGGCTGCCTTGTTCATGCCATATCCCCAGCACCCAGAGGGGTGCCTGGTACAGTGGGTAGATGGCGGGTAGGTGGATGCCTTGCATAGACAGGGCTGGTGGGTGGGCAGGAGCCCAGCCAGGCAGGGCCTGTCTCCAACAGCGCCCTGCCCCTCACACCTACTCCCTGTCTTCTGCCCCCTCTCTTTCAGTCCCTCCTGCTTTTTAGCCGGTCTTTGGACACCAACGGTGACTGCTCCCGCCTGGTGGCCGATGGCTGGCTGGAGCTGCAGCTGGCAGACAGTGAAAGTGCCGTCCGGCTCCTGGCGGCTTCCCTGCGGCTCCGTGCCCGCTGGGAAAGTGCCCTGGACCGGCAGCTGGTGCATCAGGCCCAGCGGCGGCTGGAGGAGGAGGAGCAGGATGTGCCAGTCAGCCCCAAGGAGGTGGCCACCCTGAGCAAGGAACTCCTGCAATTCACGGCATCCAAGGTACCCTCCACCAGGGTGCCCATGCCTGCCTATGGCCAGAAGGGGTGTCCGCCACTGGGCTTGAGCCTCGGGAAGGCCTGGCTTCCCATTCACTCCATGTGGGCACATTTGGGGGTTCTCAGGCCACAGAGGTTCAGTCACTTACACAAGGTCACTCCACCGGTCTGGGTGGAGCCAGGATTTGATCCCAGGAGCCTGGTTCCAGAGGCCACGCTACCCACTGCTGCCTTGTTTACTAAGCACCTTCTGCAAGTGTGGCTGATCCCCCCTTGCTAACAGTCAAGGACGGGCAGGGTGTGAGAGGGAAGCCATAGGCGTCTGCTTGCGGATGGGAAGAACTGAACTGAGCAGACTTGAAACCAGCCCCAGACTCTTAGGTGGGGAGTGGAAATTGCTCCTGGTTGTACTTCATGTGGGTGGGGTGGGGAGAAGGGTGCAATCCAGGCTGACTTCCTGGAGTAGGGGGGCTTGAGGAGAAAGGGGCAGGAACCCAGTGAGCCATGGAGAGGGGACCAAGGCTGACATGCTAGGAGGAGGAGCGGGGAGGCGGCCAGACTTAAAGGTTAGACTCAAGGTCTGAATGGGGTCCCACCAGTGACAGGGGCAGAAGAGGGGCCTGGGGAAGGCAGTTTAGATGGGGGTGGGTTATCAGGTATATTCTAGACAAACCCCTGGTCATGTGTGTCTGCCACTAAATTGTGATTGGCTTAAGCACTTGGCTCCCATAACTGCAAAGCCCGAGGGAGGGCTTCAGGCACAGCTGGATCCAGGTGCTTTGGCAGCATCTCCCTGAGTCTGTCTCTCTCCATTTCCTGTCTCTCCTTCCTTAGATTCCTTACAGCCTCCGGCGGCTCACAGGGCTAGAAGCCCAGAACATGTATGTGGGACCCCACACCATCCCAGCCACCCCCCATCTTCCTGGCCTCTTTGGCAGCTCCACCCTGTCCCCCCACCCCACCAAGGGGGGCTACGCAGTCACTGACTTCCTCACCTACAACTGCC
This sequence comes from Pongo abelii, assembly GCF_028885655.2. NCBI lineage: Eukaryota > Metazoa > Chordata > Mammalia > Primates > Hominidae > Pongo > Pongo abelii. Next base: position 53,506,643 of record NC_072005.2, read on the forward strand.
TCACGGTGAGCATGAACCCTCCTTCCCTGAAGGTGGGATTTCAGGAAGACCCCACCCCTGACCCCACCACCCCGTTTCACCTTAGTCCAGGGATGTGGTTCCCAAGTGGGGCCTGTGGCCCTGAGGGCTTCTGGGAAGGGTCCTGGGGGGGCACTTGGGTGGTGGGTGGCACTTGGCGGGGGCCCAGCCCTGACAGCTGGCCTGCCACAGAGTGACACAGACCTGTACAGCGACTGTCTCCGAACCTTCTGGACCTGCCCCCATTGTGGCCTGCACGCGCCCCTCACGCCCCTGGAGCGCATCACCCATGAGAACACCTGCCCCCAGGCCCCACAGGATGGGCCCCCAGGTAAGCACAGGACTGTGGGGACCCGGCCACCTCTGCCCAGCCGTCTGCCCATCCCATGATGGTCTCCTGTGCGTGTGGGCACTTGCTAGAGCTTCGAGGACTGACGACCTCCACCCGCTGGCCCTGGCTGGTGCCACACACAGACCTTGTCCTGAAGATCAGGAGCCCAAGGCAGGGAGGGCCTGGAGCGCCACCTCTTTCTGTCTGCCTGTCCCCTGTGGTGTCTCTGTATTGCTGTCTTTGTCTCTCTATGGCTATGTCTCTTGTTATTTTTCTCTGTCCTGCAGCTATCTCTGCCTTGGTGACGTCCACCCTGTTGTCACCCAGGGATGCCACACACTGGGGTTCAGTGGGGGAGACAGCACTGGGGCCACATGCCCCCACCCCAGGGGCTGGCTCTGTCTGCCTCTCAGTCTCCATGTGTCTCCTTGTGTCTTTCTGTCTCTCTCACTGGCAGGGATGCAGAGTAAAGACAGACCTGTGTATTTTTATTAATCTGGGAGGGCTTCCTGGAGGAGGCAAAACTGAGTTCTCCAAAGGCCAGGAGAGAACCTGAGCCCCATGGGTGCCTGGCATTTGGGTGCGGGTAGACCTGTGCACTGAAACACGCCCCTCACAGCCTCCTCCTTTTCCTCCCTTAGGGGCTGAGGAAGCTGCCCCTGAAACCCTCCAGAAGACATCTGTCCTGCAGAGGCCCTACCACTGCGAGGCCTGCGGGAAGGACTTCCTGTTCACACCCACAGAGGTGCTGCGCCACCGGAAGCAGCACATGTGAGCCGGGCCAGGAGCCCTGCCCACCTCCCCGCAGCCTGCCTGCCCTCCAGCCCAGGACTAGGGGCAGGACTCTTGCCTGAACCCCCAGCCTGGGCTTAGCCCTGTGGTCCTGTCCCAGTGCAGAGGGCCTGGAGCATGGATTGTGAATAAAGCCTCACCTGCCGACACACACTGTTAAGCCTGCACCTGCCCATCCAGAAAGCAGCAGCTGCCCCGTTAGTCCTCCCCAGGGTCTAGCTTTCCTTCTTCCTGCTGCAGGGTGCTGCCTGCGGGGTCCTGGGTAGGAGGGGCATTAGAGCCAGCAGGGACCTCCCATGTCTCCCAGTTCCAGGTGCAGGTTCTTAGCACCTCCGCGGCCGCTCTCTCTTGAATCCATCCTCAGTCTCTGCTTCCCCTTGAAGTAGGGGGACCCTGAATTTGCCCATCCACCTGGGTCGCTTTGAGAGTTGTGCAGGGGGGGCTGGGGGCTCTGGTGTTCATGTGGGACCACAGGCTGCACCATAAGACCCACTCACAATAAAAAAATAAAAGAACAGGCTGAGCCGGGCATGGTTGCTCACGCCTGTAATCCCAGCACTTTGGGAGGCTGAGGCAGGTGGATCGCCTGAGGTCAGGAGTTCGAGACCAGCCTGGCCAACATAGTGAAACCCTGTCTCTACTAAAAATAGAAAAATTTAGCTGGGTGTGGTGGCAGGCATCTTTAATCCCAGCTACTGGCGAGGCTGAGGCAGGGGAATCACTTGAACCTGGGAGGCGGAGGCTGCAGTGAGCTGAGATCACGCCATTGCACTCCAGCCTGGGCAACAAGAGTGAAACTCCGTCTCAAAAAAAAAAAAAAAAAAATCAGGCTGAGGCAGGTGGATTGCCTGAGCTCAGGAGTTTGAGACCAGCCTGGGCAACACGGTGAAACCTCATCTCTACTAAAATACAAAAAATTAGCTGGGTGTGGCAGCGTGTGCCTGTGATCCCAGCTATTCAGGAGGCTGAGACAGGAGAATTGCTAGAACCCAGGAGGTGGAGGTTGCTGTGAGCTGAGATTGTGCCACTGCACTCCAGCCTGGGCGACAGCGAGACTCCGTCTCTTAAAAAAAAAAAAAAAAAAAAAAAAAAAGAAAGAAAGAAAAAGAAAATGAAAAGAACAATAAAATGATTCAGGAGAAAAAGAAGGCATGGCATAGGAATGGAAGGAAGATAACCTGTAGGTCCTACAGATGTGAAAAGGAGAAGGGAATACGATAAACAACGTGCCGCACAGAAATTCACTCATTTGAAATGGAAAAAATTATTGAAAGACACTAACTACCCAAAGCTCATTCAGGAAGAAACAGATAACCGGAACAGCTCTATTAAGGAAACGTAATTCATAGTTAACAAAGAGAACAGGCTCAGGTGGGCTCCCTGGTGACGTCTACCAAACATGGAAATTATACTCGCCCACACCCACTTGGCCACAACATAGGGGAGGACGCCTCCCGACTGATGTTATGAAGTCAGCATTATCCTGCTGCTAAAACCAGGCTATGACAATACAAGAAAACTCTAGGCCAATATTCCTTATGAACATAGACACAAAAACCCTAAATAGAAGTTCAGCACATCATATTTAGCAATATATAAATACAGTACATCATGGCCAACTGGGGCTTATTCTAGGAATGCAAGGTTGATTTAACATTTGAAAATCAATCTGATTCACCATATTAGAAACAGAAAAAAAAAAAAGGTTGGGCATGGTGGTTCATGCCTGTAATTCCAGCACTTTGGGAGGCCCATAAGGGTGGATCAGTTGAGTCCAGGAGTTCGAGACTGGGATGGGGAACATAGCGAGACCCCGTCTCTATTAAAAAACAAAAATTAGCCAGGTGTGGTGGTACACGCCTATAGTCCCAGCTGCTCGGGAGGCTGAGGTGGGAAGATCACTTGGTGTCAGAAGGCAGACATTGCAGTGAGCTGAGATTGTGCCACTGTACTCCAGCCTGGGCAATAGAGCAAGACCCCATCTCAAAGAAAAAAAGTATATAAACCCCTAGTTTTAGTCAGGGAGATGGATTTGAGACTGATTTCCCATCTCCTTGGCTGCACATCTGATTAAAGCCTTCTTCCTTGGCAATACTCGCCTTAGTGATTGGCTTTCTGTGCGACCAGCAGCAGGACCTGGACTGAACCCCTGGTTTTTGGTAACAGATTCATTCAACAATTTTTTTTTTTTTTTTTTTTTTGAGACAGGGTCTCGTTCTGTTGCCTGGGCTGGAGTGCAGTGGTGCAATCTCAGCTTACTGCAGCCTCCACCTCCTGGGCTCAAGTGATCCTCCCAAATCAATCTCCCAAGTACCTGGGACTACAGGCGTGTGCCACCATGCCCAGCTAATTTTTGTGTGTGAATAGGTTTGTTTGTTTTTTGTAGAGAGAGTTTCGCCATGATGCCCAGGTTGGTCTGGAACCACTGGGCTTCCTTTCTTTCCAAGGAAGGCTTTAATCAGATGCGCAGCCGAGGAGATGGGAAATCAGTCTCAAATTTGTCTCCCTGACTAAAACTAGGGGTTTATATACTTTTTTTCTTTGAGATGGGGTCTTGCTCTGTTGCCCAGGCTGGAGTGCAGTGGCACAATCTCAGCTCACTGCAATGTCTGCCTTCTGACACCAAGTGATCTTCCCACCTCAGCCTCCCGAGCAGCTGGGACTATAGGTGTGCACCAACACACCTGGCTAAATTTTGTGTTTTGTGATCTGCCCACCTCAGCCTCCCAAAATGCTGAGATTACAGGTGTGAGCCACTGCACCCGGCTCATTCAACAGTATTTATTTATTTATTTTTGAGACGGAGTTTCGCTCTTGTTGCCGAGGCTGGAGTGCAATGGCTCAATCTCGGCTCACTGCAACCTCCGCCTCTCGGGTTCAAGCAATTCTCCTGCCTCAGCCTCCCAAGTACCTGGGATTACAGGCACCCGCCACCATGCCCAGCTAATTTTGCATTTTTAGTAGAGACGGGGTTTCACCATGTTGGCCTAGCTGGTCTTGAACTACTGACCTCAGGTGATCCTCCCGCCTCAGCCTCCCAAAGTGCTGGGATTACAGGCGTGAGCCCCTGCACCCGGCCGTGACCAATATTCTTAATCCGTCCTCTAGTGCTGGCCACTCTAAAACTTCACAAAAGTGTGCTTTCTGTGTCTAGCTTCTTTTACCCAACATGAGGTTACATGGACTTGGTTCATTCATTCTGTTCTATGAATTCATCACAATATATCTATTCTTTTGTCCAGGGACATTTGGCTTCCAGAAACCTACCCCTAACACCAGCCCTTCCCTCCCTCTGCAGAACAAAGACCCCATCAGAGGGGATGTGCTGGGTGTCACGGTTGGCTTCTGGGAGGAGGAAGGTCAGAGCTAAGACCTGAAGGATGATGAGGTATCGGGTAGGTGGAGGGGAGAAGCTCAGGAGGCGGGAAAGACGGAGGTGCACAGGCTTGGTTCCAGGCACAAATAATGTTACTAGGAGCACACAGTACCTGGATTTTGATGAACACATTGTACATTTCCATCCTGTATGTATCCAGGGTTATAGGACATGATTATAGGACATGCATATATGTTTGGTTTTAGTGGACTCTTAAAAATTGTCTTCCAGGGGCCAGGCACAGTGGCTCACGCCTGTAATCCCAGCACTTTGGGAGGCCTAGGCGGGCAGATACCTGAGGTCGGGAGTTCGAGATCAGCCTGACCAACACGGAGCAACCCCGTCTCTATTGGGAGGCCAAGGCGGGCGGATCACAAGGTCAGGAGATCGAGACCATCCTGGCTAACACGGTGAAACCCCGTCTCTACTAAAAATACAAAAAAATTAGCCAGGCGTGGTGGCGGGCGCCTGTAGTCCCAGCTACTCGGGAGGCTGAGGCAGGAGAATGGCGTGAACCCAGGAGGCGGAGCTTGCAGTGAGCCGAGATCATGCCACTGCACTCCAGCCTGGGTGACAGTGAGACTCTGTCTGAGAAAAAAAAAAAAAAAGAAACCCCATCTCTACTAAAAATACAAAATTAGCCAGGTGTGGTGGTGCATGCCTGTAATCCTAGCTACTCCGGAGGCTGAGGCAGGAGAATCGCTTGAACCCGGGAGGTGGAGGTTGCGGTGAGCTGAGATTGCACCATTGCACTCCAGCCTGGGCAACAAGAGCGAAACTCTGCCTCAAAAAAAAAAAAAAAAAATTGTTTTCCAGGCCAGGTGCAGTAGCTCACGCCTGTAATCCCAGCACTTTAGGAGGCTGAGGCGGGCGGATCACGAGGTCAGGAGTTTGAGATCAGCCTGGCCAACACGGTGAAACCTCGTCTCTGTGAAAAATTCAAAAATTAGCCGGGTGTGGTGGCGGGCACCTGTAATCCCAGCTACTCGGGAGGCTGAGGCAGGAGAATCGCCTGAACCCAGGAGGTGGAGGTTGCAGTGAGCCAAGATTGCACTACTGCACTCCAGCATTGATGACAGAGCTAGACTCCATCTCAAAAAAAAAAAGAAAAAAAAAGAGTTGTTTACATATTCCTGAAACAAGTCCTTTGTTAGATATGCATATTGTAAATATTTTCTCCAAGTCTATACTTGCCTTTTCATTTTATTATTTCTATTTTTATTTTTCCGTAGAGACAGGCAGGGTCTTGCTATGTTACCCAGGCTGGTCTCAAACTCCTGGCCTCAAGTGATCCTTCTGCCTCAGCCTCCCAAAATGCTGGGATTACAGGCGTGAAACACTGTGCCTGACCCCTCTTTATCATTTTCTTAACAGTATCTTTTGCAGAACAGAATTTGTTTTTTTGAGACAGGGTCTCACTGTGTTGCCCAGGCTGGAATGCAGTGGTGTGATCATGGCTCACTGCAGCCTTGATCTGCCCGGGCTCAGGTGATCCTCTCACCTCAGCCTCCCGAGTAGCTGGGACTAGACGCACATGCCACCACACCTGGCTAATTTTTGTATTTTTTTGTAGAGATGAAGTTTTGCCATATTGCCCAGCCTGGTCTTGACTTCCTGGGGCTCAAGTGATCCTCTCACCTTGGCATCCCAAAGTGCTGGGATAACAGGCATGAACTACTGCACCCGACCCACATTTATCATTTTCTTAACAGTGTCTTTTGCAGAGCAGAAGTTGTTGCTGTTGTTTTGAGATAGGGTCTCACTGTGTTGCCCAGGCTGGAGTGCAGTGGCATAATCACAGCTCACTGCAGCCTCAGCCTCCTTGGGCTCAGGTGATTCTCCCACTTCAGCCTCCTGAGTAGCTGGGACTACGGGCAAGTGCCACCACACTCAACTAATTTTTGTATTTTTTGTAGAGATGGGGTCTGGCCATGTTGCCCAGGCTGGTCTCGAACTGGGCTTAAGCAATCTTCCCACGTTGGCCTCCCAAAGTGCTGGGATTACAGGTGTGAGCCGCTGCTCCTGGACAAGAGAAGTTTTGTATTTTGATGGAATTTCAAATTATCATTTTCTTTTATCATTTCTACTTTTTGTGTTCTACCTAACAAATCTTTGCCTACCCTCAAGATCATGAAGTTTTTTCTTACGTTTTCTTCTAGTTTAATAGTTTTAGATTTTTAATATAAGCCGTTAGGTCTATGGTCCATTTCCAGTTAGGCATTGTGTATGATGTGAGTTAACGCTCATGGCTCATTTTTCTGCATATGGATGTCTAATGGTTCCAGAACCATTTTTTGAAAAGAGTATTCATTTCCCCATTGAATTAATTTGATACCTTTACTGAAAATCAGTTGACTAGGCCAGGCGCAGTGGCTCATGCCAGTAATCCCAGCACTTTGGGAGGCTGAGGCGGGCAGATCACTTGAGGTCAGGAGTTCAAGACCAGCCTGGCCGACATGGTGAAACCCTGTCTCTACGAAAAATCCAAAAATTAGCTGGGTGTGGTGGCATGTGCCTGTAGTCCCAGCTACTTGGGAGGCTGAGGCGGGAGGATCGCTTGAACCTGGGAGGCAGAGGTTACAGTGAGCTGAGATCACACCATTGCACTCCAGCCTGGGCAACAGAGCGAGACTCCGTCTCAGAATAAATAAATAAATAAATAAGCAAAAATTAGCCTGGCGTGGTGGTGGGCACCTGTAATCCCAGCTACTCAGGAGGCTGAGGCAGGAGAATCACTTGAACTTCGGAGGCAGAGGTTGCAGTGAGCCGAGCCGAGATCGCGCCACTGCCCTCCAGCCTGGGCAACAGAGTGAGACTTTTCTCAGAAAAAAAAAAAAAAGAAAAAAAAAAAGGAGACAGATTCTCGCTTTCGCTTTGTCATCTAGGATGGAGTGCAATGGAGCAATGGCTCAATCTCAGCTCACTGCAACCTCCACTTCCTGGGTTCAAGTGATTCTCATGCTGCAGCCTCCAAAGTAGCTGGAATTACAGGCAAGCACCACCACGCCCAGCTAATTTTTTTTTTTTTTTTTGGTAAAGACAGGTTTTCACTATGTTGGCCAGGCTGGTCTCAAACTCCTGGCTTCAAGTGATCTGCCCGCCTCAGACTCCCAAAGTGTTGGGATTACAGGCGTGAGCTACCGCGCCTGGCCAGTTCTTCTTTAATTTAGCAATATTTCATAATTTTCAGAATACAGATCTTGCACAAACATAGTGCAAGCGCCCAGGCCAGTTTCCCCTCCCCAGGGGCCAACCATTGCTGAATCACAGAGAGCCCCCATGGGCTGGTAGTAGGCAAGGAGAATGTTGTCATCCTCATTTTGTATGTCTGCTTTATCATTTGCAAAAGGAAGTTAAAGATCGTTCCCACCTCACAAATTGTTGTTGAGAGTTGATGCATTAGTCCACGTGCTTAGAGCAGGGATTGGCACATAAAAGGTTCTCAGCAAACATCTCAGCAAACATCAGCTACAGTGATCACTAAGGCAACAGGAAAAGTAACCAACATTTGACTGTCACTCTTCTCCTGTGACATCAGAGACAAATAGGGCTACTTCCCAAGTCAGAAATATGGGTATAGGTTTTCTCTCTCACCTGCTGCACCCAATGAGTCCGTAGGCCCTGTCCTTTCTCCCATCTTGTGCTGTGTGTGTATGTGCATGTGTTTGAGACAGAGTCTTGTACTGTCACCCAGGATGGAGTGCAGTAGTGCAATCTTGGCTCACTGCAACCTCCGCCTCCCAGATGCAAGCAATTCTTGTGCCTCAGCCTCCCAAGTAGCTGAGACCACAGGCGTGCACCACCACGCCTGGCTAACGTTTTGTATTTTTAGTAGAGGTGGGGTTTCGCTATGTTGGCCAGGCTGGTCTTGAATTCCTGGGCTCAAGCGATCCTCCTGCCTCTGCCTCCCAAAGTCCTGGGATTACAGGCGTGAGCCACTGCACCCAGCCATGTTTTGCCATTTACCCCCTGCCAGTTGCTGTAGCAGCCACACACTGACCATCCCTGGAAGGTGACACATGCTCATTTTGGTGACACCCTCATCTCCAAAATGCCTGGCTCTGTTTCCCAATATCCTTTCTCTTTCTCTTATTTAGGCAGAGTCTTGCTCTGTCATGCAGGCTGGAGTGCAGTGGCACCATCTCAGCTCACTGCAGCCTCTGCCTCCTGGGTTCAAATGATTGTCCTGCCTCAGCCTCCTGAGTAGCTGGGATTATAAATGCCCGCCACCGCGCCTGGCTAATTTTTGTATTTTTAGTAGAGACAGGGTTTCACCATGTTGGCCAGGCTGGTCTCGAACTCGTGACCTCAAGTGATCCTCCCACCTCGGCCTCCCAAAGTGCTGGGATTACAGGCATGAGCCACCGTGCTGGGCCCCAATATCCTTTATGCACCTTCCTGCAGTCACTGGATGAGCCTGTCCCTCCCTGTGCTCCTCCCCTCCTCGCCACCCTCTCGCCTCCACTCTGCCTCTCTGTGTACCAAAACCCCACAGACTGGATGACTTGAAACAACAGATCTCTCACATTCCTGGGGGTCAGAAATTGGAAGTCAAGGTGTTGGCTGGGCTGAGCTCCCTGGGGAACCTGCCAGGAGTCTTCCCTGCCTCTCTCCAGCTTCTGTCACGCTGCCGGCAGTCCCCCTTTGTAGAAGGGCACGTGTCATATTGGACCAGAGCCCACCCTGTGACCTCATCTGAAAAGACCCTTTTTCCAAATAAGGTCACATGCAGAGGCGCTGGGAAGAGGAATTTAGCAGAATCCTCTGGCAGGACACAATTCAACCCGTCCTACCTCTAATCCACTGGAGGGATAAAGCGCCAGCCCGACTCTGTCCCTTCTCTGCTCAAAGCTCTTCCAGGACAATGAAATATCATTCAGCAATGAAAAGGAATGACAGGCTGGGCGTGGTGACTCACGCCTTTAATCCTAGCTCTTTGGGAGGTTGAGGCTTGAGCCCAGGAGATCGAGACCAGCCTGGACAACATAGTGAGACCCCATCTCTACAAAAGATACAAAAAACAGCTGGGCGTGGTGGTATATGCCTGTAGTCCTAGCTATTCGAGAGGCTGAGCTGGGAGGATCGCTTGAGCCTGGGTGATCCAGGTTGCAGTGAGCCAAGATCACACCACTGCACTCAGCCTGGGCAACAGAGCAAGACCCTGTCTCTAAAAAAGAAACAAAACAAAAACACACACAAAAAAACGGAATGACTGACAGACACTACAGCAGTGCTGCAGCTGGAAGACATGCTACTGAAAGAAGCCAGTCACAAAGGGCAGCGTAGCGTGATTCCACTTACATGAAATGTCCAGAATAGGCAAACTCATGGAGACAGAAATGGGAATGGTGGTTGCCAAGGACTGGGGGCCGGCGATCACTGTTAGGGGGTTCAGAGTTTATTTTGGGGATGTTGAAAATATTCTAGAATTGATTGTGGTGACAGGTGCACAACCCTATAAACACACTAAAAGCCATTGAACTGTACGCTTTAAATGGGTGAATTTTATGTATGAATCAGGTCTCAATGAAGCTGTTAAAAAGAAATCTACAGCTCTCCAGCGCCCCCTGGAGGGAGGCAGGATCATTGCCTTCACCCAAGGTTCCACCAGGCCAGCCTCCCTTCCGCGGCTCTCTCTATCCTGTCAGGGCCTGTGCACCTCCACCTTCCCCGTCTCCTGAGCTTCTCCCTTCCACCCACATCACACCTCATCATCCTTCAGGTCTTAGCTCCGACCTTCCTCCTCCCGGAAGCCGAGCCGTCCCTGACGCCCAGCATGTCTGTCCCCTCTGATGGGGCCTTTGTTCTGCAGAGGGAGGGGAGGGGCTGGTGTTAGGGGTGGGTTCCTGGAATTCTTTTTAAAAATGTATTATCTTTAGAGATAGGGTCTCATTCTATTGCCCAGGCTGGAGTGCAGTGGCACAATCACAGCTCACTGCAGCCTCGACCTCCTGGGCTCAAGTGATCCTCCTGCCTCAGCCTCCCGAGTAGCTGGGACCACAGGCCTGCACCACCACATCTGGCTAATTGTTTAAATTTTTTGTAGAGACAGGTCTCACTATGTTGCCCAGGCTAGTCTCGAACTCCTGGTCTTAAGAGATTCTCCCACCTGGGCCTCCCAATGTGTTGGGATTACTGGCATGAGCCACCGCCTGGCCAAGTCATAGCACTCTGGCGGCCTCTCTGACTCTGCTGTGCAAGCGGTAACCACACCCACCTTGCCTTTGGTCATTAAGTTCGGTCACTTGGTCCCTGCCACCCTGAGATCCAGTTACCCCCACTGGAGTCAGGCTTTCTGATTCTTGCTCTGTCACCCAGGCTGGAGTGCAGTGGTGCAATTTCAGCTCACTGCAACCTCCGCCTCCCAGGTTCAAGCAATTCTCCTGCCTCAGCCTCCTGAGTAGCCAGGGATTACAGGCGCCCGCCACCACACCCAGCTAATTGGTATTTTTAGTAGAGATGGGGTTTCATCTTGTTGGCCAGGCTGGTCTCAAACCCCTGACCTCAGTGATCCGCCTGCCTTGGCCTCCCAAAGTGCAGAGATTACAGGCTAGAGCCACCGTGCCCACCCTAATTTTTGTATTTGTAAAGAGCCAGGATTTCACCACGTAGGCCAGGCTGGTCTTGAACTCCTGACTTCAGGTGATCCACCCGCTTCGGCCTCCCAAACTCCCACTGTAAATTCTGACCTAGGAGGAGCACGATCGCGACACAACGATGCTGTGGACACAGACACGGTTGATAGAGACCAGCTTGTCACACAATCCCAACCCTAGTTCAGTCTTGTCAGGCCTCTGAGCCCAAGCCAAGCCATCGCATCCCCTGTGACTTGCATGTATATGCCCAGATGGCCTGAAGTAACTGAAGAATCACAAAACAGTGAATATGCCCTGCCCTGCCTTAACTGATGACATCCCACCACAAAAGAAGTGAAAATAGCCTGTTCCTGCCTTAACTGATGACATTGTCTTGTGAAATTCCTTGTCCTGGCTCATCCTGGCTCAAAAGCTCCCCCACTGAGCACCTTGTGACCCCCCACCCCCCACCCGCCAGAGAACAACCCCCCTTTTTCCTTTACCTACCCAAATCCTATAAAACGGCCCCACCCTTATCTCCCTTCACTGACTCTCTTTTCGGACTCAGCCCACCTGCACCCAGGTGAAATAAACAGCTTTATTGCTCACACAAAGCCTGTTTGGTCGTCTCTTCACACAGACGTGCATGAAATTTGGTGCCATGACTCGGATCGGGGGACCTCCCTTGGGAGATCAATCCCCTGTCCTCCTGCTCTTTGCTCCATGAGAAAAGATCCACCTACCACCTCAGGTCCTCAGACCAACCAGCCCAAGAAACATCTCACCAATTTCAAATCCGGTAAGCGGCCTCTTTTTACTCTCTTCTCCAACCTCCCTCACTATCCCTCAACCTCTTTCTCCTTTCAATCTTGGCGCCACACTTCAATCTCTCCCTTCTCTTAATTTCAATTCCTTTCATTTTCTGGTAGAGACAAAGGAGACACGTTTTATCCGTGGACCCAAAACTCCGGCGCCGGTCAGGGACTGGGAAGGCAGCCTTCCCTTGGTGTTTAATCATTGCAGGGACGCCTCTCTGATTATTCACCCAGGTTTCAGAGGTGTCAGACCACGCAGGGACGCCTGCCTTGGTCTTTCACCCTTAGCAGCAAGTCCCGCTTTTCTGAGGGAGGGGCAAGTACCCCAACCCATTCTGTGTCTCTACCCCTTCTCTGCCTTTTCTAGGGGGGCAAGAACCCCCAATCCCTTATTTCCACGCCCCGACCCCTTTCCCGCTTTTCTGGAGGGTAAGAACCCCCGAACCCCTTCCCTCCATGTCTCTACGCTCTTTTCTCTGGGCTTGCCTCCTTCACTATGGGCAACCTTCCACCCTCCATTCCTCCTCCTCCTCCCTTAGCCTGTGTTCTCAAGAACTTAAAACCTCTTCAACTCACACCTGACCTAAAACCTAAACACCTTATTTTCTTCTGCAACACCGCTTGGCCCCAATACAAACTTGGCAATGGCTCTAAATGGCCAGAAAACGGCACTTTCGACTTCTCCACCCTACAAGACCTAAATAATTTTTGTTGAAAAATGGGCAAATGGTCTGAGGTGCCTGACGTCCAGGCATTCTTTTACACATCGGTCCCTCTCTAGTCTCTGTTCCCAATGCAACTCATCCCAAATCCTTCTTTCCCTCCCGCCTGTCCCCTCAGTCTCAACCCCAAGCGTCGCTGAGTCTTTCCAGTCTTCCTTTTCTACAGACCCATCTGACCGCTCCCCTCCTCCTCAGGCTGCTTGTCACCAGGCTGAGCTAGGTCCCAATTCTTCCTCAGCCTCTGCTCCTCCACCCTATAATCCTTCTATCACCTCCCCTCCTCACACCCGGTCTGGCTTACAGTTTAGTTCCGCGACTAGCTCTTCCCCACCTGCCCAACAATTTCCTCTTAGAGAGGTGGCTGGAACTGAAGGCATAGTCAGGGTACATGTACCTTTTTCTCTGTCAGACCTCTCTCAGATCAGTCAGCGTTTAGGCTCTTTCTCATCAGACCCCACTAAATATATACAGGAATTCCAATATGTAACTCTGTCCTACAATTTACCCTGGAGTGACTTCAATGTCATCCTGACTTCTACCCTCTCCCCAGATGAACGGGAAAGAGTTTTTTCTCTAGCCCAATCTCATGCTGATAACCACCAGCTTCACGAGCCAGACCTCCAGGAAGGCATTAGAGCAGTTCCCCGAGAGGATCCCCAGTGGAACTATCAGGCAAATTCCCCAGGTATAGCTAGGTGAGATTACATGATTTCCTGCCTAGTTGAAGGGCTTAAAAAGGCAGCTTACAAAGCTGTTAATTATGACAAGCTTAAAGAAACTACCCAAGGTAAAGATGAAAACCCAGCCCAGTTCATGGCCCACTTAGCAGCAACACTTAGACGCTATACCACCCTAGACCCAGAAGGGCCAGAAGGCCGCCTTATTCTTAATATGCATTTTATCACCCAATCCACTCCTGACATTAAGAAAAAACTTCAAAAATTAGAATCTGGCCCTCAAACCCCACAATAGGAATTAATCAACCTCGCCTTCAAGGTGTACAATAATAGAGAGGAAGCAGCCAGACGGCAACGCATTTCTGAGTTACAATTACTTGTCTCTGCTGTGAGACAAAACTCAGCCACACCTCCAGCATACAAGAACTTCAAAATGCCTAAGCCGCACATGCCTAAGCAGCAGCAGTCAAGCATTCCTACAAGACTTCCTCCATCAGGATCTTGCTTCAAGTGCCAGAAATCTGGCCACTGGGCCAAGGAATGCCCGCAGCCCGGGATTCCTTCCAAGCCATGTCCCATCTGTGCAGGGACCCACTGGAAGGCAGACTGCCCAGCTCACCCGGCAGCCACTCCTAGAGCCCGTAAAGCTCTGGCCCAAGGCTCTCTGACTGCTTCCCAGATCTTCTTGGCTTAGCGGCTGAAGACTGACGCTGCCCGATCGCCTCGGAAGCCCCCTAGACCATCACAGATGCCGAGCTTCACGTAACTCTCACAGTGGAAGGTAAGTCTGTCCCCTTCTTAATCAATACGGAGGCTACCCACTCCACATTACCTCATTTTCAAGGGCCTATTTCCCTTGCCACCATAACTGTTGTGGATATTGACAGCCAGGCTTCTAAACCTTTTAAAACTCCCCAACTCTGGTGCCAACTTAGACAATACTCTTTTAAGCACTCCTTTTAGTTACCCGTGCCTGCCCAGTTCCCTTATTAGGCCGAGATATTTTAACCAAATTATCTGCTTCCCTGACTATTCCTGGACTACAGCCACATCTCATTGCTGCCCTTCTCCCCAACCCAAAGCCTCCTTCGCATCTTCCTCTCGTATCCCCCCACCTTAACCCACAAGTATAGGACATCTCTACTCCTTCCCTGGCAGCCGATCACATGCCCGTTACCATCCCATTAAAACCTAATCACCCTCACCCCACTCAACGCCAATATCCCATCCCACAGCACGCTTTAAATGGATTAAAGCCTGTTACCACTCTCCTGCTATGGCATGGCCTTTTAAAGCCTATAAACTCTCCTTACAATTCCCCCATTTTACCTGTCCTAAAACCAGACAAGCCTTACAAGTTAGTTCAGGATCTGTGCCTTATCAACCAAATTGTTTTGCCTATCCACCGCATAGTGCCAAACCCATATACTCTCCTATCCTCAATACCTCCCTCCACAATCCATTATTCTGTTCTGGATCTCAAACATGCTTTCTTTACTATTCCTTTACACCCTTCACCCCAGCCTCTCTTCGCTTTCACTTGGACTGACCCTGACACCCATCAGGCTCAGCAAATTACCTGGGCTGTACTGCCGCAAGGCTTCACAGACAGCCCCCATTACTTCAGTCAAGCCCAAATTTCATCCTCATCTGTTACCTATCTCGGCATAATTCTCATAAACACACACGCGCTCTCCCTGCTGATCATGTCCGATTAATCTCCCAAACCTCAATCCCTTACAAAACAACAACTCCTTTCCTTCCTAGGCATGGTTAGTGCGGTCAGAATTTTTACACAAGAGCCAGGACCGCACCCTGTAGCCTTTCTGTCCAAACAACTTGACCTTACCGTTTTAGCCTAGCCCTCATGTCTGTGTGCAGCGGCTGCCACGGCTTTAATACTTTTAGAGGCCCTAAAAATCGCAAACTATGCTCAACTCACTCTCTACATTTCTCATAACTTCCAAAATCTATTTTCTTCCTCATACCTGACGCATATACTTTCTGCTCCCCGGCTCCTTCAGCTGTACTCACTCTTTAAGTCCCACAATTACCATTGTTCCTGGCCTGGACTTCAATCCGGCCTCCCACATTATTCCTGATACCACACCTGACCCCCATGACTGTATCTCTCTGATCCACCTGATATTCACCCCATTTCCCCATATTTCCTTCTTTCCTGTTCCTCACCCTGATCACGCTTGATTTACTGATGGCGGTTCCACCAGGCCTAATCGCCACACACCAGCAAAGGCAGGTTATGCTATAGAACAAGCCACTAGCCCGCCTCTCAGAACCTCTCATTTCCTTTCCGTCGTGGAAATCTATCCTCAAGGAAATAACTTCTCAGTGTTCCATCTGCTATTCTACTGCTCCTCAGGGATTATTCAGGCCCCCTCCCTTCCCTACACATCAAGCTCGAGGATTTGCCCCCACCCAGGACTGGCAAATTAGCTTTACTCAACATGTCCCGAGTCAGGAAACTAAAATACCTCTTAGTCTAAATAGACACTTTCACTGAATAAGTAAAGGCCTTTCCTACAGGGTCTGAGAAGGCCACCGCAGTCATTTCTTCCCTTCTGTCAGACGTAATTACTCAGTTTAGCCTTCCCACCTCTATACAGTCTGATAACAGACCAGCCTTTATTAGTCAAATCAGCCAAGCAGTTTTTCAGGCTCTTAGTATTCAGTGAAACCTTTATATCCCTTACGGTCCTCCGTCTTCAAGAAAAGTAGAACAGACTAAAGGTCTTTTAAAAACACACCTCACCAAGCTCAGCCACCAACTTAAAAAGGACAGGACAATACTTTTACCACTTTCGCTTCTCAGAATTCAGGCCTGTCCTCAGACTGCTACAAGGTACAGCCCATTTGAGCTCCTTTTTATTAGGCCCCAGTCTCATTCCAGACACCGGTCCAACTTAGACTGTGCCCCAAAAAAACTTGTTATCCCTACTATTTTCTATCTAGTCATACTCCTATTCACCGTTCTCAACTACTCATACATGCCCTGCTCTTGTTTACACTGCCGGTTTACACTGTTTCTCCAAGCCATCACAGCTGATATCTCCTCGTGCTATCCCCAAACTGCCACTCTAAACTCTTGAAGTAAATAAATAATCTTTGCTGGCAGGACTATGCTGAATCTCCTTAGGCACTCTCTAATCAGATGTCCTAGGTCCTCCCAATTCTTAGACCTTTTATACCTGTTTTTCTCATTCTCTTATTCCATTTAGTTTTTCAATTCATACAAAACTGTATCCAGGCCATCACCAATCATTCTATACGACAAATGTTTCTTCTAGCAATCCCACAATATCACCCGTTACCACAAAATCTTCCTTCAGCTTAATCTCTCCCACTCTAGGTTCCCACGCCGCCCCTAATCCCGCTTGAAGCAGCCCCGAGAAACATCACCCATTCTCTCTCTCCATACCACCCCCCAAAAATTTTCGCCACCCCAACACTTCAACACTATTTTATTTTTCTTATTAATATAAGAAGGCAGGAATGTCAGGCCTCTGAGCCCAAGCCAAGCCATTGCATCCCCTGTGACTTGCACGTATACACCCAGATGGCCTGAAGTAACTGAAGATCCACAAAAGAAGTGAATATGCCCTGCCCCGCCTTAACTGACGACATTCCACCACAAAAGAAGTGAAAATGGCCTGTTCCTGCCTTAACTGATAACATTATCTTGTGAAATTCCTTCTCCTGGCTCATCCTGGCTCAAAAGCTCCCCCACTGAGCACCTTGTGACCCCCACCCCTGCCCGCCAGAGAACAACCCCCCTTTTTCCTTTACCTACCCAAATCCTATAAAACGGCCCCACCCTTATCTCCCTTCACTGACTCTCTTTTCGGACTCAGCCCACCTGCACCCAGGTGAAATAAACAGCTTTATTGCTCACACAAAGCCTGTTTGGTGGTCTCTTCACATGGACGCGCATGAAAAGTCTCATCGTCACAGACAGGAACCTACACAGAGACACACAACCTATACCAAGGCACGTGTGATGGACACCGCCACTCAGCGACACACACACACCACATTCAGCAACAGGACACAGGGACGGTGGCTCCAGCCACACCGACATCCCTCAACCACTGCCCTCGACCACTACATTCCAAGTCCACAGGCCCAGAGGACACACAGGGGTCAGACACACACCAACTGCAGCCCCCGAACCCCGCCTGCCTATCCCCTGGGTCCTCACCCCCACGACCCAGGATGCCCCTGAACCAGGGGCCCCTCCTGCTCTGCGATGCCCACCTACCATACAGGCAGGTCCAGCGGCTGCTTCCTCCTCTCAGGAAGTGGGGGAGATATTTTTAGTTACAATTAACCTCCCACCCAATTTCCCTTCTCCCCAGGCACATCCAATTGGTTTAATTAGAGAGGATTAAGTTAATGAGAGGCATTTCCAGATTCTGGGAAAAGGGGGAGGAGGAGAAGAGGAGAGCTCTCCCCTCCCCAACTTCCCAGTGTACCAGCCACTGGGACCCCTCCCCTGCACCAGGCAGGGGATACACTAAGCAACTGCCTCCCCTCTCAGCCCACCTCAAAGCCTTGGCCTGGCCCTGCCCCTCCCCCATATTCCTTCCCCCACCTGCCTTCAAGGGAGGGTGATTGTTTGAAGTCCTTCCTGCTCTCTACCTATCACCCATCCCACCTGAGTCCCGGGCAGTTTTGGGAGAGAGAAACTCTCATCATAGTCACAAAAACAATATCAGGCCAGGTGCGGTAGCTCATGCCAGTAATCCCAGCATCTTGGTAGGCCGAGGCGGCCGGACGGCTTGAACCCAGGAGTTCAAGACCAGCCTAGGAAACAAAAGCCCTCTCTACCAACAAATATAAATAGCCAGGCATGGTGGTTTGTGCCTGTAGTCTCGGCTGCTGAGGAGGCTGAGGAAGGAGGATTGCTGGAGTGCTGGAATTTGAGGCTGCAGTGAGCTGTGATTACAGAGGGAGACCCTATCTCACAAACAAAAGCAATTTAAAAAATAAAAATCAGGCCAGGCACGGTGGCTCACATCTGTAATCCCAGCACTTTGGGAGGCCGAGGCAGGTGGATCACTTGAGGTCAGGAGTTCGAGACCAGCCTGATCAACACGGCAAAACCCCGTCTCTACTAAAAATTACCAAAATTAGCCAGGCCTGGTGGTGCGTGCCTGTAGTCCCAGCTACTTGGGAGGCTGAGGCAGCAGAATTGCTTGAACCTGGAAGGAGGAGGTTGTGGTGAGCTGAAATCACACCCCTGCATTCCAGCCTGGGCGACAGAGCGAGACTGTGTCTCAAAAAAATAAAATAAATAAATAAATAAAAATTAGAATTTCAGAGAATTCTATTTTAAGAAAAAGAGGCTGGGGCCGGGCGTGGCAGCTCATGCCTGTAATCCCAACACTTTGGGAGGCCGAGGCGGCGGATCACCTGAGGTCAGGAGTTCGAGACTAGCCTGGCCAACATGGCAAAACCCCGTCTCTACCAAAAATACAAAAATTAGCTGGGCATGATGGTGGGTGTCTGTAAATCCAGCTACTCAGGAGGCTGATGTGGAAGAATCACTTGAACCTGGGAGGTGGAGGTTGCAGTGAGCTGAGATCACGCCATTGCACTCCAGCCTGGGCGAGAGAGAGAGTGAGACTCCATCTCAAAAAAAAAAAAAAAAAAAAAAAAGAGAGAGGCTGGAAGCACAGTGGTTAGTGCCCAGGCCCTGGAGCCAGGCTGCCTGGGTTCAAATGGAGCCCAGCCTCACAATCTCCAGCTGCGTGACCTTGGATGAGCCACTTCACCTCTCTGGTCCTGCTTCCTCACCTGGGAAATGGGGACCGTGATGGCACCCACCTCCCGGGGCTGCCATAGGGTTTAACAGATTCCCAGGTATACGGCTCCTAGAATATAGCCCAGGACACAGCACTCAATGAAGGGCTCCATAAGGTCATAAAAGTGGCAGCCCATGCTCTCATCCTGTGCCTGTTCTGCTTTTTGTGACACTCATCCCTTTCTTCCTTTTTTGAGATGGAGTCTCGCTCTGTCACCCAGGCTGGAGTGCAGCGGCATGATCTCAGCTCACTGCAACCTCCACCTTTCAGGTTCAAGGGATTCTGCTTCAGTCTGCCAAGTAGCTGGGACTACAGGCGCCCACCACCATGCCCAGCTAATTTTTATATTTCAGTAGAGACAGGGTTTCACCATGTTGCCCAAGTTATGTCCTCAAGTGATTTGCCTCCCAAAATGCTGGAATCACAGGCGTGAGCCACCACTCCTGGCCTATCCTAAGATTTTGTTCATTCACTCGTCTGCTCAGCGGATATTTTCTTTCTTTTTTTGGGGGGGGTGGGGAGGGGGACGGAATCTCGCTCTGTTGCCCAGGCTGGAGTGCAGTGGCATGATCTCAGCTCACTGCAACCTCTACCACCTCCTGGGTTCAAGTGATTCTCCTGCCTCAGCCTGCTGAGTAGCTGGGATTACAGTCACATGCCACCACACCTGGCTAATTTTTTGTATTTTAGTAGAGACGGGGTTTCACTATGTTGGCCAGGCTGGTCTCGAACTCCTGACCTCAAGTGATCCGCCCACCTCGGCCTCCCAAAGTGCTGGGATTACAGGCGTGAGCCACCGTGCCTGGCTGAGTGTGGCATATCTTCTGTGCATCCTTTATGTGTGTGTATGTTTCCGAGTGTGCGTGTGCGTATTTGCATGTGTGTCTGTTTGTAGCAATGTGTGTGTCTGTGCAAATCTCTCCATCCAGGCCCACCCCAAAGGGACTCCGGGGGTCCAGGAACACATTTTTCACGGGGTCCTTCAAAAACCCACACACGTGCCCCTTGGGTCTTGAGCACAGAGCATCAGTGTACGTGGTTGGGGGTGCCCGAGAGACTCAGAGGTCCAAGGATGGCTCTGGGGAGAGGGTGGCAAAGGGGGCGCTTGGATGGCGGAGGGGCTGAGGGGCACTTGGGAGAGGGGACTGGAGGGCAGTGAGCCAAGACGAAGCAGCCTAGGTCTGAGGGAAAGAGCTCACCTGGACTCTGAAGGAGAAGGGAAGGGGAGGCCCCGAAGATGCGGGTTTCCAGTGGGGAAGGGGACAGAGAGAGACAAGGTCTGAACAAGACAGAGACAGAAAGAATGGCTGGGCGCGGTGGCTCATACCTGTAACCCCAGCACTTTGGGAAGTGGAGGCGGGTGGATCACCTGAGGTCAGGAGTTCAAGACCAGCCAGGCCAACATGGTGAAACCCCATCTCTACTAAAAATACAAAAATTAGCCGGGCGTGGTAGCGCATGCCTGTAATCCCAGCTACTCAGGAGGCTGAGGCAGGAGAATCGCTTGAACCCAGGAGGTGGAGGTTGCAGTGAGCTGAGATCCCAGCATTGCACTCCAGCCTGGTGTGGGCAAGAAAGTGAGACTCCCTCTCAAATTAAAAAAAAAAGGTACCAGAGGGAGAGAGACAGAGCCAAACAGGGGAACGATCCACACTCTGCCTTGGTGGTCTCTTTGCGGGGTGGAGGGGACAGAGGTTTGGAAAGCTGAGAACCCCAAGGGACTCACACTGGTTTCTGAGCCTCAGTTTTCCTAGTTACAAAGGAGAGCCTCTGCCTGTGATGGGCGCTGACACACGGGGCACAGTTTCCCATGTGTCCCTCGAAATACCTCCACCGTCAGCACAATCATCCTACGAGACAGGCACGGCCGCTCTCCCCATTCTCCAGATGTGGAAACTGGGGCCCAGCCAGGTGAAGTTGTAACCCGAGGTGCCATAGCTGTTGCGTTCCAGAGGCGAGATTCGAACACACGTCCGTCCAGAAGCCTTGGAAGTGAGGCTGTCCGTGCCTAACCTGCTCATTTCCCATGGGACAGAGGACGAAATCGGACAGCCACAGCTGGTGAAGTGACGCAGGCGTGGCCCTGAGTCTTCACTCTCCTCTGCACGCACATCTCTTGCGGGAATTCTGCAGCTCCCTCTAGTTAAAAGAGGTGGAGTCTTGGCCAGGCCTCGTGGCTCTTGTTTGTAATCCCAGCACTCTGGGAGGCTCCCAAGTAGCTGAAACCGCAGGCGTGCACCAACACGCCCAAGCAATTTGTTTGCTTGTTTCGTAGTGATGGGGTCTCACTATGTTGCCAGGCTGGTCTTGAACTCCTGGCCTTAAGTGATCCACTCGCCTTGGCCTCCCAAAGGGTTGGGATTATAGGCGTGAGCCATCGTGCTTGCACCCGGCCAATCAGTATTCTTATTCGTGATTTATGAGCTTCAAATTGGTAAGAATTTGAAATCTTGGGATAGACACAAGAACTCCAGTTGGTGGCTCTGTGTTTTTAAGACTTTATCATTAAAAAAAAGAAGAAATTAGAGAAGGGAGGTGGGGGGGACAGGAGGGTAAAGGGATCTCTCCAAAATGTCGGATCCGGGCGACCCTCTTTCCCTGACTGCCCAGCCACCCCGTCCCTTCTCTGTCCCGGCGGCGAGGCCCTAGCCGCCATCTTCTGGGGACCAAGGCCTAGGAGCCCAGCTCGGGTCCCAGGCAGAGGTGAAGGCAGAAGTGGGGCTCAGGGCCTGGAGGCCTTGCTGGTGTCCTTGAGAGCCCCTTGGGTGGGCACTCAGGCCCCCATGTCCCAGCAGGGCCCTAGGGAGGTAGGCGTTGAGCAGAGGGGCCTTTGGAGGTGGGGTCCTGAAGCCGGAGGACCAGGCGGGAACCAGAGCTGGGTGTGAGGCTGGGGGTCACAGCCAGAGGCTGGGTCTGTGGAGAGGGGAGGAGAGGCCAAGTCAGGAGTGGGCAGGGGGCCTGGCCCCACCCCAGCCCGTCTGTGCAGGCCTCACCAGCCCCATTGCGAGGGGGACACAGACAGAGTGGCTGGCGGGGAATGGCACAGGGATGTGGGAGTGCCACAGAGAGAAGAGACGCAGTGATGAGAAAGAGGGAGACAGAGAATCACAGTGGAGGCGAGGGAGGGAGAGACCTATAGACAGAGACAGAGAACAAGGAGAGAGATAGGCAGAGTAGGACAGAGACAGACCTGGAGGGAGTCAGAGAACGACATGGGAAGAGAGAGAAGGCGCCATGCAGAAAGAGACGAAATGGAGACAGAGAAAGAGAGACAGGAGGCCGGGCGCAGTGGCTCATGCCTGTAACCCCAACACTTTGGGAGGCAGAGGCAGGGGGATCGCTTGAGCCCAGGAGTTCGAGACCAGCCTGGGGAACAAAGCGAGACCCCTGTCTCTACAAAAATAAAAATAAAAATTAGCCAGGTACGGTGGCGCACGCCTGTAGTCTCAGCTACTTGGGAGGCTGAGGCTGGAGGATCACTTAACCCAGGGAGGTTGAGGCTACAGTGAGCCATGATCAGGAATGGAGAGACAGAAAAGGAAAAGGAGACAGAAAGGAGCAGAGAAAAGAGCCCACTGGGCAGCCAGGCAGCGGGGTGAGAAGGCACCTCCATCACTCCTGACCCCAAAGGTCCCCTGACACTCACTCCAGACCATCCCCACCCACACTTGGCCATGGCAGAGCTGAGTCGCCCACTGCCCTACCTGGCCTGGATATGCCTGCCCATCTCTCTCCCAGGCTCGGCCTCCAGCACCCGCCTCCACGCATAAGCCCTGTGCAGGCTTCCACTCTCATCCCCAGGGCCTTCCTGCTGGCCCTGAATTCATTAGCCACCTGTCCAGCCGCCTGCCTCGACCCAGTCCAAGGAGAACCTCCTCCGTGTGTGTAGGGGGCTGGGGCTGTCTCACAGCCAGGAGATTTCCAAGCTCTCCTGGCCTTGGCAGGAGATGCTCCTCTCCTGCCTCACTCCTCCCATTCTCCCGGTCTCACCTCCAAAGTCCTCTCCTCCAGGCAGCCCTCCTTGAATCCTCTAGTCTGGGTCAGATGCCCCCTCCTCCAGGAAGCCCTCTCTAAACACCTCCCCCCATCCCAGGTCCAATACCCGCCCCCTGTGAGCTCCTCCAGTTCCTGGGCTTCACCATCCCAGCCCTGCCCATTCTGGGGCATCACCATCTGGGGATGGGTCTGTCCCCTTCACTGGACTTTGTGCCCCATGAGGGCAGGGCTGAGGCTGTCATGGTCACTGTTGTGTCCCCAACATCACCCAGCACAGGGCTGGGCACAGACGGTCTCAGGGGATGGATGGACAGATGGATGCTAAACTAAGGATTTAGGACTTCGTCCAGATGGCACTAGGGAGCCACAAATGGTTTAATCCAGAGAGAGTCAAACTCTGATCTGTGCTTTGGAAACTCCAGGCTGCCTCCCCACCCTGGGCCTTTGCACATGCTGTTCCCTCTGCTTTGGTGAGCAGGGTAGACCTGTGCAAGTAACCTCTTCTCTCTGAACCTCAGTCTTCTTATCTATGAAATTAAAATTGTAATAGTCTCCCCTTTCGGGGTCGTGGTAAGGACTAAATGAGAAGATGCTCTAAAGTGCCGCCATCATACCAGGCCACAGAAGACTCAAGGCCTGGGAAAGTCAAATAATGCCCCCCTTCGACATTACTCCCTACTCTGCCCAGTGGACTCCTATTCATCCTTCAGTGCCCCATCCAGAGGCCACTTCCTCTAGGAAGTCTTCCCTGATACCCCAGAGATAGCTGATGACTCCCTCCTATGGGGAAACTATGTTTTATTGTTTGAACTGTTGCACTGGATTGTCACTGGGGTTGCCAACTTCCCCACAAGACCAGAATCTTCTCAAGATCCAGACCCTACCTGAGGCATGTCAGGATGGAGTGAGGGCTCACTCAGTTTTTTTTTTTTTTTTTTTTTTTTACATGGAGTCTCACTTTATTGCCCAGGTTGATCTTGGCTCACTGCAACCTCTGCCTCCTGGGTTCAAGTGATTCTCCTGCCTCAGCCTCCAGAGTAGCTGGGACTATGGGTGCATGCCACCACACCTGGCTAATTTTTGTATTTTTAGTAGAGACAGGGTTTTACCATGTTGGCCAGGCTGGTCTCGAACTTCTGACCTCAGGTGATCCACCTGCCTCAGCCTCCTAAAGTGCTGGGATTACAGGCATGAGCTACTGTGCCCGGCCAAGGGCTCACTTTATGTCTGGAGATGTATCATAGATGAATGGGTGTATGTATGTATGGATGGATGGATGGACAGTGGGTGGTGGGTGGTGGATATATGGATAATGGGATGTGTGGGTGGATGGATGGGTGAGTTGATGGGTAGATGGGTGGATGCCTGGGTAGGGAGGTGGGTGAATGCAGAGATAAATGGGTAGATGTGTGGGTGGTTGGTCAGTGTGGAGGTAGATGGATCAGTGGGTTGGTGAGTGGAGAGATGAATGGAGTGAGTGGGTGAATGTGTGGTCAGATGGGTAATGAGTGGGTAGGTGGGTGGACTAGGTTTGGATGGATGGATTGCGGGTGGATGAGTGAGTAATGGATGGATAAAGATACGGATGGGTGAGTGAGTGGGTAGATGGATGGATAGATGGAGAAGAAGGATGGATGGATGGATGGATGGACAGATGGATGAATGAAATATCTTCCCATCAAGCCTCAGAGAACCCACAGTACAGGGACCCAGGCTGACCCACTACTCTGGATGTGCCCACTCTTGGAGTCCTGAGGTCTAATGGAGGTTTGAGAATTGCACAATCCCCAGCCCTCAGACCCTCACACCTCTCCTGCATCAGCCTCTATAGATAATGCCATTCTCCTTCCAAGTTCAAACTCATCCCCACTGATCCTGGAAGACAAAAAAAAGGAGGGTAAGTGGGTCTTTCAGAGACACCCCTAGATGCCTCTAAGTCTCCCCCACCCCTTCCTACACCAGGGGATCCCTCTACCAGGATAGACTGAGTCATAAGAAGATGCTGGCCCTTTAAGAAAAAGTGGAGCCTTCCGAGGTGTTGGGCTTGAAGTCTGGAAGAAGTGAGGTTGTAAGGAAAAGATGGGGTCCAGGAAATCTGCCTTGGCATCACCTGCTTCTCACTAGGCAAGTGACACACTGTATTCCGCTTGAATTGAATCTCAGGTGGGCATCTTTTAGAGGTGGGGCCCCTGGTGCACAGGGGTGGGGCCTAGCTAAGGTGGCGAGGCTTACCCAGAGGCCGGACGGCCACGTGTGGCTGTGTCTCGGGATAGCCCCCGATGGGCTGGCCCTCTGGGCTGAAGGCTGCACCCTGCCCTGCGAAGGGGGTTCAGAGGTGCAGGCTGAGCCCCAGGAAGCCCGGGACCCGGCTTTGACGCCCTCCTAAGAACCCCAGGCTCTCCGTCCCCGCCTTCCCCCTGTACCTGTGCGGTTGGATTGATCGATCATAGGTTGCACGATGCGTCTCCGGGCGTTAATGAACCTGGGAGGCGGTCATGGAAACGGAGGGGAATGAAAAGAGGGAGTGGGAGAGAGGCCAAGACGAACACAGAGCGGGCCGGGAGGACAGCGGCAGGGGAGGCAGAACGGGGCGAACAGGGGCAGCGGCTCTGCGGGGCTCGGGGCCTCCGTCAGCACCGCGGACAGCGCCCGGGCTCCCGTCCCGGGCCGGCCCGCGGGCCCTCCTGGGCCACTCACCAGTTGTTGACTTGCAGGATGGTGAGCCCCGTGTCCTGCGCCAGCTGTTTCTTCTGCTCCTCCGAGGGGTACGGGTGCTGCGGCCACCAGCAAGAGTCACTCTGCCTGCCTGGCCGGCCGCAGTCTGAGCCCCAAGGTCTGGCCCACCGGGGTCCGGGGGATGCGGAGCCCAGGCCCAGGCAGACGTCTGGGAGAGCCGGCGCGTCTGAGCGTCTCTGCGCTCCCCAGGATGGAGGCCAAGGGAGCCCCAGGCTTGGGGCAATTACATGCCTGCCAGCCCCCGCCTGTTCCAGCAATTAGAGGTTAATTGGCCAGCTCTGATTAGAGAGACTGTGTTGGGGGAGGGGGCTTCACTGGCGTGGGGGAGGGAAGCAAAGCCCAGGCCCCCACTCTCTGAGTGTGTCAGAATCTCTGTGTGGCCCTCTCCCTATCCATTTATTTATTTATTTATTTATTTGAGATGGAGTCTTGCTCTGTTGCCAGGCTGGAATGCAGTGGCGTGATCTCAGCTCACTGCAACCTCTGCCTCCGGGGTTCAAGGGATTCCCCGCCTCAGCCTCCCCAGTAGCTGGGACTACAGGTGCGCGCCACCATGCCCGGCTAATTTTTTGTATTTTAGCAGAGATAGGGTTTTACCATGTTGGCCAGGATGGTCTCGATCTCCTGACATCGTGATCCGCCCACCTCGGCCTTCCAGAGTGTTGGGATTACAGGCATAAGCCACCACGCCCAGCCCTCCCTACCCATTTCTTTCTTTCTCTTTCCTCTTTTTTTTAAACAGGGTCTCACTCTGTCACTCAGGCTGGGTGCAGAGGTGCCTTCGTGGCTCACTGCAGCCTCGACCTCCCCGGCTCAAGCGATCCTCCGGCCTCAGCCTCCTGAGTAGTTGGGATCACAGGTGTGCGCCACCATGCCTGGCTAATTTTTTTTTTTAAGATATGGGGTCTTGCTGTGTTGCCCAGGCTGGTCTCTAACTCCTGGGCTCAAGCGATCCTCCTGCCACGGCCTCCTAAAGCGCTGGGATTACAGGCATGAGCCACTGTGTCTGGCCCTCCATTTCGTGTGGCTCTCACATTTTCTCTCTGTCTGTATCTCTCTCTCTCTCTCTGGGATTCAGTCCCTCCCTGCCTCCGAGTTTGTGTCTGTCTCTGACCCTCTGTGACTTGGCCTCTCCCTGTCTCCAGCTTGCTCTGACTTGGTCCTCCCCGAATCTCTGTGTCTCTCTGTTTCAGCCTCTTCCTGGCTCTATTTTTCTCCTCTGTCCTTGAAGCAGTATGGTGCAGTGGTTAAGGGCAGACTGCCTGCATTTGAATCCACTTCTGGCTGTGTGACCTTAGGCAAGTCTCCTAACCTCTCTGTTCCTCAGTCTCCTCCTCATCTGCTAAATGGAGATAATAGTAGCCCCTCCCTCCGAGGGTACATTGGGTGGATGATTGATGCATGGGTTAATGGAGAGTTTGCGGGGAGGACTTAGTGAGTTAAGTGTCCTGAGCAGCACCTGCACACAGGTGACATTCAGTGCTGCTGGCTCCTGTCACAATTCTCCACCTCCATGAGAATCTCGAAAAATTCCCCGCCGTCTGTCTCCCATTTCTGGGTTTCTCTGGGGTTTCGGTCTCTGTGGTCCACCCTTCTCCCTCTCTCCATACCCACCCTGCACCCGGGCAGCAGGGCTCTCACCGAGAGGTGCTGGAACAACCAGGCTCGCATGATGTTGGTGGCCACCTTGGGGAAGATCCCCCTCTTCTTGTTTCGCCGTCGCTCCTGGTCCAAGTCCTCATCTTCTCCACCAGAACTGGGAGAGGCCACGCTGGTGTCCAGCCCGTCTCCTGAGGGAGGGCAGGCATGCTGTGTGTGTGGGCAGTGAAGAGTGGAGGACCAGAGGGCCCCAGAACTCTCCCCCAAGACACCACTCCACACCCCAGCCATCTCTGCCCCTCTACAAGTCTTACTTGCGATCTAACTTCAATCCTCTGGTTGACTCCCGTGTTTCCCTGCCACTTCCCAAGATTCTCACCTTGGTCACTGGAGTTGTCCCCACTCTGGGAGGCCAGGCCCCCACTGGATGGACCTGGGGTCCCCAAATGTACAGACCCACTATCCTCATGGTCTCCAATCCATATATTAGTCTAGAAAACAAGAGTTAGAAGTTAGTGCCAAGGCGACTGGGCGCAGTGGCTCACGCCTGTAATCCCAGCACTTTGGGAGGCCAAGGTGGGCAGATCACGAGGTCAAGAGATCGAGACCATCATGGCTAACATGGTGAAACCCCGTCTCTACTAAAAATACAAAAAATTAGCCGGGTGTGGTGGCACGCATCTGTAGTCCTAGCTACTCAGGAGGCTGAGGCAGGAGAATCGCTTGAACCCAGGAGGCAGAGGTTGCAGTGAGCCGAGATTGCGCCACTGCGCTCCAGCCAGGGTGACAGAGCAAGACTCCATGTCAAAAAAAAAAAAGTTAGTGCCAAGGCTTCGGGCATGGACTCTGGAGCTAGGACTCCTGGATGGGAAGCCAGTCCCTGCCTCCTTCCTGGCTGTGTGATCTTGGGCAAGTCACTTCCCCCCTCTGAGCCTCCGTTTCCTTAATTGGAAAATGAAGGACAGGACCAGGCACAATGGCTCACACCTGTAATGCCGGCACTTTTGGAGGCTGAGGCAGGCAGATCACCTGAGGTCGGGCATTCGAGACCAGCCTGGCCAACATGGTGAAACCCCATCTCTACTAAAAATACAAAAACTAGGCTGGCTTTGGGCACGGTGGCTCACGCCTATAATCCCAGCACTTTGGGAGGCTGAGGCAGGCGGATCACCTGAGGTCAGGAGTTGAAGACCAGCCTGGCCAACTTGGTGAAACTTTGTCTCTACCAAAAATACAAAAATTAGCTGGGCATGATGGTGGGTGCCTGTAATCTCAGCTACTCGGGAGGCTGAGGTGGGACAATCGCTTGAACCCGGGAGGGGGAGGTTGCAGTGAGCCAAGATTGTGCCACTGCACTCCAGCCTGGCCTGGGCGACAAAGTGAGACTACGTCTCAAAAAAAAAAAAAAAAGAAAAAGAAAAAGAAGGGCCGGGCGCGATGGCTCATGCCTGTAATCCCAGCACTTTGGGAGGCCGAGGCGGGCAGATCACAAGGTCAGGAGATCGAGACCACCCTGGCTAACATGGTGGAACTCCGTCTCTACTAAAAATACAAAAAATTAGACAGGCGTGGTGGCGGGCGCCTGTAGTCCCAGCTACTTGGGAGGCTGAGGCAGGAGAATGGCATGAACCCGGGAAGCAGAAGTTGCAGTGAGCCGAGATCACACCAGTGCACTCCAGCCTGGGTGACAGAGTGAGACTCCGTCTCGAAAAAAAAATAAAAATAAAAATAAAAAAAAAGAAAATGAAGGACAATAATAGTCCCGATGGCGTGTGGCCAGTATACAATGATGAGTTCGTCTACATAGAGGCTCAAACAAGACGACCTTACACAAGTCTATGGCATCTTATCTAAAATCCTTGGGGCCAGAGGTGTCTCAGGATTCAGAACATTTCACATTTTTATCTTTATTTTGAGTCAGTGTCTCACTCTGTCACCCAGGCTGGAGTGTAGTTGCATGATCTAGGCTCAATGCAGCCTCTGCCTCCTGGGTTCAAGCGATTCTTATGCCTCAGTCTCCCGAGTAGCTGGGATTACGGGTGCCCGCCACCATGCCTGGCTAATTTTTGTATTTTTAGTAGAGACGGCGTTTCACCGCGTTGGCCAGGCTGGTCTCGAACTCCTGGGCTCAAGTGATCCGCCCACTTCTGCCGCCCAAAGTCTTGGATAACAGGTGTGAGCCACTGCGCCAGGCCCATTTCACATTTTTAAGCAATAAATCAGCGCATACACCATGCAGTTCACAACCATCCCAGGCAGGGTCTGGGGCACAACCTCGTCATCAAACTCATAAACATTTCCATAGCAACATGGATGAGTATTTAACTAAGTGGAATAAATAAAGGCTATAAATAGCCCCTCATTAGTTCAGGTCAGCTTTTGCTGCCAAATGAGTTTGCACTAAATTTGTGGGACAAAATCCAAAACTTTGAAGTTTCAGATATTCTGGGGTCTCAGAATTGTAGCTAAGGGGATCTGGGGCTGTATTATCTTTTTTTCTTTTCTTTTTTTTTTTGAGACAGAGTCTCGCCCTGTCGCCCAGGCTGGAGTGCAATGGCATGATCTCGGCTCACTGAAACCTATACCTCCTGGGTTCAGGCGATTCTCCCGCCTCAGCCTCCCGAGTAGCTGGGATTACAGGCGTGTGCCACCATGCCCGGCTAATTTTTTGTATCTCTAGTAGAGATGGGGTTTCACCATGTTGACCAGGCTGGTCTCAAACTCCTGACCTTGTGATCCACCCCCCTCAGCCTCACAAATCGCTGGGATTACAGGGGTGAGCCACCGTGCCCGGCCTTATCTTTTTTTCTCTTTGAAGAGACAAGAGTCTTGCTCTGTCACCTAGGCTGGAGTGCAGTGGTGCAATCTTAGCTCTCTGCAGCTTCAAACTCCTGGGCTCAAGCAATCCTCCCGCCTCAGCCTCCCAAGTAGCTGGAACTACAGTTGCGCCTGGCTAATTTTTTTTATTTTTTGTCGAGATGGGATTTCACGGTTTGTCCAGACTGCTCTCGAACTCCTGGGCTCAAGCAATCCTCCTGCCTCGACTTCCCAAAGTGCTGGGATTACAGGCATGAAGCCACTGCAGCCAGCCTCACAGTTTCTGTATGCAAACTCCAACACACTTTGAGGAACTCGACAATCGGGTAGGATTTACCCTCTACCCGGCTCTGTGCCCCAGGAGGTCAGCTCACCCATATGGACTGCAGTAACAGTTCTTTGTTTTTCAGTTTAAGGTTGGGTTAAATCTGCCAAGTGGTTTTAGATTGACTGGATTCTTCTACCAAAAATCTTAGCCGCTGTCAAGCAATCTGCTCCTCTCTCCAGTTCCGGTGACCACGCCTCCTCCTGCCCTTCTTTTTTTTGAGACAAGAGTGTCACTCTGTCGCCCAGGCTGGAGTGCAGTGGCGAGATCTCGGCTCACTGCAGCTTCCGCCTCCCGGGTTCAAGTGATTCTCCTGCCTCAGCCTCCCAAGTAGATGGGACTACAGGCGCACGACACAACACCCAGCTAATTTGTTGTTGTTGTTGTTGTTTGTTTGTTTTTTTGAGACAGAGTCTTGCCCTGTCACCCAGGCTGAAGTGCAATAGCGCGCTCTCAGCTCACTGCAACCTTTGCCTCCCGGGTTCAAGCAATTCTCCTGCCTCAGCCTCCCGAGTAGCTGGGATTATAGGTGCACGCCACCACGCCCGTCTAATTTTTTTTTTGTATGTTTAGTAGAGACAGGGTTTCACCATGTTGGCCTGGCTGGTCTCAAACTCCTGACCTTGTGATCTGCCCACCTCAGCCTCCCAAAGTGCTGGGATTACAGTCGTGAGCCACTGCACCTGGCCTAAGTTTTGTGTTTTTAGTAGAGCCGGGTTTTTGCCATGTTGGCCAGGCTGGTCTTGAACTCCTGACCTCAAATGATCTGCCCACCTCGGCCTCCCAAAGTACTGGGATTACAGGCATGAGCCACTGGGCCCAGCCATCACCAGGCTACATTTTTCTTTCTGTGACTGCAGTTTGAAGGTTTGGTTGTCTTGTTTGTGACACTGTTGTTGCGATTTCTGTGCGAGTGGGTATAAGGCTCCAGGACTTGGCTGGGTGCAGTGGCTCACACCTGTAATCTCAGCACTTTGGGAGGCTGAGGCGGGAGGATCACTTGAAGTCAGGAGTTCGAGGCCAGCCTGGCCAATATGGTGAAACCCCGTCTCTACTGAACAAAAATTAGCCGGGCGTGGTGGTGGGCACCTGTAATCCCAGCTACTTGGGAGGCTGAGGCAGGGGAATAGCTTGAACCCGGGAGGCAGAGCTTGCAGTGAGCCGAGATTGCACCACTGCACTGCATTCCAATCTGAGTGACAAAACAAGACTCCATCTCAAAAAAAAAAAAAAAAATCTCCAGGACTGTGTCTGGGTGGGTCTGGTTGTGGGGTGGTTGTCATGTGAGTGTATCTGAGGTGGTATGGAGTGGGTGTGCGTGTGCTGTGAAGATGTCATTGCTAGGTGTGTTGACAGTAGGATTGCCTGAGTGTGGCTCTCATGCAACTTTTCCTCAAGGCTTTGCCCCTCTACTCTGTACGTAGCTGTGGCAATTAAGGATGCACAGGGCTGTGCTGTGTATGTTTGCTGTCTGGTGTCCTAAGTGGATAAAACTGTAGTGAGGCTGCGTCTGAGATGGTGCCACCTTATTGAGTTGCTTTGCTGGGTTTGATTTTTTTTTTTTTTTTTTTTGAGATGGAGTCTTGCTCTGTCGCCCAGGCTGGAGTGCAGTGGCGCGATCTTGGCTGACTGCAAGCTCCACCTCCCAGGTTCACACCATTCTCCTGCCTCAGCCTCCCGAGTAGCTGGGACTACAGGCACCCGCCACCATGCCCAGCTAATTTTTTTTTTTTTTTGTATTTTTAGTAGAAACGGGGTTTCACCGTGTTAGCCAGGATGGTCTCGATCTCCTGACCTCGTGATCCACCCACCTCGGCCTCCCAAAGTGCTAGGATTACAGGTGTGAGCCACCACGCCCAGCCTGGGTTTGATTCTTTGTGGCTGCATCTGAGCCTGTGAGTTTATTTCCAAGTCTGCGTGGATGAGTCTGGGGCCGTGTGGCTGTGAGTGGTGTGTGTGTGCGATCTCGGCTGCAGCCCGACTGTGATGTGGCCAGGGTCTCGTGTGTGCAAGAGGGCACCGTGGTCAGTTCGGGCCCAAGCGTGGTTATATCTGAGTTTGCTGGGCAGTACCTGGGGCTGTTTGGCTCTGTGTCCATCTGTGTGGCTGTTTTGTGTGGCTGGAGCGGGTGTGTGTATGCAGTGGACACACACTCAATTGAGAACGGCGTGCGGAATCCGGCTGTGTGTTCTATGCTGCTGTCGTATGGCTGGGGGGCTGGTGTGAGTACATAGTGGATGCTACTGTCTGGCTATGAGCAGAAATGGCTGTTGCTGAGTTGGTGTGGCTGTGTGTGGACCTGTGTGGGTGTAGCTGAGTCTGTGGGTGGCATCTGCAGCCGCTGGTGTGCATGCGTGTGTGTGCACTGTCGCCCAGCCGCATCCGAGTCTGCGTAGCTGTTGTGTAGTGGGTGTGTGGCTGTGTGCATATGCGTGCCCTGTGATCAGGCTGACTGTGGCTTCGTCCGAGGCTGTGTAGTGCACATGCGCCCTCATGTGGTGTCCAGGCACAGCTGTGGCTGCAGGACGATGCCCGGTGCCCGTCCCGGGCCCACCTGGTCTGGGAGGCTGGGGCAGGAGGCTGGGTAGTCCTCGAAGTCCTCCCTGCAGCCGCCGTCCTGATCCTCGATGACCAGGTCGATGGGCATCTTTCCCTTGAGGCAGGTGATGTAGCGGTGACAGAAGTTGTCGCACAGGTCGTGGACCTGGGGGGGCACCGGGGTACTGGGGGGGCCACCCGGGGGGGGGCAGGGCTGGGGTACACAGGGACGGGGGCGGCATTCTGCTTCAACTCCGGTGGGGAGAGAGCTGGAAGGTAGGGGCAGAGGCGACGAGAAGGGGTGGGATGAGGGGGGCAAGCGAGGGTGTGGGGAGGTGAGACGCGCTCACCTTCTCCAGCTCCAGCAGGTGGAATCGCAGCACTTGGATGGCCTGGATCATCTGAAAACGCAGGCGGGAGTCGGGGGGAGACAGAGGGAATCGGGGGAGGGAGCAGGGAGGAAGAAGGAAGAGGAAGAGAGGAGACACAGAGAAACAGAAAGAGTGAGACAAAATGACAGGGACAGGGAGACACAGCAAAGAGAGACAAAGACACCAGGTGCAGAGGGGGAAAGAGAGAACAGAGATGCAGCCCAGAATTAAGGAAAGAGAAGATGTTAGATTGAGAGAATCAAGAGACGAAAAAGGGCCCATCACAAGGGGGGAGAGCTAAGGTGAGCCGTGCCGATTGGCATTCCCACCATCCGCCTGTTGGCCCCCAGCTCCAGGCCCCACCCACCTGCAAGCTACATTTCCCAGAGCTCTTTGCCAAAAGGTTTGGCCAATAGGAAGCCCTGGCAAGAGCTTGGGAAGCAAAGGATGGGAGAAGCTGGGGTATTTCTCCCTCCTTTCTTCTTTTTTTTTTTTTTTTTTTGATATGGAGTCTTGCTCTGTTGCCCAGGCTGGAATGCAGTGGTGTGATCTCGGCTCACTGCAACCTCTGCCTCCCAGGTTCAAGCGATTCTCCTGCCTCAGCCTCCTGAGTAGATGGGACTACAGGTGTGCACCACTGTGCCCAGCTAATTTTTGTATTTTTAGTAGAGACAGGGTTTCACCATTTGGCCAGACTGGTCTCGAACTCCTGACCTCAGGTGATCCGCTTGCCTCAGCCTCTCAAAGTGCTGGGATTACAGGCTGAGCCACCATGCCTGGCCTCTTCTCTCTTTCTTTCTCTCTCTCTCTCTCTCCTTTCCTCCCTCCCTCCCTCTCTCTCTTTCTTTGCTTTTTTTTTTTTTTTTTTTTTTTTACGAGATGGAGTCTCGCCTTGTTGCCCAGGCTGGAGTGCAGTGGCAGGATCTCGGCTCACTGCAACCTCTGCCTTTCAGGTTCAAGCAATTCTGCCTCAGCCTCCCGAGTAGCTGGGACTACAGGCGAGTGCCACCATGCCCAGCTAATTTTTGTATTTTTAGTAGAGAAGTGGTTTCACCAGGTTGGCCAGGCTGGTCTTGAACTCCTGACCTTGTGATCCGCCTGCCTCGGCCTCCCAAAGTGCTGGGATTACAAGCATGAGCCACCACATCTGGCCCTCTTTTCCTTTCTTTCTTTCTCTTTCTCTAGCTATCTATGAGAGACAGAGTCTTGCCCTGTTGCCCAGGCTGTTATGCAGTGGAGCTGATCAAGGGTCACTGCAGCCTCGACCTCCTGGGGCTCAAGCGATCCTCCTGCCTCAGCCTCCAAAGTAGCTGAGACCACAGGTGCGTGCCACCACACCCTGCTAATTAAATGTTTTTTTAGAGGTGGGGTCTCGCTACATTGCCCAGGCTGGTCTTGACCCTGGTCTCAAGCTATTTCCTGGCCTTGGACTCCCAAAGTGCTGGCATTACAGGCGTGAGCTGCTGCACCCGGCCTCCCCTCCTTGGGCAGCAGTCCCTGCGCTCACTTTGGCATAGGTGCTGATCTTCTGACGGATGGAACATCAGACACTTTTTGAGCCCTATTCTGTGCCAGGTGCTGTTCCATGCACTTGACTCGCATTCACTCATTAAATCCCCACAGCAGTCCTCCAAGACAGAAATTACTACCAGCCACACTTCACAGACGGGACACCGAGGCACAGAGATGCAGAGTGACTTGCCCTGGGTCACAGAGCTGGTGAGTGGCACAGCTGGGATTTGAACTCGGGCCATGGGTCCCGTTCTCAGACTCTAGGCTGTACCACACGGCATGTGGGCAACAATCATGACCATTTGGGAACATGGACCAGGTGGCCTTCTCTCCGCACCCCCCCTGCCAACCCCAGGGATGGGGCGTCAGGACAGGAGACCCACTGGGGAGGGCTCGGGTCTCACCAGATTGTCCAGTTCTGGGTTGGAGGAGAAGAGGGGCCTCTCAGAGCGAACCTGGGAGGGAAGAGAGGCCAGCAGGGGGATGTCCCGCCTTCCACCCGCCCCTCCTTGCTGGCTCTCCGGTGCCGTGCGTGGCGGGTGGGGGTGCCCACCTGCTTGGCGAAGGCTGCGATGTCCTCGTTGAAGGAATCAGAGGAGCAGACGTCGCCGCCGGGGGGTGTCCGCAGCCCAGCTCCAGCCCCGTCACGGGGACAGCATGTAGCCAGTTCACATTTCTCAAAGACCAGCGCCAAGAGGGGGAAGAGCGGGTGTCTGGGGAGGCAGGAAATGAGAGAGGTTGAGGGAGAGGCTTGAGGGGTGGATGGAGGGGCTGCAAGATGCAGAGCAGCGGGGAAGGGGACAAGAGACCCAGAGAGGAAAGGAGACAGAGACTCGTACACAGAGAGAGACAGAAGCAGAGCCAGGGAGCAAAGAAGCAGAAAGACAGAGAGACAGGAGCCTGAGACCCGGCTCCACTCACCCATAGATCTCATCCTTCTCCCTCTTCAGGCCGTCGCTGTCCAAGCCTGGGGGCAGGGGCTGGGGAGGCCGGTGGGGGCCATAGGGCCCTGGTGCTGCGGGCACTGCCTCTGGGAAGCCAGCCAGGGCTGCAGGGCCATCCGCGATGCCTGGGTAGTGCGGCAGCTCATCGTACTGGGGGAAGGTGAGAAGAGAAGGGGGGAGCCCCTGGGAGGGGTCAGCACCCCGAGACTCGGCTGAGGAGTTTCTCTATCCTGGAACCCAGGAGTTGCCCTTCTGTGTCCCAGAAACCTGACTCCGGTCCCCAAGTGTCTGAGCCCCGCCCCTTTAAGCCCTCCAGGTCCCCTGGAGCTGCCTCGGTGGGGAGTGAGGACCCTGTCCAGGCAGATTCCTGACATGCGGGCAGGAGGACCCAGAGGGAGAGACGGCAGGGTCTGGCTGCGAGGGAAAAGAGATGGAGAGAGTGGCGTGAGAAGACGGGGAGAGAGTGGCGTGAGAAGACGGAGACAGAGACAGAGACAGAGAGACAGAGACAGAGAGAGAGACAGACAGAGAGGGAGATCCATGGACACCTCCTGTAGGAACCGCGCATTGTTGTACACGAAGTACACATACGAAGCCTCCCTGTCTTCTATTTCATTTCACAGTTGGCAGATAAGCACATCAGAGTAGGTCTCAACAACATGTCACACTCCACTCGCCACGTGAATCCACCACACATGTAGACACAGCCATACACACCAACCCACGTGCACACTGTGTCAGTCACACCCAAATCCCCACACACACACGCACACATGCACACATACATGCACACAGCCCAACACCAGGCACAGGAATGAATGCATGATTGAGACATTTAGCACATGGATGAATGAATGAATGAGGCATTTAGCACAGGGCCTGGCTCATGCTGTGAGCACTTGTTGCCCCAGAGGGTCACTCCGCACCACCATACAGACACAATTGCGCACCCAAGAGAAACACCATTATGGGGTAGGACGACCGTGTCCTGTCGTCACAGAACCATGCACCTGGGAAGCCAGGGGCACCTTCCACTCATCAGGTCAAATCCCCTCCTCAGTGATGAAGACACGGAGGCTCAAAGAGGCAGCAGGACTCGCACGGGAAGAGGCTAGAACGTTCCTGCCTCCGACCCTCGCCTGGCTGGGCACCCTGGTTCTGCGTGTCCCACTCTTTCCCTCTCCCTCTTCTCCTAACTTCTCCTGTGCCCTGAAGTTGAATCCAACTGCTCCCCGCTGCTCAAGGCACTCTCACCAAAAGCGGTCCTCACAGCCTACCCGGAACCCCCAAAGCGGGCGCGCACCTCCTCCCCTGTCTTCTATTCCCGTTCCCATCCCCAGGGAGACAGGCTCCCTGGGGCCAGCAGCCTGGTGAGACCACCTCTCCCACCCCTGTCCCACTCCTAGCCCTGGAGAGGCAGGGGCGGCTTGGAAAAAAAGTAGAGCGAAGAGAAGGACGGAGGAGAGCAGAAAAAAAGGGGGACGGTGAGGTGCGGGCGGCTGAGATGGAGGAGGAAGCCCAGGGACAGAGAGGAGAGAGACTGCGGGCGGGGGGGAGGGCAGAGAGAGGGGGATAGAGAGGCAGAAAGAGGGGGAGACCCAGGCAGAGAGAGGGGGACAGAGAGGCAGAAAGAGGGGGGAGACCCAGGCAGAGAGGGGGATAGAGAGACAGAAAGAGGGGGGAGACCCAGGCAGAGAGAGGGGGACAGAGAGGCAGAAAGAGGGGGGAGACCCAGGCAGAGAGAGGGGGACAGAGAGGCAGAAAGAGGGGGAGACCCAGGCAGAGAGAGGGGGACAGAGAGGCAGAAAGGAGGAGGAGAGTGGGGCAGACAGAGGAGGACAGAGAGGCAGGGAGAGACTCCGGGCAGGGAGAAGGAGAAGCTAAACGGTGGGGAGGAGGCGAGGCCGAGGGGCAGGAAGAGGGGACACTTGGGGGCAGAGAGGGGGTACAGAGGGACTGGGAGACCCAGGGGCGGAGGGAGGGGCAGAGGGACGGCGAGGTGGTGGAGAGGACGGATGGGCTAATGGGGGCCAGCGCCGGAGAGGGGGGGATGCAGGGACAGGGGGTGCGGAAGCGGCCGGGACGCGGGGTCCCCGCCCTGAGACCTACCCTCCGGGCCATGGGCTGAGGCCGGCGGCAGCTCCCGGGTCCCTCCAGAGCCTGGCCGCGGGGGAGGGCGCAGCCCGGGGCCGCAGCCCCCGACGGCCCGCGGTGTCGACGCCAGGGGGTGGGCAGGAGGCCGGGCGCGCGCCCCCCCACCCCCGCCGCCGTCAGCGGCAGGCGCTGGGCCGGGTGGGGGCTCCGCGCATGGACCCCGGCCCCGGCCCCGGCCCCCAGCGGGGGTCACGGCCAGGAGCGCATCGCCGCGGGGCGGGGGCAGCAGGCGCGGGCGGGGCGCCCGAGGCCGCCTCCTCTGGGCTCCCCCCCCGTCCCTCCCCCGGCTCTGGAGGGAATCGAACCGTCCCGAGACGGACACACCGGGGACCGCAGGGGGCGGGGGCGGCCCGGGGCGACGGGGGGGTCCGGCGGCGGCTCGGGGGTGCTGGCGGCCGCGCTCCCCGTTCCCGGTCTCTCCCTCTCTGTGGTCACATCCGGAAGTTCCACGGCGGAGATGCTTAACCCACTGTCCGCCGGCGCGGACGGGCGGGCCCGGGCGAGGCTGGAGCTGCGGGTCCCCT
The DNA here is from genome assembly GCF_028885655.2 of Pongo abelii. Lineage (NCBI taxonomy): Eukaryota > Metazoa > Chordata > Mammalia > Primates > Hominidae > Pongo > Pongo abelii. Next base: position 53,545,287 of record NC_072005.2, read on the forward strand.
CCTTCCCCTCCCCTCCCTCCTCCCCTCCCTCCCTCCCCTCCCCTCCCTCCCTCCCTCCCCTCCCCTCCCTCCCTCCCCTCCCCTCCCCTCCCTCCTCCCTTCCCCTCCCCTCCCTCCTCCCCTCCCCTCCCCTCCCTCCTCCCCTCCCCTCCCCTCCCCTCCCCTCCCCTCCCCTCCCCTCCCCTCCCCTCCCCTCCCCCTCCCCTCCCCATCCCCCTCCCCCCCTCCTCTCCCCTCCCCTCCCCCTCCCCTCCCCTCCCCCTCCCCTCCCCATCCGCGCCCCGCCCCGCCCGGGCCCGCGGCCTCTCTCGGCGGCTTTTGTATCGGAGTCTCCCTAAGACTCGTCCTCCCCGGCCCCCGCCCCTCCCGCCGCGCTCGCTCCGGGTCGCTCTCCCCCCACCCCGCTCGGGGTCTCCCTCTCCCCCTGCCGGCAGCCACCCGCCTCTGTCTCTGTCTCTCTCACCCCCTCCTCTCTCTCCTCTTCTCTCTCTCCCCACCCTGTCTCTTTTCTTTCTCATGTTCTCTGTTTTTTCTCTGTTTCTTCTCCCACCTCTTCCTGCCTCTCTCTCCCTGTTTGTCTGTCTCTCCCTCAACCCCCAACCTCTCTCCCTGTTTTTCTCTCTCCCTGCTTACCTCTCTCTCCTCTGTCTCTCCCCCCATCTCTCTCTCTTCTTCTGTTTCTCTCTCTCCTCTCTCTCTCCCCTCCACCTCCCATTTTCTCTGTTTCTCTCCCCTTCACCTCTCTCCCTCTGTCTCTCTCCTCCCTCTCACCTCTTTGTTTTTCTCTCTTTTTTTTTGTTTCTCCCTCCTCCCACTTCTACCCCCCTCTCCCCGTCTCTCTGTTTCTGTGGCCCCCCTCTCTCCTCCATCTCTCTCCGTCTCTCTCCCCCCTCTCCTCCATCTCTCTCTCTCCGTCTCTCTCCCCCCTCTCCTCCATCTCTCTCTCTCCGTCTCTCTCCCCCCTCTCCTCCATCTCTCTCTCTCCGTCTCTCTCCCCCCTCTCCTCCATCTCTCTCTCTCCGTCTCTCTCCCCCCTCTCCTCCATCTCTCTCTCTCCGTCTCTCTCCCCCCTCTCCTCCATCTCTCTCTCTCCGTCTCTCTCCCCCTCTCCTCCATCTCTCTCTCTCTGTCTCTCTCCCCCCTCTCCTCCATCTCTCTCTCTCTGTCTCTCTCCCCCTCTCCTCCATCTCTCTCTCTCTGTCTCTCTCCCCCTTCTCCTCCATCTCTCTCTCTCTGTCTCTCTCCCCCCTCTCCTCCATCTCTCTCTCTCCGTCTCTCTTCCCCCTTACCCCTCTCTCTCCCCCCACCTCTCTCTCCCTCTGTTTCTCTCCCCCCCAACTCCCACTCGCTCTGTTTCCCTCCCCCTCACCTCTCTCTCTCTGTCTCTCTCCCCCCTCTCCTCTCTCTCTCTCTCTCTCTCCCCCCTCTCTCTCTCTCTGTCTCTCTCCCCCTCTCTCTCTCTCTCTCTGTCTCTCTCCCCCTCACCTCTCTCTCTGTCTCTCTCCCCCTCACTCTCTCTCTCTCTGTTTCTCTCCCCCCTCACCTCTCTCTCTCTGTCTCTCCCCCTCTCTCTCTCTCTCTCTCTGTTTCTCTCTTTCTCCCTTTCCCCACCTCTCTTCTATGGGACAGAATCAGAGGAGAGGACAGGAGGCCGGAAGGAAGCCAGCGCTTATATTTTAGCTTCTCTTCTTGCCCTCACCCCTTTCCCTCCCTCCTCTGGGAGACAGGGGCCCCTGTGCCTGCGCCTATGTGTGTGTGTGCTTGTGTCGGGTGTGTATGGTGTGTGCTTGCATGTGTGTGTGTATTGTGTGTGGTGTATGTGCCTTGTGTGGTGTGTTTTGTGTGTGGTGTGTGTGTGGTGTGTGTGTCTGGTGTGTGATGTGCATGTGTGGTGTGCATGTGTGGTGTGTGTGTGCGTGTGGTGTATATGTTGTGTGTGCACGTGTGTGTGTGGTGTCTGTGTTTTGTGTGTGTCGTGTGTTTTGTATGTGTGGTGTACTTGTTTTGTGTGTGTGGTGTGTGCATGTGTGGGGTATGTGTTTGGTGTATGTTTTGTGTGGTGTGTGTTTTGTGTGGTGTGTGTGGTGTGTGTTTTGTGTGTGTGTGTGGTGTGTGTGTGTACCTGTGGTGTGTGTGTGAGTACCTGTGTGTGCACACCTGTGTTGTGTGTGTGTACCTGTGTGTGCGCATACCTGTGTGGTGTGTGATGTGTGTTTTTTGTGTGTGGTGTGTGTATTTTGTGTGTGTGGTGTGTGTTTTGCGTGTGTGGTGTGTATGGTGTCTGTGGCATGTGTGTGTGTGCGTAACTGTGTGGTATGTGTGGTGTGTTTGTGTGTGGTGTGTGTTGTGTGTGTGTGGTGTGTTTTGTGTGTGTGGTGTGTGGTATGTTTTGTGTGTGTGTCATGTGTGGTTGTGTGGCATGTGTGTGTGTACCTGTGTGGGGTGTGTGTGGTATGTGGTGTGTGTGTTCCTGTGTGGTGTGTTTTGTGTGCGTTGTGTGTGTGGTGTGCGTGTGTGTGTACCTGTGTGGTGTGTGTGGTGTGTTTTGTGCGTGTGGTGTGTGTATGCATACCTGTGTGGTGTGTGTTGTATGTGGTGTGTGTTTTTTGTGTATGGTGTGTGTGTGGGGTGTGGTGTGTGTTTTGTGTGTGTGGTGTGTGTGTGGTGTGTGCATACCTGTGTGGTGTGCATGTGGTGTGTGGTGTGTTTTTTGTGTGTGGTGTGTGTGGGATGTGTGTGTGCGTACCTGTGTGGTGTGCGTGTGGTGTATGGTGTGTGTTTTTTGTGTGTGGTGTGTGTGTGTACCTGTGTGGTGTGTGTTTTTTGTGTGTGGTGTGTAGGAGTTACTGTGCGTGTTGTTTCTGTCTCTGGATGTGGTGGGTACCGGAGGCCCCTCTGCCGTCTTGGGCCCCTGTCTTGAGCCTGTGGCCCCCTCAGCTGCTTACAAGGAGTCCATGGAACCTGCAGTCTGTGGGGTAAACCCTGGGCCCCCACACAAGGTGTCGGAGGGCTGGTCTGCGGCTTTCATCGGATTCCTAAGGCGAGCTTTTATCCTGGCGTTCTGAGATCAAGAAAAAGATTCATGCAACAGCAACTTCTTGAGCACCTACTACGTGCCAGGTGGTGTTCTGTGGACTAGCAGGGAACAAAAGGCAAACTTCTTGTTCTTATGGCTCTCACTTTTCCCTGGGGATGGGGTAGGGAAGGGAGGTTAGTCGAGTAAATGGATGCATAAATATTAACTAGTGCCTGGAGATGGCCCGTGCTCTGAAACAAAGCTGTGTAAGAACGGTGGGGGGAGGGCGGCTTCTGTAGGCTGGACAGGGACAGCCCTCAGAGGAGGGGACATCTGAGCCGTACACACACCAGGGAAGAGCATTCCCAGCAGGGGGAATCGCAGGTGCAAAGACTGGAAAGGTCGGGGGAGCAGAAGGTGCTTGGTGTGTCCAGAAAACATATAACAGGCTATCGAGGGAGGGGGCGAGGGGGCTGGGGGAGACCCTTGGATTCATTCTCCCCGTGGCATCTTTTACATTGTGGTCTTTAGTCCCTGGTGTCTTCAGCTTCCCGCGGGGGTGTACAGGTGGCTGTCAGGAGATCTGTGAACCCAGGGGAAAGTTCCCTGGGAAATTGTGGACTGGGTGCTTCTGTGTTTTTCCCCCAGGGAAGTGGCCCATAGTTTTTATCCCATTCCCACAGAGGGATACTTGACCCCCACAAAATCCTGAAACGTCACCCCAGAGGAATAGTGCCAAAGAAAAATGGGACCGAGATCCAGAGACAAGGGGACAGGGATGCGGGGAGGGGAGGACAAGGACCCTGGTGGGGGTGGGGGTGGGGGTACAGAGATGTAGAGACAGAGGGGGACAGATCCAGAGAGAGAGGGGGACAGACCTAGAGAGAGGGGTCAGACCCAGAGAGAGAGGGATAGAGACCCAGAGACAGAGGGAAATAGAGACCCTGAGAGAGGGCTGGAGGCAGCCCTCTAAGGAGGTAGTTCAGAACTTTCATCAACAGCGCTACCTCTGCTGCCACCTGCTTCTCTGCCCTCCTGTCTTGTGGAAATTAAACAGAACCACCAAGAAGCAGGATAGGGGATGAGCCAGGGTGAGCCGTGCAGAGCTACAGCATGAGGGATTGGGGTTAGGGCAGCAGCAGCACTTCCGGTGGGAGTGGGGGAGGGGCAGGCTACGGAGGGAGGAGAGGAAGAGACCGCGGCCCTGGTGCCGCCAGGCCGCTCCTCTCCCACCCAGGGCTGGGGTTCCTGCTCCGGGTTTCTCAGTCTCCCTCTCTCCCAGTCTCTGTCTCCTTGTCTCTCTCTCCCCTTCTCCTGTCTTTTCTCTCTCTGGCTCTCTGTTCTCCGAGCCCCCGGACACACCACGGACCCCCTCCCTGGCCATCTCCAGGGGTCACTTGGGAATCTGGAGTCTGGTCCCACCGTAGGCTCTCCCCTCTCTGAGCCTCGATTCCCCCTCTGCAGGATGGGCAATGCGCTGGGGGATGGGGTTGTGGATAATGGAGAAACAGTTAAGCTAGAGGGTGCTATGACTCAGGGTCTTGGCTGAGTCTGGGGGTCCCCATGCCGGCGGGCTCTGCCCCGTGGCTGTCCTGTGGTGAGGCTGGCCGTTTAAGGCAGTCTGAGGGGAAGGGGTCTGGAGGCCTTTCCTTTCATCAAGGCTGGCGCACCCCAGATAGGGGTTTTGGAGCAGAAAAT